>NC_044036.1:262494665-262803336 GCF_901765095.1 Microcaecilia unicolor | reverse complement strand
CTGGAGAGGCTATTGAGCTGCAATGCGGGAGGAGGGGAGGAACCAGCTTTGACCCGATCGGAGCTCCTAGATCAGGCTGCCATTGCTCACGATGATGTCACTTCTGCCATTGACCACCTTTTTGAAGAAATTCACCCAAAGCAGTGAACATACATAGGGCACTCAAAGTTAGGGACTGGGATAATGCGCACTAAGGGCCCTGTTTACATAGGCCGCCTTCACAGTGCATGCTAATTTTGTGTATGCACTAAAAACGCTAGTACACCTTAGTAAACATGGCCCTAAGTGCCAGTTCTCTAATGTCAGTTCTGTGCAGATCTGCCATTATAGAATACTAGCTTAAGTAGCACACCCAACTTTAGTTGCAAGCACTTTCATCAGGCAAAAGCTGGAGTAAATGCTCATGCCTATATATATAGGCAATGTCACGGTCCCAGGCTTTAAACAAACAGTCATGAACTCTGGAACAGCATGAGCCCTTGGCCTACTGTCTTCGAGCTGCAGCAGCAGGTAAAACCCCCCAAGCGGGACTGGACTAACAAGCTTGACTTGGCTGGAACTGGATGCAGGACCGGACTTGGCTTGACTGGAACAGGATTCAGGATTTTCAAACAAGCTTGGCAGGAACAGGATTCAGGATACTCAAGCAGGATTCAGGATTTTCAAACAAGCTTGGCTGGAACTGGATTCAGGATACTGGAACAGGATTCAAGATACTCAAATAAGCTTGGCAGGAACAGAAGCTGAAAGCAAATAGGGCAGAGACAAGCGGGAAGGGGACTGGAGCTGAAGACAAACAGGGCAGACACAAGCAGGATACAAAGCTAACCCACACAGACAAACAACAGAACTAAGGCTGAAGCTAAGGTAGAGGGGACTAGAACAAGCAAGGCAGACTAGGCAGGACAGAAAGCTGACCTACACAGACAACAGAACTATGGCTGAGAACAAGCAAGGCAGACTAGGCAGGACACAAAGCTGACCTACACAGACAACAGAACTATGGCTGAAGCTAAGGTAGAGGGGACTAGAACAAGCAAGGCAGACTAGGCAGGACACAAAGCTGACTCACACAGACAAACAACAGAACTATGGCTGAAGGCTGAACCTAGCACACAAACAGACCAAGAAGAACAGAAGCAGAAGTGCACACAGGCACCCAAAACAAGGAATCAAGACAGAAGTGCCCACAGGCACGCAGGCTATGAACAAGCAACAAGAAATCAAGGCAGAAGTGCCCACAGGCACATAGACTATGATCAAGGCAGAAGTGCTTGACTGCACACGGACTAACCTGGAGACCTTTGGCATTGCAAAGGCCCTGAATGAATGAAAGTGCACCACTTCCTTATAAACAGGACAGAGGCAGGAAATACACACTGAACACCAAAGTGAGGCTTGAAACACAGAGGAAGTGGAAACCCTACAGGACAGAAGCAGGAAATACACAGAACCCAAAGTGAGGCTTGAAACACACAGCAAAGAAACCCTACAGACAGTAGCCAGCACAGCAGCTGACCATCGGGACATAAGGTGAGTCAGAGAGGGATCACGACCACAGTCGTGACAGTACCTCCCCCCACGGGAGATTCAGGTTTCCAAGGGTAACTGTGGTGAAATCTACTGATGGGTTTCAAAACATGGATTACTAGACTGGAAGTAACAAGCAAATCTGGAACTTAAGGACAGAAACTCGAACTAGAATCAGGAGCTGAACCGAGACTGGGACCCGGACTGGCATCAGAGTCTGAACCGGGACTAGAACTCAGACTGGAATCAGAGTCTTGACTGGAACTCTGAACAGGAGCTGGACCGTGACTGGAACCCGGACTGAAATCAGAGTCTTGAGTGGAACTGGAACTCTGAACAGGAGCTGGACCGGGACTGGCAACAGGAGCTGAACCGGGACTGGGACCCGGACTGGCATCAGAGTCTTGACTGGAACTGGAACTCTGAACAGGAGCTGGGCCGGGCCTGGGACCCAGACTGGCATCAGGAGCTGAACCGGGACTGGAACCCGGACTGGAATCAGAAGCTGAAACGGAACTGGGACCCAGACTGGAATCAGGAGCTTGACTGTAACTGTAACTCAGACTGTAATCAGCATCTTGGCAGGATCTCGAACTGGAATCAGGAGCTGGACTGGGACCCGGGCTGGCATCAGGAGCTGAACCGGGACTGGGAGTCCCTTGCAGTTCCTTTTTCCTCGGATTTTGTTTTATTAATGCACAGTACCTTTCTTTTGAAGAAGTCAGGAGCTTCTCTTCAGGCAGCCCCGTCTCTTCCTCAGCAAACTTCGGTTGCTGCAGCCTCTCAACCTTTCCTGCCAAAACGTCCCTGGGTGGAGATTTTGGATCCCGAGGAGCTATCTGACACAGATGGCCCGGTTTTGTCTCTGGGCTCTCCTTCAGAATCTTTGGATTTGGCAGATGAGGTCACCCTGCCCTCTGAGGAGGGGGATGATCCGACAGCTGCCCACCTTTTTCGAAGGGAAGAGCTTCCCTCCCTGATTGTTAGAGCTTTTGAGGTTTTGGCCATTTCCCCCCTGAATCGTAAGGGGGAACAGGTCCGGTGCCCTCTATTATGTCTGGCACCAAATGCCCACCTTGTTCCTTTCATGTGCATGAGGCCAAGAAGATCTTTATTTTGGCACAGTGGGATACACCAGACAGTGGGCTTAAGGTTGCTTAGAGCTATGTTGCGTCTTTACGTGCTACCTGCTCCTGACTTAGAATTGCTGAAGGTCGCTACTGTGGATTCCTTAATCACAGTGGTCACTAAGAAAACCACTCTCCCTGTGGAGGGTGGCACGGCGCTCAAGGACCCTCAGAATCATAAGTTGGAGACTTGCTTGAAGCTGTCCTTGAAGTAGCGGCCCTTTCCCTGCAGGCCTCAGTTTGTGGCTCCTATGCGGCGCGGGCATACTTATTGTGGGTACAGAAAGCCTCCTCTCCGGAAGATCTCGTGGCTGTTTTGCCGGCCTTGGAGTCCGGTTTAGTCTTCCTTGCGGATCTTCTTTGTGATCTTTTGAGGGCTTCGGCGAAGGAGGTTTCCCTAGCGATCATTGCGCGTCACTGGCTGTGGTTGCGGCATTGGGCTGCAGACGTGGCCTCTAAGTCACGTTTAACAAGGCTTTCTTTTAGGGGAAAGCTTTTGTTTGGAACAGACTTAGAACAGATTGTGAAGGACCGCGGTGACTGTAAGGGCCAGTGCCTCCCGGAGGACAGGTCCAAGTTTGTACGACCGGCGGGACCTAGACCTAAGTTTAGGGATACACGGCATTACTGTCCAGGTCGCGGGGCCTCTTTTCAGAAAGCAAGGTCTTCTCAGAGGCCTCAGCCCTTTCGAGGTGACAGGTGGGCCTTTCTTTCCGGTAACAGAAACCAGCCCGCAGCCAGGTTCGCCCAATGGGGCCCTGGTCCATATCCAGCTGGTTATTGGGGGCAGCCTGTCCCTACTCCTGGTGGAGTGGACCAAGGTAACATCCGACGAATGGGTCTTGGAGGTTATCAGACGGCTACAAGTTAGAATTGGCTCGTGTGATAGTAGACTCTTTTCTGGAATCTCCTTGCAAATGTCCCGCCAAGGTGCGGACCGTTCGACACACCCTCCTCAACTTACAACGGCTGGGTGCCGTCCAGCCTGTATCCCTAGCAGAAAGAGGGTGTGGTCGATACTCCATTTATTTTGTGGTGCCAAAAAAGGGCGGTACTTGGTGACCCATCTTAGATCTCAATTACGTCAACAGGTCCTTACGGGTTCGGTATCTCAGGAAGGAAGGGATTCAGGTCCATCCCTATCTAGACGACTGACTTGTGCGTGCGTCTTCTTTCAAGGAGAGTCGGCGGGCAACCGACAAAGTGGTCGGGTTACTTCAGTCGCTTGGTTAGGTGATCAACTTCCCGAAGTGCAGCCTAACACCTTCCCAAACGCTAGAATACTTGGGGGTGTTTTTCGATACCCGCACAGGGATAGTTTCTCTTTCTTCAGCTCGAGCACAGCGGTTACAGGCTCAGTTACGAGCACTGTTTCAAACTCCGAACCCGCGGGCTTGGGACTATAAACAAGTTCTAGGTTCCATGGCCTCCACCTTGGATGTGGTAAACTGGGCCAGAGCTCACATGCGCCCTCTCCAGTGGCATCTTCTGAGCCGTTAGTCTCCGCAGGGCCGTGCCGATGCGGTAAGTGGGGTAAGCACCGCAGGAGGGCGCCCACCTCTGGAGGGCGCCGCCGCGGTGCTTACTCTCGCCCCGCGCCGCCGAGGCCTTTAAATCTTTTACTTGCAGTCGCAGCAGCGTCTGTGAAAGCGGAGCGCTGCCGACGTCTCCCTTCCCTTCGCGCTGTTGGTTCCCTCAGTGTCCCGCCTTCTTCTGACGTCAGAAGAAGGCGGGACACTGAGGGAACCAACAGCGCGAAGGGAAGGGAGACGTCGGCAGCGCTCCGCTTTCACAGACGCTGCTGCGACTGCAAGTAAAAGATTTAAAGGCCCCCAGGGCGCGCCGCGATCATCTTCACGGGGGGGAGGGGGGGCGCGCGCGCCAACTGTTCATCTGCGGGGGGGGGCGCCAACTGTTCGTCTGCGGGGGGGCGGCACAGACCCTTGGCACGGGCCTGAGTCTCCGCTCTCGGAGGATTACGAGGTTCGGGTGCCATGTTTGGCCCGTCTTCACACAATCATGCACTGGTGGTGCATTCAAAAGAATCTGGTGTCGGGCATTCCTCTGGCAACCCCAGACTGGAAGATAGTGACCACGGATGTGCCACTGTCTGGCTGGGGGGTTCATTGCCTGCAACAGACAGCCCAGGGCGTTTGGACTTCGACGGAGGCATCACAGTCAATCAACCGCTTGGAGTTACAGGCGTTTCGTCTGGTCCTTCGGGAGTTTCTGTCTCTTCTCCGCAGTTGCCCAGTTCGAGTTCTTTCGGACAATGCGACGGCGGTCGCCTACGTAAACCGTCGGGGGCACCAGGAGTGCACCCCTAGCGCACAAAGTGGCTCTGATCTGCTGTTGGGCAGAGAGTCCTCTCTCTTTCTTGACAGCGGTTCATATAGCGGGGTCACAGAATGTGCAAGCGGACTTTCTCAGTCGCCACCAGTTGGAGCCGGGGGAGTGGACGCTCTCCCCTCTGGCCTTCGATCAGATAACTGCCCGTTGGGGGATGCCAGAGATGGATTTAATGGCCACCGCATTCAATGCAAAGGCTCCCCATTTTTTCAGCAGGGGACGAGAGCTGGGCTCGGAAGGCATCGATGCCCTTCTTCAACCTTGGCCCAGGGGCCTGCTCTATGCCTTTCCCCCGTGGCCAATGGTGGGCAGGTTACTGACTCGCATTGCAAGTCATCCCGGTCGAGTGATCCTAGTGTCCCAGGATTGGCCCAGACGACCCTGGCACGCAGATGTGATCAGGCTTCTGTTCGATCGTCCTTTTCTGCTACCGACGCAGGACGGTCTCCTGCTGCAGGGGCCAGTCACGATGGAGGATCCCTCCCCCTTTGGTCTTACGGCCTGGCCCTTGAAAGGGCGAGGTTGAGAAGAAAAGAGTATCCGGACGCGGTTATCGCTACGATGCTGTAGGCTCGGAAAAGATCCACCTCAATAGCTTATGCTAGGGTGTGGTGCGCGAGTTTGGGATTGTCAGTGGCTTCGGCTTCAGTATCGGTTATCCTTGCGTTTCTTCAGGAGGCTGTACAAAAATCATTTTCGTTGAGTTCTCTTAAGGTGTAGGTGGCAGCTCTGGCATGGTTTAGAGGCCGGCTTCAGGGGGCATCCATCGCCTCCCACCTGGATATGGTTCGTTTCTTGAGAGGCGTAAATGGTTTGCGCCCTCCTCACATGCCAGTTCTACCATCCTGGAATCTTAATCTAGTTCTCAAAGTGCTTCAGCGTCCTCCTTTCAAACCCTTATCGGGGATTATGATTAAGGATCTCACCTTGAAGGCGATTTTCCTAGTAGCTATTACTTCCGCTTGGAGAATTTCAGAGTTGCGGAAGCGGGGGTATCGATTAGGACAGTTCCTTCATTTTTGCCCAAGGTGGTTTCTTGTTTCCACTTGGGGCAGGCCCTGCATTTGCTGGCCTTCTGCCGGGAAGATTACCCTGAGCAATTCCGGGCTCTTCGCTGCCTCGACGTGAGATGGGCTCTTCTCAGGTATTTGGAGGTGACAAGTGAATTTCGTGTTTCTGACCATCTCTTCGTCCTTTTTGGACACCATAGCCCGTTGGTTGCGGGAGGCCTTCTCTTCGGCATACATGGCATTGGGCAAGCAAGCCCCTTTGCAAGTTCGTGCTCATTCTTCGCGAGTTCAAGCTTCCTCCTATGCAGAGTCCCGTTTGGTTTCTCTGGAACATATCTGCAGGGCAGCTACATGGACTTCGGTCCATACATTCACGCGTCATTATCGGGTGGATGTGGCAGCTCGTCAAGATGCGGTGTTTGGCTCGTCGGTGATTTCTTCCAGGTTGGGGGTGTCCCGCTCTACTTGAGGACTGCTTGGGTACATTCTACAAGTCTCTGGATTGATCCGTGGGACGCCATGGAAGGAAAAATTAATTCTTACCTGATAATTTTCTTTCCATTAGTCCCAACAGATCAATCCAGAGGCCCCCCCTGGGTTTAGTGTCTGCGGTTTTGTTGCGGTTGGTTAGTTTTTCTTGGGTTCTGTTCTGAATGTTCCTTCGTTTGATTAAAAAATAAAATTAAATAAATAAATATAGAAGTGGTGGAAGTATGTTGGGCAAATGGTCTGAGAATGTCAGGAGAGTTTTCTATTGTTTCCATTCCACTGCTTTGGTATCGTTTATACTGAGGTTCAGCTGGCTGCACAAGTCCACATATAACAAATCTCGGAGGTTCTCTCTATCTCCACCTGCTGGTAGAGGGACACAACCCACAAGTCTCTGGATTGATCTGTTGGGACTAATGGAAAGAAAATTATCAGGTAAGAATTAAGTTTTCCTTAAATGTATTAAGTTAGTCTATTCAAAAGGTATTAAATTATGGGGCCCTTTTATCACCCAGTGGTAGGGCTACTGCCGGGTTTGCATGCGGCAAATCAATGCTACTGCCAGGCTTGCCCAGAAGCCTGGGGCAGTTCCAGATTTGCCGCATGCCATTTCATTTTCTGGTGCCAGTGGTTGGGGAGTAGGTGTGTCCTGCGGTAACCAGGCAGCATCACGTGATGCCCGATTACCGCCAGGTTACCGCCAGAGCCCTCACCACCTTCTAAATAAGAGGTAGCAAGGGCTCCAGCAGTAAATGGCTGCACTGCAATTTTTTTTAATTACCATGCAGCCAATTACTGCGTCCTTTAAAAAACCCACTTTTACCTGCAGCTGTAAAAGGTGGGCTTGGTGAGTGACAATCCTGCATGCCGATGCCACCGTGGGCCCCTTTTTATTGCCATTTGGTAAAGGGCCCCTATATTTCTCTGTTTATTGACTGATCTTTCCATGAATTTTAGGGTCTGAAATCTCTGATAACATAAGTAACACATAGTAGTACAGCAATTTGTTATAAAGAAAATAATAATAATAATTTGACTCTCTTTTATCTCAAGAAGGGAAATCTTGTTTTTTTCCCTTGGTAGTGCTGGAAGGGGGTAGGAAGAAGTTAGAGGGATGGGGAAGCTGTACTCTTCAAAGCTCTGCTGATGAAAGCAGGCAAAAGACACTTGCTATGTTACATTTACAGATCACCTTCCTTAAACAAATGTGCAATAAATAGAATATAAAACATACATATAATCAAGCGCTTCAGTATATTCAATGAAATAACACCCACAAGTCATGTTGGTTTTCCTTTTTTATTTTATAATTACGTAGAGATATATACTCTGCATAACATACAGCTCATTAGTAGCAGCATGAAAACTACATAGAGTAAGAATGAGACAGCCTGAATGAGTAATGTAGATTGGAAGGATCCACATCTTTTGAACTGGTTGTTACAGGATGGAGGGAGAAGGAAAGTATACTCTGCCAACTGACACCAGATATGAAGGCGAGATGAAAGATGGAATGTTCCATGGCAAAGGAACCTTACATTTTCCCGGTGGAAGCCAATACACTGCGATCTGGGAAGATGGAATTGCACTTGAGGTACAGCACCAGCTTAGTATATGCCTTTGGTCTTCATTCCTAACTAGACAGAAAATCCTGCACAGGAGCTGATCTCTTCATTCACAAGCGGTTTCAGATATGTATTTATTGTATTTAATTTATTAAGACTTATTTACTGCAATTTTGAAGAAATTCATCTAAGGCTAAATAGAGCAAATGTAATTGGATTTCCTTGTCACTTGCAGCAGATGAATCCAGGAACTAGTGGGTTAAGTCCGCCTACAAGCAGGTGGAGATAGAGATAAACAAACTAAAGGCAGCGATGCCAGAGGGCCAGCTCCTTCCTCAGTTAGTATGTCTCTTTCTCAGCAGGTGGTGGACGGCTTTTCTTCAGCTCCTAGGCCCAAGGCTTCTGAGGGTGCTCCTGGGCTGGTGGCCAGTTTGAGCCGGGGGTGGCGGACTGGTGGTGTCCCCTTTGGCAGCATGCTCAGTTGCTGGGTCCCTGCTGCACCTCAAATTCCCTCTCAACAGGCTTTTGCTGTTCCTTTCCTTCTCTGTTTGATTCTGCCTCTTCACAAAAAAAAAAAAAAAGAGAGAACCATAGAATTTATTTAAAAGAGAAACAGAAGCATAGGGAAGTGTGTTTTTGCTGAGAGCAGGTTTGTGTTACTGCTGTCCGAGTCCTGTTTTCTGTTGCCTGCTTGTCTGAGCCTGCCTCGAAGTGGAGTCGGAGAGTTTTTTTCTTTGGCTCAGCTGTCAGTTCCCGCGCTTTCCCGGTCCGGGGTAAGTCCTGCTGGGTTCCTGTTTGGGTGTGGGCGATGGCAGCAGAGGCGGTAAAACACTGTTCCCGATGCGGGAAATGGCGTTCGGTGGCGGGCCTTTGCAGCGCGTGATGCGCTGACTTTGTGGGACTCGACGGAGCGGTGCCCCTCCCCCCCGAGAGCGTGCTTTCCCGCCCGGAGCCTGGTGATTCTTGTGCCATTTTGCGATCGGTCGCGGAGCCGGCTCTGGTAGTGGTTTTGGGCAAAGCTTCTTCTCCGCTGGTAGGGGAGTCGGGGGGGGGGGGGGCCGTCAGGCACTGTGGGCGGTGGTGCAGTTGCCTTGGCTGCGACCTCCTCCATTGAGGGGGAGTGGTTTTCGCCAGAGTTAATTTTGCTACTCCATCAGGTGTTTTTGTTGAAAAGGACCTTGCCCCCCCCCCCCCCCCCCCTCACGCGGCTGCGACAGCTTCGGCCTTTGATCCTCTCAGGGGGTCTGGGGGTAACCAAGAGATTTTGGGTTTTTCCCAGAGGATTTCTCCTCCCTTAAAAAGCCTAGGCTTTTGGGGGGGTCTGAGGAGGGGTCTTGCAGACAGTCGCCTGCAGCTCCCCCCGTGGTGGCTCTCTCGGAGCAGACGGGGGTAGAGGACGTGGAGGACAGTGTCCTCACTGACCAATCGGAGGACTCTTCCGCCGTGAGGATTTTCCATAATGAGGAGTTGTCCTCCTTTATTGCTCAGGCGCTGGAAGCCCTGAATATAGAGGACCCAGAGGTTGCGGCTTCTCAGGCGGTCAACCTCAAGATGGCTAGTACCAGACGACCTTCTAAGGCCTTTCCGGTACATGAAGCTATTGAAGAGTTGATTTTGTCCCAGTGGGCGGATCCAGATGGGAGGCTGAAAGTAGCCAGGGCTATGGCCAGGCTGTATCCGGTTTCAGCAGACCGTTTAGAGCAGTTTGCTCTACCTAGGGTGGATGCCCTGGTGACGGCGGTCACTAAGAAGACTACTCTTCTAGTGGAAGGTGGTGTGGCACGTAAGGATATGCAAGACAGACGGCTAGAGGTCTCTTTAAAACGTGCCTTTGAGGTGGCCACTTTGACACTTCAAGCTTCTGTTTGTAGTTCTTATGCGGCTAGAGCTTGTCTCAGTTGGCTACATTCTGTCATGGATTCGATTTCGGAGTCTGATGTGCCGGGAACTCCTCAGATGTCGCTGATGGATATTGGGCTGGTGTACTTGGTGGATGCCTTGTATGATTTGGTCCTTGCTTCGGCCAAACTCATGGCCTTGACCGTTTCCTCTCAGCGTCTTCTGTGGCTCCGTCATTTGGCCGCAGATATGGCTAAGCAACGGCTCATTAAATTGCCTTTCCGAGGGAAATTGCTTTTTTGGGAAGACCTAGAAAAGGATTTGGGGGATTCCAAATCTCAGTGTCTTCCAAGGATAGACCCAAGTCCACTTCCAGGCAGGAAGCCTTGAGGTCACGTTTCAGAGAGACGCAACGGTATTGCCTGGGGTGGTCCAACGCAGCCTTTCAGCATCCTCGTTTTGGGCAGCGTTCTTCCTTTCGCAACGAGAAGCATCCAGTTGGACCCACCTCTCGTCAGGTGGCTCCTTCTCAGGCCTCCCAATGATGGGGCGCAGGTCCACTCGGGAGGAGGGCAGATCGGTGGTCGGCTTTCTCTGTTTCTTCCAGGGTGGGCCAGAATTACTTCAGACCAGTGGGTCCTCGATGTGGTGCGAGAAGGTTGCAAGCTAGAATTCTTCTCTCCTGTCACACTTTTTTCTGGAGTCCCGCTGTGTATCGCAGGCCAAGAGGACAGCGGTTCTGCAGTGTTTGCGAGACCCGCTAAGGATAGGGGCTATCGTGCCTGTTCCTCCTCTCGAAAGGCGCACAGGTCGGTACTCCATCTTCTTTGTGGTTTCAAAGAAGGGAGGGGCTTTTCGGCCTATTCTCGATCTCAGAAAAGTAAACCAGTTTTTGTGGGGTTCGTCACTTCCGCATGGAGACATTAAGGGCAGTTATTGCTGCTGTTCAACCAGGCAAGTTTTTGACGGCTCTCGATTTGAGGGAAGCTTACCTGCACATTCCCATTTGGCAGCCCCATCAGAGATTTCTCAGATTTGCGGTGCTGGGTCAGCACTTCCAGTTTCGGGCCCTTCCTTTCAGAATGGCCAGTGCCCCACACACTTTTTCCAAGGTCATGGTGGTGATGGCAGCGTTCCTGCGGAAGGAGGGGATTCGAGTGCATCCATATCTCGACGACTGGCTGATTCGGGTGACGACAGCAGAGGAGAGTCGAGTGGTCACCGACCGAGTGATTGCGGTGTTGCAATATGGACAAGAGTCATCTGGTTCCTACTCAGAGTCTGGAGTATCTTGGAGTGCAATTCGATACGAAGCGGGGGAAGGTGTTTCTCCCCGAGGGGCGAAGGATCAAATTGCTTTCTCAGGTATGGACCTTATTGAGTCGTTGCGCTCCCCGAGTGTGGGACTGTGTTCAGCTCCTCGGTTCCATGACGGCGACCTTGGAGGTCATTCCATGGGCAAAGGCTCACATGCGGCCTTTTCAGAATTTCCTTTTGAGCAGATGGTTGCCGACGTCGCTGGATTATCAACGACGCCTTCCTTGGTCGAGCTGGGCCAGGGACAGTCTCGCGTGGTGGCTCCGGTCAGCCAATTGGCAGAAGGGTATTTCTCTGGCGTCTCCCAATTGGGTGGTAGTCATGACGGATGCCAGCCTTGCGGGCTGGGGA
This sequence comes from Microcaecilia unicolor, assembly GCF_901765095.1. Classification (NCBI taxonomy): domain Eukaryota; kingdom Metazoa; phylum Chordata; class Amphibia; order Gymnophiona; family Siphonopidae; genus Microcaecilia; species Microcaecilia unicolor. The sequence continues at coordinate 262,791,759 of NC_044036.1, read as the reverse complement.
GCCCATTGTCTTCATCAAGTAGCCCAGGGATCGTGGACCCCTCTTGAAGCGACTTGGCCGATAAATTGTCTGGAGTTGTGAGCAGTCGTGAATGCGCTGCAGAGTTTTCAGGACGTTCTGCAGGGGCAGGCGGTTCGTGTATTCTCGGACAACACCACGACGGTGGCCTACATCAATCGGCAGGGGGGCACTCGCAGTCTTCCCTTGGCAGTGGAAGTGTCTCGTCTTCTAGTAAGGGCGGAAGCGCATGTTCAGAGTCTGTCGGCAGCGCACATTGCGGGTCAAGACAATGTTCAAGTGGATTTTCTCAGCTGGACTCTTTTGGGCACAGCGGAATGGATGCTGTCGGACTCGGCTTTTCGGCTGATCTGTCAATGCTGGGAAGACCAATAATGGATCTCATGGCCATGGCTTGCAGTGCCAAAGTTCCCCAGTTCTTCAGCCGCAAACAGCAGCCAGGATCCGCAGGATTGGACGCTTTTCTCCAGCCATGGCCGGAACAACAGCTACTGTATGTTTTTCCTCCGTGGCCTCTGATAGGGAGAGTTCTTTGCCGCATAGGGCGGCATTGGGGGCTGGTCGTTCTAGTGGCCCCAGACTGGCTCCGACGGCCGTGGTATGCGGATCTCGTTCGAGCACTCTCAGAGCCACCATTGCGACTTCTGGTGACTCCCGATCTGCTGCATCAAGGGCCAGTTCAGATGGAAAATCCCTCCCGCTTTTGTCTTACGGCCTGTTATTGAGAGGCGGCAGTTGAGGAAGAAGGGATTTTCAGGACCCGTCATTGCCACTCTTTTGGGGGCACGGAAGCAGTCTACTTCAGCAGCATACGCGCGAGTGTGGAAAGCTTTCTTGTGTGGTGTGCTTTGCATGCTGAATCGCCTTTTCGGGCGGACATTCCGGTTATTCTGGAGTTCCTTCAGCATGGTCTTCAAAAGGGATTGGCATATAATTCCCTTCGAGTGCAGGTGGCCGTGCTAGCTTGTTTTAGGGGCGAACTGGATGGTTCCTCTTTAGCAGCTCACTCTGATGTGGTCTGTTTCCTACGCGGGGCTCTTCGTCTTTGGCCTCCTCTGCGGCAGCTGTGCCCGGCGTGGCATTTGAATGTGGTACAGCGAGCCCTCCAGGCCCCACCGTTTGAGCCGTTGAATAAGGTTTCTGAGAAGGATCTAACGCTTAAGACAGTGTTTTTGGTGGCCATTGCTTCGGCTAGGAGGATTTCTGAAATTCAGGCTTTGTCTTGCAGAGATCCTTTTTTGCAGTTTTTTGAAGCAGGGGTGTCGATCCGGACGGTGCCATCGATGAGTAGTAGTAGTAGTTTCTACCTAAAGTGGTTTCGGCTTTCCATGTCAATCAGGCGGTTTATCTTCCGCCTTTTCGAAGAGAGGATTATCCGGGGGAGTTTGCCTCACTACGTTTCCTGGACGTGCAGAGAGCCTTGTTTCGGTACTTGCAGATCTCTAACGAGTTTCGACGCTCGGATCATCTCTTTGTGCTCTTGTCGGGATCGAAAAGAGGTGAGGCGGCTTCTAAGGCTTCCATTACTCACTGGATTAGGGAAGCCATTGGAGCGGCGTATCTGCTACAAGGGTGGGCGTCTCCAGTGGCCCTGAAGGCGCATTCTACTTGGGCACAGGCGGCTTCTTGGGCGGAGGCATCGGCCTTATCTCTGGAAGAGATTTGTTGGGTGGCTACTTGGGCGTCCCGTCATACTTTTGCGAAGCATTACAGGCTAGACGTGTCTGCTCGGGAGGATGCGAGTTTTGAGGCGGGAGCATTGGCAAGGGGAGCGTCGGCTTCCCACCCTACTTAAGAAATGCTTTAGTACATCCCACTGGTTCCTGGATTCATCTGTTGCAAGTGACAAGGGAGGTACAATTATGCCTTACCTGGTAATTTTCTTTCCTTTAACGCAGCAGATGAATCCAGGATCCCTCCCTAGTTCAGCCGACGTTTTTTTCATTTTCTGCGCAGTGTGCCTCTTTTTTACTTCCGGGTTCTCTTTTGCAGAGTTCAGACAGATATGGGAACACGGAAAGGATTCCGATTTCTGGATCAAGTTGCAGTTATTTCGAAGTTCTTATTTGGTTCTCTGTTTTTCATAGTGAGGATGGTTTCTGGTTGTTATTGGTTTCATATTTGTGTCCTTGGCTGTCAGGTTTTCCAAAAGCAGGAACTAGGATCGTGAGCCCTTGGGCCACTGCGAGGAGCAGCAGTGGCAGGCAAAACCACCCCACACAGGGATAAGACAGAACTCTGACAGGGACAGCTAGACTTCACCTGCACCTGGCCACCCTTCCCCAGGAGTTGAGCCCCTGGGTGCAGGTGGCCGGCAGGACTTGCCGGACAGGGCCGGAACTGGATACCAGCAGGATACACACAGGGACTAGAATACATAGGGAGGCTAGGCAGAATACTAGACTAGGACTCTCAGACAGACAAGAGACAGAACTGAAAGCTGCAAGTAGCCACTGAAACAGGGAACACACACCGATAGACAAGAGACAGAACTGAAAGCTGCAAGCAGCCACTGAAACAGGGAACAAACACTGATAGACAGGAGACAGAACTGAAAGCTGCCAGGCAGCCACTGAACAAGAAACACAGGCAACCAAGCACTAGACAAAGACATACAAACAAGAAACAAGACTGGGAAACAAGCAATACAGTACAAGAAGCTACACAAAGACTAAACTAGAATCAGGCAAGAATACAGACTATAAACTGGACTAGGCAGAAGTGCAACAAGCACCCCAACATACCAGGGCCTTAGGTGATGCAAAGGCAAAGCAGAGAGTTTCCAAATGGCTAATAAGCCCAGCAGCAGCTGAGATTTAGCTGCAGCAATCACCAGGCAGCTATGGGTGCTGTGCAGGCACAAACAAGAAACACAAGTCTGGCAACCTGGAAGATCCGGACCAGACTGGGCTGAAGCCTGGAACGGGTAGGAACAGCAAGACAGTCTATGGCAGCCACCGGTTCAGGCCACCAGAGGGCGAGGGGAGCACAAACCAAGAAGCAGGCAGAAAGCATACTGAAGCATAGAGAGGCTCAGCATACACAGGTGCCGCACAGAGGAGCAATCAGAGCCATGCTGGAAGCAGCCAGCACACAGAGACAGAGCTAACTTAGAAAGACCACACAGAAGTCAGCTTAGAAGCTGACCGCCAGAAATAAGGTGAGCCTGAGAGGGGTCACGACGACAGACGTGACATTGGCAGATGCTTACGAATGACATACTAACTGAGGAAGGAGCTGGCCGTCTGGCATCACTGCCTTTAGTTTGTTTATCTCTATCTCCACCTGCTGGTAGGCGGACTTAACCCACTAGTTCCTGGATTCATCTGCTGCGTTAAAGGAAAGAAAATTATCAGGTAAGACATAATTTTACCATAAGCAATTTACCATCATATCGACAGTATGACCTCATTAAAATGCTCAAATATCAGCACAGCAGTACACAATTAGAATAGCAAAATAGACTTGGAAATAGGCAAATTAAGTCATAGTAATAATAATGTAATATACAGGCTCATTTTCAAAAGAGATAGATGGCCAAAAAGTGACATAAGTCAGCATTTGGACGTTTATCTCACAGAAATGCCCAAATCAGTATTATCAAAACCTCCTCTTGGACGTCTTTCTCTAAAGTCTGTCAGAAGGATGTCCAGATCTCAAGGGGGCGTGTTCAAGGCGGGTCTTGGGTGTTCTTAAGAGATGGACGTCTTTCAGCAATAATGGAACAAAACAAAGACGTCAAAGACTAAAACTTAGACGTTGTGAGCTAGGCCTGTTTTTATAACAAATAACTGCAGTATGTATTGAACCCACTTCCCCAGGATCAAAGTCTGCTGCACTAACCACTAGGCTACTCCTCTACTCCACACAAGAGCTGCCCCAGATGACCACTGGAAGGACTCGGGGATCATCTCCCCTTACTCCTCCAAATCACAAAAAAATTTTCCAAACAGCACTTTCAAAAGGAAAAGATAAGACTTTTTTTTTTGTAGAAAATGACCTTTCCTGTTCTGATTTTGGATGTTTTGCAAAAAATGTCCAAATTCAGATGTCCTATCCAAAAATGCCCTTTCTGCATTTGACTTGCCCAAAGTCACAAGGAGCAGCAGTGGGAATTGAACCCATGTTGCCAGGATCAAAGCCCACTGCACTAACCATTAAGCCAATCCTCCTCTGTTTTGGACGTCTTGCATTTGGACGTCTTTTGTTCGAAAAAGGGACCAAACAAATAGACTCCCAAATCATAGGGCGACCATAGTATTTTTGAAATGAAAGATGGACATCCATCTTTTTTCGAAAATGAGCTTTTTTTCCCCGCCTCCGGATTTGGATGTTTTACAAAGACGTCCAAATCCCAACTTAGATGTTTCTTTCGAAAATGCCCCTCATAGTGTCAGTATAGCACAGGTTTAAACATTCATGTAACAGTGTGCATTAAAATGGCAAAACATCCATGTAATAGATGTATGATATGGTATCAATGCAGTAGACATGAAGACATGTTAATAGCAAATGTTTTCTGTGGCATGAAAAAAAACCTCCACTTGCTGACTGTCTCCAGATATTTGGCCAGTTGCAGAATGGAGACTTACTTATTTAGATCTGTGCCACCTTATTTTATTTATTTATTTTATGTTTAATCGGTTTTAAACTGTGTTGTTGATTCTAACCATCAGTGCAATTTTTCTGCACAGCACTTGATTTTTCTTTATTAATAAACCTCTCAGGTCTGAACCAGAGCTGTGCTTTACCATTATATGCAGTCTTTCACACTTCAGTATTTCATAATAATAATTTTCAACGTACATGAGGCATTATATCCAAGCAGGGCTTCAACAGACTTAACAATTTTATAGGTAACTACCAGCCTTTTAAGATGTTGGCCCGCAGCCCTGGTTTCGATGAGGTGTTTAAAATAACAGGATTGGATAGAAAATGAACAGCAGGTAAATACATTTATTTAAGACGAGTATTTCATTTCATTGAGAGTGGAAGGATTACAGATCCCTATTGAATAAGTAATAGTTCCTGTGCATTTGCCCAAATAATGATTTTATAGTGGTAATAACAGTTATCTAAAGGTGTTTTTAACTGCCACATAACAGTTGCAATATCATTACTGGCTTGGTATATGTTTTATGAAAATTAGAAGTGCAGGCTTATTCCGTTTAATGATAAATAAGTATTTTTTTTCTTTTTTGACTCTTGATTTTTTATTGGAATTTTCTGTGCCTGGAAATTGAGTACTACACAAGACAGTATGTAGGTATTTTATATTAAAACTCAATTACTTAATATGGATAAGTATGGAGATATTTCATGGCAATGCTTAATTCATTCAACTGTAAGGTCCCTGTTTACTAAGCTATGCTAGAGGTGTGTTAGCATGCTTAGCGCGTGCTGTTTAGGTACCCATAATATTCCTATGGGCATCTACACGGTTAGTGTGCGCTAATTTTTAGCACACTGTAAAAATGCTAGCACACCTTAGTAAACAGGGCCCTAACAGTTTTATTTAAGACCAATTTGGAATGAATATGACCTTGAAATATATATGTATTTGTGTATTATGTATGTGTGTGTCTGTAGATATATACTATAGTTTTATGATAATCTTGAGGAATATAAAATTATTTCATACATGGAAGTTTGAATTCAAAAGATAAAATACTGATGCAATTTTCCTTCACATTTCTGGACAACAGATTGAAAACGTACAACTTTATCACTACAGCCAACCCATAAATTACATATTTTTAAAAACATTTTATATTAAGGGGCCCTTTTAGTAAAGTGTGCTAAAATCTGGGCTTAATGCATTATACTGCAGGATTTTACTGTGCACTAAGCCCAGATTTAACATGGCAACTTTTGGGGGCATTCCCTTCCTTTTTTTTTTTAATTGTAGGTCGTGTGCTGGTATAACCATTAGCTGGCAGTACCTGCAGGATATTAACATGAGACCACTTACTACTTCTTATTTAAGGGGCGCTAAGTGCTCTCCTGTTAACTCTAGGGGGCCATTTTACTAAGCTGCGGTAGAAGGGGCCCTGTGCTAGTGGCGGTGGCCATTTTTGCATTGTGCCAGGGCTCCTTTTACTGCAGTGGGTAAAAATAACCAAAAATGAAATGGCCTGTGGTAAGTTTGCATTTGCCGTGCGACTATTTTGTGAGGGAGCACTTACCGCCACCCATTGAGATGTCGGTAAGGGCTCATTCGCTAACCCGGTAGTAATCGTGCAGCGCTTGACACTGCCCGATTGCCGCCGGATAACCTCCTGCGGAAGTATATCTTCAATATTTCCACTAGCACCGTAAATGGAACTACCGCCAACACCTGCCTTGGACCGGCAGAAGTTCTCGGTTGCCATACAGCAACCCTTTAGTAAAAAGGGCCCCTAAGTATCCATACCTACTCTCCGCCCATGTTAAGCCTCCTTAGACAAATTTCAGAAAAATGCAGTAACGTGGTTTAACATTCACTAACAGGCAAACTATTGCACAAACCCTGAATGCATTTGTGTGGTAGCCTGTTATGTGCTAACTGCACATTAAGGGGTAAATTCAAGATAAATTGTCTAAAGTTATGAGCATTAAACATCAATTCTAGAACAGCAAATCCGCACAGAACTGCTGTTATAGAATACCAAGTCTGCATTCCTTGTCGTCTGGCTGCACCGTTCTGAATAGTTGGATGTTATCCCCTCCTACCATTATATCGCTCCATGGTGCGACTGCAACTTGAGTATTGTGTTCAATTCTGGTCGCCGCATCTCAAGAAAGGTATAGCAGAATTGGAAAAGGTGCAGCGAAGGGCGACAAAAATGATAGCGGGGATTGGATGACTTCCCTATGAAGAAAGACTAAGGAGGCTAGGGCTTTTCAGCTTGGAGAAGAGACGGCTGAGGGGAGACATGATAGAGGTATATAAAATAATGAGTGGAGTGGAACAGGTGGATGTGAATCGTCTGTTCATGCTTTCCAAAAATACTAGGACTAGAGGGCATGCGATGAAACTACAGTGTAGTAAATTTAAAACAAATCGGAAAAAATGTTTCTTCACCCAACGCATAATTGAACTCTGGAATTCGTTGCTGGAGAACATGGTGAAGGCGGTTAGCTTGATAGAGTTTCAAAAGGGGTTAGACGGTTTCCTAAAGGACAAGTCCATAAACCACTACTAAATGGACTTGGGAAAAATTCACAATTCCAGGAATAACATGTATAGAATGTTTGTACGTTTGGGAAGCTTGCCAGGTGCCCTTGGCCTGGATTGGCCGCTGTCGTGGACAGGATGCTGGGCTCGATGGACCCTTGGTCTTTTCCCAGTGTGGCATTACTTATGTACTTATGTACCAGCAGATGGAGGTAGAGAAAAAAATTGGTCTTTGCATGGAAGTCACCAGTATAACTTGCTGGTACTCAGGAAAATTTCCATTATTTTTCTCTGCCTCTAGCAGATGGTAGGTTGTTCAGGCTGGTGCTCCTGGTTCCTAGCCTAGCTTCCCACTAGCTGGCTGATGTCGCACAGAAAGGTTGAGCCTAATGACTGTTTCCAGGTTACCTGGCCCTCAGACCGGACTTAGTTGAGCGCACGGATCTGTGCTTTGCTACCCCCAGTCAAGCTTTTTAGCTTCCACTGGGTGAGGCGTGTGGTTTGAACCCGCAGGGTCCTGCAAGAGGGGCATGGTTCCCCATCCCCCTGCCCCTTGTAGCCTGTACACACTGGATGTTCTTTTCCCCAGCTTCCCCTGCAGCTCTGAGGCATTAAAAAAAAAAAGTAAGATTGGGTCTTCCTGGTTTAGATTTATTCACTCAGCTTGCTGCTAAAAAAAAAAAAAAAAAAAAAGAAGAAGAAACAAGAGCACACCCACAAAGAGCAGGGGATCAGTGGAGATGCTGGATCCCTGGACCAAAGTCAGCCAGAATGGGAAGGCAGGCCATCACATGCCACAATTGCACAGTAGATCAAAGCAGCCATAGAGTCTGCCTCTGTTTGTAGGAATTGTTCCATGCATCAGGGTATGAAAGCCCGCTCAACAAGGGGTCACCACTCCATTCTTTTGTGAAGCATTATAGCTTTGGATATGCTGTCCTTGGGAGCTTTGTCTTTCCCCGCCCAATAGTTCTGCATGAGTACATCCCAATTGTTCAGAATCGTGCAGCCAGATGACAAGGAAGATGAAATTATGTCATATCTGATGATTTCCTTTCCTTTAGTTAGCTGCACTGTTCTGAAGCCCACCCTTGGAAGACTAAGGCCTGGAACTCTTGGGGTGCTCTGTTCAGTTAACCAAAAAAAAAAACAAACCCAACCCAACAACAACATAATAAAGAAGAGATTGAGAAAATCCTTGGAAATGCAGGATAGCGAGTGCCACTCTGTGGTGTTATTCTCACTTGACACAGGATTGCGAGTGCCTCTCTGTGGTGTTAAGCTCACTTGGGGGGTGGAGGGGGAATTCCTAAATGAGTGGTAAAAGATCACCCTTTACTGTACCTTGATTCCCCCTGGGATTCAGCAACTTGCAGGTTCCTGGTACCACAGGTTGATGAGTCCTGCCTTAGAGGAATAACGCTGCTGCGAGCCACCTCACAAGCAGCGTTATTCCCATAGCCTGGGAGCAACGGCCTAGGACCTACCATTAAGGGTCATATTCCATATAAGAAAATGTGAAATATATGACCCTTAGCGGTAGCCATGCAAGTCTACCACAAGGGTCACCATTGTGAAGGTAGCACAGGGCAGGCAAGACTAGGTATCAGTCCTCCCTGAAGAGCTCCCTGGACCCCCACTCTTGACCACCAATGAAGCCTTTCAGGTGGAGGAAGGGGAGTGAGGACTTCAACTCTGGGGAATGTGCTTGAGTATTGAGTGTGGGGGAGGCAGATGTCTGGGGGGACCCTGAGCTAGTGGCCCAGGAGCATCGGCCCGATGTTCCCAGATAGTATAATAAGCATAGTAAAAAGCTGGGGTTATTTTACTCTGGATTTTGGGCCCTAATGCGACTTGCAGTGTATCATCGCAAGTCGCGTTAGGGTATTTTGTATAGTAATGAAATGCAAAATATGTATTTTCATATTTTGCTTGTCATTACTAATTAATCCGCATTGACTTAAATATTGCAGTGGTATTTTAAGTCAGTCGGCATTAGGGCCTTTTAGGTCATGTTAAGAGCTAAATAACGCACGTTAATGCCCTAATGCTGCTTGATGAATCCCCTCCCTAGATTTTCATTGCAGCTACAATGGTTGATTAGGTATGGATGAGCGTTATAAAGAGTCCTTGTGCTGCTTTTGCAGGTGCATATTGGAAATTTCCCTGAGCACCAGCAGATTATACTGGTGACTTCACTGGAAAGACCATTTTTTTTCTCTACCTCTGTGTGCTGGTAGGAGGGCATAACACCCAATTTTTCAGAATGGTGCATCCAACTAAAAGAAAGGAAATTATCAGGTAAGACAAAATTTCCCCTTTTTGCACCTGACGTTAGGCATGAGCACTTATGCCAGCACAAAGGCAGTGTAAGTGCTTGCATCTAACTGTAGGCAGTTAGGCTTGTAACTGTATGTATTCTGTAACATGTGTGCCCAAATCCCGAGTATGCCTCTGACCTGCCCATACTCTTCTCAAGTCCACACCCCCTTGTAGTTGTGTACTATGAATTCTCCGAGGACAAGCAGGCTGCTTGTTCTCATGACTGGGTCGGCATCCACTGCGGCCCAGGAACGGAAATCTTTCCTAGCAAATAAAAAGTTTGTTAGAGCTTTCGAGCGCACTGGGCGCACGCACCACGCACGGCCATAATCCCGCCCATTGCGTGAGAGCCCCGATCAGTTCTTTTCTTTCCATGGTTAGGGAGTGACTGCTTGCGGTCTCTCTCCGTTCGGCCCGAAAAGAGCCTTCGTTTCTTACAATTTTTGTCTTCCTTTGCCTCATTTTTTTCTTTTGTTTAAACCTGTTCCTTCAAAACCAAAAAAAAAAAAAAACAACCCTTTATTCCCTAGTTTTTGCCCTTTTAAGTTTCTTTTCGCTTCCGTTGCGGCCCTCTTAGGCCACGCGTATGCAGTTTCTCATTTTTGTGCCCTTAACTTTTGGCAAAATCGAGAATTTTGACTTCTCTGCCGCTATTTTTCCATCCATGTCATCAAGGACTCCCAGCGGCTTCAAGAAGTGTACTCGGTGGAACCGGGCGATCTCAGGTGTGGTGTCTTAAGTGCCTTGGGCCCGACCATCACCCAGACGCGTATAAGTTGTGTCTTAGCCTTAAAAAGCGGACACAGGCGTCAAGAAAAGCTCTTCGGGATTGTCTTTTTGGAGCTTTGCCTGGTTCTTTGGCGTCGATGTCGACATCGGTACCAAGGTCAGCGGCGTCGATATCGGCACCGGAGATGGCATCGACATCAGGAGTGCAGGTAATGGCTGTCCGGAGGCTATCACACCCTGGGAGCAGTGAGCCGTCGAGTGGGTCTCCACCTGTCTCAAAGACTCCTGCTATGCAGGCGCACCGGGACCGACCACTCTCGGAACCCGACCCCAGGAGGCGTGGGGATTCCATGTCCTCCTCGTTGGTACCGAGGAGTATCGATGACTTGCTTCGAGCGAAGGCTAAGAAGCATCGTCATCGGTCTCCTTCTAGGCATGGTACCGGGAGCTCCGGGGTGTAGAAGGATTCGGCACCCATGAAGCGTCGACGCCGGGAGGAGCGCTCACCCTCCATTCAAGAGGTGTCGGTGCATCGGTCTTCGGGCAGCCCAGTACCGCCTCCTCAACCTCCACAGGTCCTGTCACCAATTTCTGCACCGACCCCACAGCCTTTAATGACAGTGACTCTGGACAAGCGCATCCTAGCCATTTTTCCTGGTCTTCTGGAAGGGTTGCTGCGGCAAACTGCTCCGGTACCGGGGGTGATTGCGCCCTCTGTACTGTCGGAAGTGGCAGCTTGCTCCCAGCCTGTGGTGAGATCTCTGATGCCAGTGCCACCCTCGAGGACATGGTTCCTCGGCGTCGAGACGGGCCCAGTTTCGGACTGTAGTTCGGGAACTCTTGTCCGATACCGATGAGGATACCTCGTGGGATGAAGAGGAGGAGTCTTGTGGTCTTCCCTTTGATCCTACGCCTTCACCAGAAAGAAAGCTTTCTCCTCCGGAAAGTCTTTCTTTCTCTTCATTTGTCCAGGAAATGTCTGTGGCTATTCCCTTCCCAGTGGTATCTGAGGATGAGCCCAGGACTGAGACGCTTGAGGTCCTTGACTATCCTTCGCCACCTAAGGAGTTATCCACAGTTCCTTTGCATAATGTGCTCAAGGAGACTCTTATGCGGAACTGGATGAAACCGTTAAGTAATCCCACCATTCCCAAGAAAGCTGAGTCCCAATATCGGATTCACGGAGAACCTGAGCTGATGAAGTTGCAGTTACCTCACGACTCTATGGTTGTGGATTCCGCTCTCAAGAGAGCCAGGAGTTCTAGAGACTTCGCCTCGGTGCCCCCAGGGAGGGAATCTAGAACCCTGGACTCTTTTGGGAGAAAGATCTATCAGTCCTCTATGCTCGTGGCCAAAATTCAATCCTACCAGCTCTACACAAGCATTCACTTGAGGAACACGGTGAAGCAACTGGCGGACTTGGTCAATAAGCTCCCTCCGGAGCAGGCCAGGCCTTTTCAGGAGGTGGTCAGGCAGCAGAAGGCGTGTCGTAAATTCCTGTCCAGGGGTGCTTACGATTCTTTTGATGTTGCATCCAGAGCCGCTGCCCAAGGTATAGTGATGCGCAGACTCTCATGGCTGCGTGCCTCTGACCTGGACAATCGAGTCCAGCAGCGGATTGTGGATGTCCCTTGCCGTGGGGATAACATTTTTGGCGAGAAAGTCAAGCAGGTAGTCGATCAGATCACGCAGCGGGAAACCGCTATGGACAATCTCTCCCGCCGGGCGCCTTCTGCTTCTACCTCAACCTACTCAATAGGCGTAGGTACAATCCTCCTTCTCGACAGCCTTCTCAGGCTTATCCCCAGCACGCTCGTTCACGTCAACAGCGTGCACCAAGGCAGGTCCCTGTGGCTCCCCAGCAAAAGAAAGGGACGGGCTTTTGATTGGCCCCAGTTGAGCATAGTCGCCATAAAAGTGTCCATGCCGGACGGTCTGCCGGTCGGAGGGAGGTAAAAATTTTTTCACCAAAGGTGGCCTCTCATAACCTCCGATCAGTGGGTTCTTCAAATAGCCAGGCTAGGATACTCCCTCAATTTGATCTCCACACCTCCAAATTGCCCACCGGGAGCTCAGTCCTTCAGCTTCCAGCACAGGAAGGTACTTGCAGAGAAACACTCCGCCCTTCTCAGCGCCAATGCAGTCGAGCCCGTTCCACCAGGGCAAGAAGGGCTGGGATTCTATTCCAGGTACTTCCTTGTGCAAAAGAAAACAGGAAGGATGCGTCTCATCCTAGACCTAAGGGCCCTGAACAAATTCCTGGTCCGAGAAAAGTTCAGGATGTTTCCCTGGGCACCCTTCTTCCCATGATTCAGAAAAACGATTGGCTATCCTCTCTGGACTTAAAGGATGCTTATACACACATCCCGATACTTCCAGCTCACAGGAAGTATCTTCGGTTCCATCTGGGAGCGCAGCACTTCCAGTATTGTGTGCTGCCCTTTGGTCTGGCATCTGCGCCCAGGGTCTTTACAAAATGCCTGGCAGTAGTTGCAGCATCGCTACGCAGTCTGGGAGTCCATGTGTTCCCTTATCTCGACGATTGGCTGGTGAAGAACACCTCAGAGGCAGGAGCTCTACAGTCCATGCAGATGACTATTCAACTCCTGCAGTTACTCGGGTTTGTTATAAATTACCCAAAGTCCCATCTTCTTCCAGTTCAAAAACTAGAATTCATAGGAGCTCTGCTGAACTCACAGACGGCTCACGCCTATCTCCCCGAGACGAGAGCAGACAATCTTCTGTCTCTAGTTTCCATGGCCAGAGCGTCTCAGCAGATCACAGCTCGGCAGATGTTGAGACTTCTAGGCCATAGGGCCTCCACAGTTCATGTGACACCCATGGCCCGTCTCACTCTAGCTTCCCAGTGGTATCAAGCTGCAGGAGATCTAGAGGATGCAATCCAGCTGTCCACCGATTTTCACAATTCCCTTCAATGGTGGACAATTCGATCCAATTTGACCTTGGGACGTCCATTTCAAATTCCTCAGCCACAAAAAGTGCTGACAACGGATGCATCCCTCCTGGGGAGGGGAGCTCATATCGATGGGCTTCACACTCAAGGAGTTTGGTCCCTCCAGGAAAAGGGTCTTCAGATCAATCTCCTGGAGTTACGAGCAGTCTGGAACGCTCTAGAGGCTTTCAGGGATCGGCTGTCCAATCAAATCATCCAAATTCAGACAGACAATCAGGTTGCGATGTACTATATCAACAAGCAGGGTGGTACCGGATCTCACCCCCTGTGTCAGGAAGCCGTCCTGATGTGGCTTTGGGCTCGCCGTCACGGCATAGTTCTTCTAGCCACGTATCTGGCAGGCGTAAACAACAGTCTGGCCGACGATTGAGCAGGATTATGCAACCTCACGAGTGGTCGCTCAACTCGGGCGTGGTTCGCAAGATCTTCCGAGAGTGGGACACCTCCTCGGTGGATCTTTTTGCCACTCAGATCAATCACATGGTCCCTCAGTTCTGTTCCAGACTTCGGGCCTGCGACAGACTAGCGTCAGATGCTTTTCTCCTTCTTTGGGGGAAGGGCCTTTTGTACGCATATCCTCCCATACCTCTGGTGGGGAAGACTTTGCTGAAACTCAAGCAAGACCACGGAACCATGATTCTGATTGCTCCCTTCTGGTCATGTCAGATTTGGTTCCCTCTTCTTCTGGAGTTGTCCTCCGAAGAACCATGGAGATTGGACTGTTTTCCAACCCTCATAACTCAGAACTAGGGGGCGCTTCTGCATCCCAACCTCCAGTCTCTGGCTCTCACGGCCTGGATATTGAGAGCATAGAATTCGCTTCCTTGGGTCTCTCTGAGGGTGTCTCCCGGGTTTTGCTTGCTTCCAGTAAAGATTCCACGAAAAAGTGTTACTTTTTCAAATGGAGGAGGTTTGCCATCTGGTGTGATAGCAAGGCCCTAGATCCTCGCTCTTGTCCTGCACAGACCCTGCTTGAATACCTTCTACACTTGTCAGAGTCTGGTCTCAAGACCAACTCCTTAAGAGTTCACCTTACGCAATTAGTGCTTTTCATTGTTGTGTGGAAGGTAAGCCGATCTCTGGACAGCCTTTAGTTGTTCGCTTCATGAGAGGTTTGCTTCTGTCAAAGCCCCCTGTCAAACCTCCACCAGTGTCATGGGATCTCAACGTCGTTCTCACCCAGCTGATGAAGCCTCCTTTTGAGCCTCTGAATTTCTGCCATCTGAAGTATTTGACCTGAAAGGTCATTTTCTTGGTGGCTGTTACTTCAGCTCGTAGGGTCAGTGAGCTTCAAGCCTTATCTCAAGTTTCATCATAACAGAGTAGTCCTCCGTACTCACCCTAAGTTCTTGCCGAAGGTGGTGTCGGAGTTCCATCTGAACCAGTCAATTGTCTTGCCAACACTTTTTCCCCGTCCTCATACCCGCCCTGCTGAATGTCAGTTGCACACCTTGGACTGCAAGAGAGCATTGGCCTTCTATGTGGAGCAGACAAGCCCCTTCAGACAGTCCACCCAAATGTTTGTCTCTCTTTAGATCCCAACAGAAGAGGAGTCGCAGTCGGGAAACGCACCATCTCTAATTGGCTAGCAGATTGCATTTCCTTCACTTATGCCCAAGCTGGGCTGACTCTTGAGGGTCATGTCATGGCTCATAGTGTTAGAGCCTTGGCAGCGTCGGTGGCCCACTTGAAGTCAGCCTCTATAGAAGAGATTTGCAAGGCTGCGACATGGTCATCAATCCACACATTCACATCTCACTACTGCCTTCAGCAGGATACCCGACGCAACAGTCAGTTTGGGCAGTCGGTGCTGCAGAATCTGTTCGTGGTTTAGAATTCAACACCACCCCCCTAGGCCCATTTTATTCTGTTCCAGGCTGCACTCTCAGTTAGATGTTCTAGTTTGTAGGTCAATCTATATTATGTCCTCACCGTTGCGAGGCCCAATTGACCTATCTTTGTTGTTTTGAGTGAGCCTGGGTGCTAGGGATACCCCAGTCGTGAGAATAAGCAGCCTGCTTGTCCTCAGAGAAAGTGAAGATACATACCTGTAGCAGGTGTTCTCCGAGGACAGCAGGCTGATTGTTCTCACATACCCGCCCACCTCCCCTTTTGGAGTTGTCCTTCTCCTTGTTATTGCTTTCTTATTTAACTGATCAGGGCTCTTGCGCGACGGGCGGGAAGATGGCCGCGCATGCGCGACCCGCGCGCTTGAAGGCTCTAGCAAACTTCTTTGTTGCTAGGGAAGATTTCCGTTCCTGGGCTGCCGTGGATGCCGACCCAGTCGTGAGAACAATCAGCCTGCTGACCTCGGAGAACACCTGCTGCAGGTATGTATCTTCGCTTTTTGCGCACGCAATAAAAAAAAATTAACAAGGTCTTTTAGTGAAACAAGTACAGCATGAATATTACAATACTAAGAACCAGCAAACAAATAAGCAGTCATGAACATATCTCTTATGTCCACACAGATCCAAGAAATACAGCGTATTTACAGCAAACACTGTAGTCTTATAAAAATAAAGCTCAGTTTAACCTCACTTTATATGTTTTATGTAAAATTCCCTCCCCCCCCCCCAATCCCCCCATCCACTAGCACAACTAGACTCCAGGATGTTCAAACTGCTCCCTCCATGCCCCAAAATAACAAGATAAGGTGAACCATTGTTCACTTTAAGCTGAGTGGGAGTCCTCCAATTGCATTGCTGCCATTGGGGGGTGGTGCTTCAATACTGTGTTTTCATTCACTAGGGACGGACAGGTTCCCTTGAGTCTTGCAGAGCTTGTCTGTCCGTCACTATTGATAATGTAATAGTGAAGCAGCACCCCCCACTGCTAGGAGGGGGACTCCAGCTCAGCGTAGAGGGAACAGTAGTGAGAGTGTTCTCTTACAAACATAATTAAGCTAGGGGACCCCACAACTTTTCCCATTTCCCCAAGACCTTCAGACATAGCTCTAAGCTTGCCCATGGTACAGATATATTGCAAATGCACTTCCAAGCCAGAATGGATGGAGGTTCAGGGCTTTTCCAAGCTTAACCTGTTATGTGAGCTACAATCCTACACTGTTGGATTCAAAACCTTTTTTTGCTATAGTGAGCCCCCGAGAAGATTTAGTAAGCAAAAAAAATTCCATGGTCTCACAAAACCCCAACATAATTTGAACACGAGATTGTACTGATCACCAATAAGCTCAAGCCTTCTGACAGTACCACCAGATACAATGCAAAGAGGGGCATTTTCGATATGACGTCTAAGTCCAACTTGGGACATTTTGCTAAAAACGACCAAAATTCAAGTGGGGAATATAGCCATTTTCAAAGCAAAAAAACGTCTATCTTTTTTTTTAAGTGGCTATTTGCTAGATGTTTATGTGATCTGTGCATTTATCTTTTTGGTCCATTGGTTGCACAAAATCAAGCCATTGGGATGTAGGAGGAGCCAGCATTCTTAGTAGACTGACCACTCAGACATGCCAGGAGAGCAAAGGGGCACCCTAGGGGGACACTGTAGTGGACTTCAAATAAATGCTCCTAGGTACACATCTCACTGTTGCTCCCTTTTCATACTGTAGCGTTCCCTTTTCATTTGATTTTAATTTTTGATGACATAATAAAGTATTTCAGACCCCTCTCATTTTGCCCTTCCTCCAGTGTATGTATAAATTAAGGTTCTGCTCTGGTGATCCTTATCAAGATAGTTTTGGTACCACACAGGTACAAGTAAAGCATGAATACAGCATGTACATACTGTAGGATGAAAGGCAGTGGTGTTTCTTGGTTGGCTGCCACCCAGGTCGGATCACCGCTGCGCACCCCCCTCACCGGGTGCATTGTTCTTGCCTGCTGGGGTGCTGGGAGCAGTCGCGCAGCTGTCGGCTCCACCGGTTCCCTGCTCCCTCTGCCCCGGAACAGGAAGTAACAGCAGAGGGAGCAGGGAACTGGCAGAGTCGACAGCCGCTCGGCTGCTCCCTGCACCCCTCCTGCAGCATGCACCCGGGGCTACCCCGCTGATGAAAGGTGAATTGTTAAAATCAGGAGTGAGGTCAAAATAAAATATTCTCCCCTTTTATTCTCCCCTCCCCCCAATATGCATAGAAACATAAAGAAGTAAAATATTAATCAGTTAATATGTTGAATCTAGCTTGTACAACATGCCCAGAAATACTGATGCCCAGTTTAAAAAATAATAGAGAGATATAGAGAGAAAGTTACTAAACATTTTATCACAGTTTAGTTTACCACTGGAGTCACTAGCCTGCAATAACTCAGTATTGCAAGTTAGTGACTCCTGTGTTAAATTAATAATTCTTTTGTCATCAACCTTGCAAGTTTTGTTATTTTGGTTCCTGGTTTTTGGGGATAGGTGTAGTGTCAGATGTTGTCAAGATGGGCTTGTTGGGAGGGGTTTTGGTTTGTTATGGAACCCCCATAGATGCCAAAGGAGGAGTTGGGGGAGCTCGGAGGCCTTGATCTTTATGGGGTGTCAGGGAATGTGAAGTGGAGGCCTTAATCTTTATGGAGTATTGAGGGGTGGAAGCCCTGGTCTCTATGTGGATTTTTTTGGGGTGGGGGTAGTAGATGGTGAACTTGGAGTCCTTAAGTGTGAGGATTTACACCAGGTTCCAGTTGGTGTAAATCTTCATGTCCAAAATTGGACACGGATCCTGGCGCTAAGGTGCCTAAAAAATCCACATGGTAAACATTTCCACCTAAGCATATTCTATAAGTGGTGCCTAGATTTAAGCACAGTATATAGAATACACTTAGTTGATATCCCAGTGCCTAAAACTGCATGCCTCCATTTACACCATTAAAAATGTGGCGTAAATCCCTACATATAGATTTACATGTATTGCGTGTAAATTTTGGAATGACCATGCCCCTTTTGATCTGCGCATATTAGAATTTATGCACAATTCATTACAGAATACTCTTAGTGAGTTGTGTACGTAAATTCTAGTTATTGCCAATTAGTTCTCATTATTGTTCAGTGCTGTTATTAATGCTGATAAGCCATTTAAGTTATGTGTGTTATTATGGAATATGCTTAGATTTCAGCGTGGAACGCTAGGCCTGTGTTAATCTGGTCGTGAGCCCAGGCCGAGGCCTAGCATAGGATCTTGGCCAAGGCGTAGCGTGGACCAAACAGGCACTACACACAACCCTAGCCACCAAGCCCCACACACACAGCACAAACAAATAGCACCACCAGAAAATGGGAGATAGAGCATTCAGGCGGGCCTCACGGCCTGTCAGGAACCCACTCTTGCAGAGTCCAAGCATGAGGGCCTCACAGCCGAACAGGAGCCGAGTCATACACTGGGAAGGGAGAAAGAACAACAAGAGGTCCCCAAAGGGACTGGAGCACAGGCAATGCATACAGCGCAAGCTAGAGACATCAGGGAAAGGGTGATAGCCAGAAGCTACTATAAGAATACACAAGGCTGTGCCACATGGCAGTCAAGGCTAAAGGAAGCCACTCAAAGGAATACTTTAGGCTGTACCATACAGCATTCAAAGGTAAGGGAAAGCCACCTATAGGAATACACAAGGCTGTGCCACACAGCACACAAGGGTAAAGAGAATCCACACACAAGAATGCACAAGACTGGCCCCACAGCACACAAGGGTAAAGGGAAGCTGCTTATAGGAATGCACAAGGCTGTGCCACACAGCACACAAGGGTAACAAACAGAGAAAGTTGCCTTAACATACACAGATCAGACAAGAAGCAATGCTAACCAAAATCAAGAGATAGACTCAGCAAGCAAAGGGGAAAAAACATGCTAAAGGGAAGGCTGCTTCTGACACCAAACAGCAGGAAGCAGGGCAAACACGGCAGACAAAGATAAGGCAACAAAGGAAAACTTAAACAAATGAACAGGAGCAAATACAAGGACAGGGAGGCTGCTGACAGAGGCAGGACTACAGAAGGCAAATACTAAATACAGCACATAAAGGGTTACACTGAGGAAAGGGAAACTAAACAAACGAACTGGAAGGATACAAGGAACAAGCTTACCACAGACCAGACTACAGCAGCAAGTAGTAAACAGACACAGGTGCAGTATAGTGAGGCAATCAAGCTCATGCTGGGAATACCCAGCACACACACACAGAATCAACAAGCTACGAGGAGAGAAAGCAAAAACTCCAATGTATACAGAAAGTGCCTTAGCACAAACAGAGAGGGAGTAAACAGGCTTTAGCTGGCAGCAGTCAACGCTAAGGGAAAGGTAAGGTTAAGCAGATCTCGGCTTCTGAAGTCTGCAGCTACAGACGTCAGCTCAATCCCTGACAGGCCAATGAGAAGCAAGTTCAAGCCATTCCCCTGACTGTTTAGCAGAACAGGTTTCAGCCATTCCCCTGCTTGTTTAGCAGAATCATAACAGCGTGCTTTATAGAATCTGGCAGTAAGCGCTTTTTTTCGGTGCCCAAATTTGGGTGCCATTTACAGAATCTAGCCCAGTATATGCACATCAACACAGGTCTGAGAAAACAACAAGGCAGACGATCCGCAAACTCCAATGTGGAAATAAACAAAGCAGATCAGTAGTAGGTACAAATACATCTTTATTGTAGGGTTTCAGTCCTATAAAATACCTGAACAGTTTGTGTTTTGCCCAAAGGGACTGCATCAGGGTCTATGCTGTGATCTTCATCACCAAAAGGTTAAATGATGTATACACTAGTTTCCACCATAAATAGTTGATGGCCAAATGACTATGGCACCATGCCAGGTTAAAAAAAACAGCACAGTTTTTTCCAAAAGTTAGAACGCTCTCCAGAAGAGCTGTTTCCTGGAGAGCGTTCTAACTTTTGGAAAAACTGTTGTTGTTGTTGTTGTTTTTTTTTTTTTACTTGCTATGGTGACATGGTCATTTGACCATCAGGAAGCAGTATATTTTTGAAATCTTGTTGACTTGGCTCAGATTGGCATAGGAGCTCATTTCCTTTAGAGTGTACTGGTTTTGCCTCCAGTCTTAGCCAGGAAGAAGAGAGATGCAGATCCCTTTGCTAAGGCCCTGTAAACAGTTACATTTGATAACTTGTGAGCAGCTTCCCGGGTACTTTTCAGAAAGTAAGCAAATACTTAGTGTTATAATTGATCCATATTTCAGTTACCTACTATTGATTGCTGATTGCACATTTTTTTATTCATTGTTCAATTTTTAAGACAGTAAACAATATTTAGTTTATTGCCTCTCTGTCAGGACTGATAAAGAATCCTGGTGGTTTGTGTGTTGGGTCTGCGAGTGCTTTCTAGGAACTGTGGGACCACTGGGACTGTGGCTCCATTAACCTAGAAATCACTGGGGATAATTGGAGAGTGGGAGACTCGTTCAGAGGTGGTTGTGACCCAATCGGTGGGAGGAGGGTGCTAGTGTAAAGCACAAACAGCAGGTGCAGGCGGACCTGAGCTGTGCTGGGGATAGACCCTCTAAGTGGCCATGGGGTAACCCCAGGTGGGTGGCTAGGTGTTTCATGACATTTGGCTTGCTAAAATATTTGTCATCATGATGAACATCAAGATTGGGCCAAAAGAGTTTTGTGTGTTTCTTACATTCAAATTGTATCTTTAAAAGCAAACTTTGCAGCGCAGTGAAAGAATTTTCTGCGGCTACTGTTCATCAGTCTTATAGTCTGTTACTTGTGCCTTGTGCATGTAGGTGAAAAGCAGAAAAAAGTACTATGAAAATATCCAGACTTCCAGCTGCCACACTGCATAGTGATACAGAATACCTGTCTTGGTCTATTGGAAAGATCCCATGAGTGGCTACAGCTGAAGGGGGCAAGGCTAAAATGAAGAGCAGAACTGCATAGTAATAAATCAAGTTGACAGCTGTATAATGTACAGACCTGGCTCTGGATTGTATGCAAAATTAGAACTTTTATACTTCCATCAGTTAGGGTGGCCAGCTGATGGCAGCTGAAGAGACAATTCCTCATTTTGGGTGAAAAAAAGATTGGTTTCACTTTATCCAGGAAAAAAGATTAACAAATGAATCCATTCCAATACCTGTAATGGGATTGCAATGTAAGATTCTTAGCACATGTACAATGTACATCTAAATTGATCAGTAAAGCTTTTGGATTGATCGGAATATTCATTCCTAGTTAGCAATATTTGTAATGAGAAGGGTAAAAAGTTTGCATAATCTGCAGCATTTGTATAATTGTGTTTATCCTGATTTGTAGGGGGAGTATATGTTTTCAGATGGCCTTAAATACAAAGAGAAGAACTGGCAGTACTGTGATGGTTATGACAGAAGATTTTATACAGAGATCTGTTATGGTTTAAAACCTGCAGGTATTGCATATAAATATTAACACAGGAAAATATGCATATAGCACTTTCAGATTCTAAAGAACAGTGGTGTAAAACAATGTTTGTTCTAATTTTTTATGGGCTTATGTAGTTATGCACTGTTGTTAGGTACATAGTTTTGAGCTTTCTGTTGCATCTAGCCACTCTTCAGTGTTCCCTCTAATTTTTTATGGGGTAGGGAGCGAGGGAGAAGGCAGGGAAACACCATGAGGAAGAGGCCCCCATCTCTGGTCAAACTGGGGGAAATTCTATAACTAGACACCACAATGTAAGCACCCTATGCGCTGAGCACTAATTCTATAATAGAATCAGTGCCAAGATTCCATTATAGAATATAGCATAAATTGCCATCAACTCACCCACATTTATGCAATATCAATAGCAAGCATAAGTGGATGCTCCTAAGTGTGCCAATTTAATGTGTAACCTACAGTATTCTGTAAGTTAGGTATGTGAATATTGATCCCGCTTATGCCTTTCTCATGCTCTTCTCCTCTAAACGCTTCCTTACATTTATGCATTAATCCCCAAATTCTATAAAAGTTACCAAAACCTTTACACGCACATTTGGGCATGTGCTCCATTTGTGCATGCAAATTGAATAACGAGCCAATTAGTGCCAACTGGCTTTTTAGCAAGCAATTAGTGTTAATTGGAATCAATTAAGATGTACTCGTGTAAATTTAGGCTTGTCCTGAAAAAGGGGGCATAGAAATGGGAGGGTCATGGGCGGTTTGGGGTGAAGCATAGGAGTGGTTTTGTGCTGGAGCATGGGAGTGGTATTGGGCTATCCACGCAATTATAGAATAGGGGGGGGGGGGGGTTCTGCACATAAATTTAAGCGGAGCATTTGCATCATGTTGTTGTTGGTGCAAATGTACGCGCCTAAATTTATGCGTGACCCCCAGGACTTAAGTACTATTCTATAAACCAAGCTTAACTTTAGGTGCGGCTTATAGAATATTACTTAAGTGAGGGGTTTTTTGCACCAATTTTTTTAGGCGCGATTTATAGAATTCACCCCTAAATGACTTGCATGCATCATTTATAGAGTAGCGCTGAGTGCTCAGCTAGCACTTACACACCTAAGTGTACTCTATACCTGCATAATTGCTAGTATGCTATAAATTACACATGCAATAGGTACATAAATTTAGGTGCCATGTTCTAGAATGAGGGGGACTATGTGCCCAACAGCACTACATACCTGCAATGCTGGATGACAGCTATGAGAAGGTGATCCTGTGTTGTCCTTTTGGAAATGTTAGGGGAGCTTCTGATGGGTGGGTGAGAGGGGATGCCAACTCAGACTAAGGGCCCTGTTTACTAAGCCGTGCTATAGGCGCATGCTAAAAATTAGTGCATGCTAATGCTAGAGACGCCCATAGGAATATATGGGCGTCTCTAGTGTTTAGCGCATGCAAAAAACACTAGCGCACCTTGGTAAACAGGGCCCTTAGTTATGAAATGGATGGAGGGGGTTTCCAGGAGAAGGCTGGGGAAAGGGGGAGCTTGGCACCATATTTCATTTTGAACCAGACAGATGGGAGTGGAGTGCAATGGGACTGTCAACTATACACTTAGTTTTGTATCAGACAGGTAGGAGGGAGGAACAGGGAGAGCTGTCTGCTCCATGTTTCATTGGCTGGGTGGGAAGGAGAGGATTGTCAAACACTGAAAGCCATTGCTAGCTGTCTACCCACTTTTTAGGAATTTACATTTAGGCCCCTAGTGAAAATGGGTGTCTAAATTTAGAAGTTCAGATACAATTATTAACAATCTCCTAACTTGTGCAACCTGCACATAATTTGCACGTTTTCAAAGGAAAGCTAGGTACATACTTTTCCTTTGAAACTACCTGCACAGTTCATGCCTGCTATTTAGCATGGACAGTTTTTTCTTGAAACATTATATGTATACTTTTGAAAATTCAAAAATGTGCATATGAGTAGATGTCTATGACCTCATTATAGCCAGGATTTCTTCAGATTTTGAGGGGGAGTTGTAGAAAGACACACAGGTACCTTTGTGTCTTTATAAATAGGAGCCTACTTGTCCTGTCAGATTTAGGCAATCTATTATAAAAGTACTCTCCACATGTTTATTTACATCCTTGATGCAAAACCAGAAATGTGTAAATTTAAAGAACATGATTGGCTTGGACTACTAAAGTAAGCTCCTATTGACCTGTTTTTGTTACCTCCATTTACTTATTTTTGCTGAGTGCACCATGACAGGAAGCATGCCAACCATTGTTATGTGACACAATCTGACCCTAACATTTGAAACCCTAATAGTGTCATTTAATATTCAAGAAGTTCTTCACAGAAAATAGGTTTTGTTACCTAATCACTCTTTTTAACCTTGGGATCATATTTACAAATCGTAACTAATCCAAATCAAAAAGTTGTGCAACTTATTGCCTTATATTTATAGTAATTGTACTAAAGACACTGTAACCTCCATTTTTAAGGTCGTTCACAGCTCACAAATTTGGATCCTCCTAGAAAAATCCAAGAAGGTTGTTATGACTGTGGGGATGGATTTTATAACCCAAATACCAGGGTTGTTAGTGACTATGAGAACAGATTCCTGAGAAATGCAGGTACGGTCTTCCTCTTCTCCATTTCATGTTTATCCACTAAAGCCTTATTTCTTGACATTAAAGTGCACATTTCGATGCTCATGAGTTGGTCTCTGCAAAACTTTCCACCCTGAACAGGGCCCATCCTTATATCCTTAAGCAATGGGTTGACCAAAAAGCATTATATGATCTGTATCTTTCTATAATCACATGTTTCAGATGGGATCCTTTTACGAAGCTGTAGCAAAAGGGGGCCTGCATTGGCATTGGCGCATGTTTTTGATGCACACTGAGGCTCCCTTTTACTGCAGCGAGTAAAAGGCAGGCTTTTTTTAAAAAAAGAAATGGACACGCGGGATGTAAATCACTTGCTGTGCGCCCATTTCAAGTGAGAGCACTTACCACTACCCATTGAGGTGGTGGTAAGGGCTCCCGCGCTACTCCGGTGGTAACCGGGCAACGTGTGGCACTGCCCGATTACCTCCGGATACACACTGGCACTACAAAAATACAAATATTTTTGTAGTGCCAGAAATGGCACACGCTGGGAGTGGGTGGGAACTACCACCAGGCTTCTGCAGTAGCCCGGCAGTACTTCTGTTTTAGCAAGCGGTAAGCCCACGTTGGGCTTACTGCTACTTTGTCAAAGGACCTCTAGTGCATTATTGCTTTATAGCAGGCATGTGATCTTTCAAAAAAATTTTTAACATACTATTGTGTGCTTCCAGTCCAACTAGAACTTGCCTCTCCTGCAGTTGTGATTTTATAAACCTTCATTTGCAATTTTCTATGGCTTTCCCCCAATTTTAACCTTCTTCCATCTAATCTAGCTATTGCAGTTGCGTTATACAGTCAGAGGCTACAGATGTCAGGTCCTTGTAGAACCTGGTACCTGTAAACCTTGAATCTGGCCTGTTGGTGCTGTTGTTGAGTAATAAGAAACTGAGAGACCATGACAGTAGATGACCTCTGTGCTGTATTTCTTGCACATTTATCCTAAGTATCCATTGCTTGCCATCTGCAGAGACAGGATACCAGACTAGATGACCTTTTGGTCTGACCTAGTTTGGCAATTCTTATGTTCATGTTTATGTTAAGTAGGGAAATAAATGGGAAATATCTTTTGTTTTAAACTGTGCTTCTGCAGTGAATGTTTTATACACCCTTAGCACAAAGTAGCCTACATGATAGCTATGGGCGTGGGTCCAAAACACTGGAATGCGGTGTGTCTAGTGATAAGTAAGATAAGTGGAATGCTTTCCAAAAACACAGGAACCTGTAAAGATTAACAATATAAAGGGGAACACCCAAGCAAGCAATCTGTTACTTGTACATGTGTGCGTTGAACTTCCCTTTGGGCTGCAGCATAAATGTGTATACCAATTAAATGAGTGCAGACCAATTGTGATGGCCAAATGAATGCAGTATAAACCAGTGATTATAAGCAGATTATATAGGTATTTTTGAGTGGTATGCACAAATTACGTTTGTTGGTATGGGTGTGAAGGAGAAATAAGCAGCTTGTTACCTTCCTTTAAGAACATTGAGACAATTGAAAGACCTCATCATTACATAACATCAGAGGAACATGACTACCCTTGCGAGAGACAATTCAGGGCACAAGGCCATAGCAGTGGAGGAAAAGTGAAAAAACAGCTGCATTCTGAAGAAACTGAGGAAGGGGGCTGGAATGACAGGGAACAAATCCAGCAGTACTACTTCATAGGCTGGGCAGGAAGAAGCAGGAAAACACCCAGGTTGTTGGCCAACTCTTGAAAGCATCAAAAGCAGATGGCAGGAAGTATTCAGGAAATTCTTTTAAACAGCTCTTAGTGCGAGACAGGTTTAGCAAAGTGACAGTTTATTTCTCTGCTCTGGGAGTGGTATTTAAGGATGCGAACCCTTTCACCCCATGCTTCATAATCTATCATATTTCTTCTTTTTCTTGGCCTTGGCAGTTTCCGCCTGCTCCTGTGGGCTTCCACCTCAATCGGGGCTTGCCTTTGTTGGACTATAACTCTATAAACCTTCCTGGGTTTTATGTGTCCTCTCAACTCAGCCCATCCATTGCAGCAACAGTCCCTAGTTGAAACCCCAGCTAATATGGACCCTAAGTCCAGGCACTAGTCATTGCTGTTATATGATAAGTAGGACTCCCTGTTCCCTCCCTCCTGAGGCTATAAATGCTGCCTCTGCAGCACCCCTAGCCCCGGCCAGTTTAAGAGAACAGATAATCTGAGAATTGAATCCAAATCTTCCATATAGCAGCGTACAACACTATTACTGAACTACAAGGTAAACACAAAAAGAGACTGAATTAGTATGAGTGTTAAATGTGAGCAGAGTAGTAATGCCACTCATCAAGCTTTCCATCCTATTCAAAGGGTAACATAACATTACATAACATGGCATAATATAATGACCAATACTTTTATACTCCCTTTACCTATAGCTGGAGACAGTTTAAGAAGACATTCCTTATGTACTCAACTATAAGTTGAGAAATTTGTGCTTGAAAATGGAAAAAAAAAAAAAAGAGAGAGAAAAATGAGATAATCTTATGTATAAGTAACAGCCTGTAGCACTAAGAAGTTTAATTGAACTCCCCCACTTTTGTCAGCAGCATGACCCAGAATCTGTCACTCTTCTTACCTCCCTCTGCCAGCTGCAGTTTGGCATCTCAATTTCCTCCTCCCCCCTCCCCAGCTGTGTACCTTCAAACCTCTCTTCATAGAACAACAGCAGTGCAACCAGTGCACCGGTACAGCTAGGTCTCCTGCAGTCTGCTCTAGTGCACTTCCTCCAACTTGTCCCGTCCCCTCTGAATCTACTGGATACACAGATGTCATCTTACTCCCAGATAGTGTTCTCTCGGTGTTCACTGCACCAACTTCTACCAGTATCACATATGCCTTACAATTGGTTTGAGCCATTGCCCTCTATGATCCATTCCCTGCACCATCGTTAAACACTTGAATAATCTGCTTCTGCGTTTTCTTCTGACAATGGTTTCATGCAGTCTAGTATGGGCAGAGGTTCTCTCTGCCTGAAAAACTGCCATCATCCATCTGTGTCAAAAGGACTCTTGCCTATCAGCGGATCAGCTCATTAACTACCATCCAATTGCAAATCTCTCCTTTATTTGTACTTGAGCAGTTGTCCTCATTTCTGGATATAACAAAAGTTTTACACCCTAATCAGACAGTCTGCTGCAGATATTATAAGACCAAGATAGCTCTTGTTGGTATGCTTACTTCTATACAGTTATCCTTAGTTCATCATAAGCATGTCCTTTTTCTATCATTTGTCCTCTCCTGAGCCTTTGATCTGGTGACATTCCATTCTGCTCACCAGACTGCAGGATGCTGGGATAATTCATAACAAATGGAATGGTTTTTCTCATACCTGTCCCACAGGAGCTACTGTGTCCTCTGGCAGGATGACATATCCCCTCCCTTTCCCCCCAGCTGTGGAGTGCCGCAGGGCACCAGTTCTTTTTAATATCTTCTTGGTCCTGCTAGCTACCTTGATACAGTCGTTAGGTCTGACACCTTACATATACACCAACAACATTCAAATCCAGTGTTGTATAGTAACTAAGTAAATGTAACTACTTACTGTACTTTTGTCAGTTTTACTTGTAGAAGTACAGGATAACATTTGTTACTTTTATTGAAGTAATAATTTTGCCAATTTTTACTACTTTTATTCAGCTACATCTGATACTTGCAGTTAAAAGTAAAAAGTGAATGTGGAAATGAGAAGTAAATGGCAATTCCTGGGTAAACCCAATGAAACAGCAAAACCTGGAACAGGATTTTGCTGTTGCAAGCCTTGTCACGCAAACAGTGGATCATCTCATCTTAAATTTTACAGTTCAGTGAATATAGCCTATAAGAAAAATGGAGTTGCCTATGTTTGTTGAACTGGTTACAGGTCTCCAGCCAAACAGAACAGTGATGAGTTGGGTCACTTTAAAGCAGAGATGAAGCTGAAGCTTTTAGCAATTCTTGGTGAACAGACACTTGTCTCTATCACAACAGACTTCTGGCCATGCATAGAAAATTTTACATTGGCGTGAGTGTCCACTGAATTGATAGAGTCTTTAGAGAGGAAGTCTGTCTGGCCTTACGGATTCCCACAGATTTGACGTTCTTGCATCGGTTCTCGAAGATATTCAAACAGAGTTTACCATCAGTTGAAAAATTGTTAGAACAACAACAGACAATGATTCCAACTTTGCAAAAGCCATCTCTGTAATTGTACAGCATGATAATGATAAAGGTAAAGATGGAGATACAAGTGATGAATTAGACACTATTTCTAATGCAGATGATAATGACAGTAATGGTGTTTCAGAGGTTCCCTTGATCAAAACCTTTAGACCCAGTCAGAAGACATCAGTAATACTGCAGTCTGGACTTTTATTTATTTTATTTGTTACATTTGTATCCCACATTTTCCCACCTATTTGTAGTCTCAATGTGGCATACATAGTGCCGGAGAGCTGTTTGCAGACTCCCGAGTAAACAAATACAAGGTGATGTTGTGGTAGTAGGATAAGGTTCATGTGGTAGGACCACATAAAGGAATCGTACAATGGGAGAGTTGTGTGATGACCATTACGAACTTTAGTGTTGTTGTGTCGCAGAGATCAGGCATTTACGTTGGGTCGGTAGGGTATGCTTTTTTAAACAGGTGGGTCTTAAGTGTTTTTCTGAAGTGTAAGTGGTCGTATGTAGTTTTCATGTCTTTTGGTAGTGCGTTCCACAGGTGTGCTGATGTAGGAAAAACTGGATGCGTAAGTTGATTTGTATTTGAGTCCTTTGCAGCTTGGGTAGTGGAGATTTAGGTACGTTCATGTTGATTCAGATGTGTTTCTAGTTGGTAGGTCGATCAAGTCTGTCATGTATCCTGGTCTTTTTTTTAATCAGACTGAACCATCCACTTTCTACTAGTGCAGTTGTTGAATACCTTTTTAGCTGTGCTGTTTTAATGACTCACAAGCACATTCACATGAGTGACGCACATTTTTTATAATTTAGTTTTACTAAAAGCAAAGTTGATTGAATTGTAGAGCAATAAAGTTGGGATAAAAACATTAGCAATAGTTGCATTCATTGTAGTTGTGGCACTTTTACTTTTTACTCAAAAAGTATTATATTAGGGAATAACTTTTTTATGTGTTCTTCACTATAGTTTTACTTAAGTATTAAAATATACATTATTTTTACTTTTACTTAAGTATTTTGACCAAAACTGTTCAAATCCTAGGGGTCATAAACCCTAGAGATCCCCAAGATCTTGCTGCCCTGAACTCTAAACTCTCAACTATATCTGCCTTGCTCTGGGACAATAGTATACAATTAAATTTCTCTAAAATTAAGGCCTTGCTATTCGCTTCCCATTGTCTTGAATATATGCTGGACTCCATCACTCTTCTTGACCAAAGGATCCCCATCAGTAAATCAGTGAGGATTTTGTGGGTAGTCCTTGACTTTGATCTGACGTTTCATTCAAACATGTTGAATGTTGTCTGGAAATATTTTTTCAAAATGCATCAAATTCTCTCTATTCGGAATTTCCTGAAGCCAAAGGCTCTCAGTCTTGCTCCATTCACTGGTCTTGACAAACCTTGACTACTGTAATGGTTTGTTCGTGGACCTCCCTGCTCGAGAAATCAGATTCCTGCAGGGCTCTATACTTGTGTCCCCTCTTTTTAACATTTTTCTAAGTCCCCTAGTCCTTTTAATCCAGGATCTAGGCCTCATTACCTGTTTCTATGCTGATGATGTTCTTGTAGTCCACTATAACAATTCCCTAGCTCCTGTTGTTTCCATCTTGCAATCAGCACTACCTAAGATCTCTCAATGGGTCTCTGACAATCTTCTTCTACTTAATCACACCAAGACAGTTGACTGCTGGATCACAGGTCACTTCCCCACTCTGACTATAGCATCATCTTTCTGTGGTACCCATCTAACTCTAGTTCCCTGTTTTAAATATCTTGACATCCTTATTGATAGCGAGTTATCTTTTGAACCACAGGTGAATGCCGTGGTCAAATCCTGCTTTTTTGTCCTCAGCTAATTCCATGTTATTTATTCACTTCTTGACCTCTCATCACAAATGACAGTACTGCTTGCTTTAGTGATTTCTAAACTTGACTACTGCAACATTGCTTATACTAGACTTTCCCAGTCTTTTTCATGCAGACTCTAATCTGTATAGAATTTGGCTATTAGAATCTTATGTCACACCAGTTGTTTTGATCATGTCTCTCCTTTCTTGAACAAAACTCCTACTCCTTTGCTTTGTTTTTGACTATTAAAATAGGGATTTTTCCATTTTTTTGTGCTTTTCCTCTCGAAGTAACATCACTAGCCACCAGTCACCTACCAGATAAGACTTAAAGCCCTCATTCTGGTTTATAAAACTCTACACTCTAGCATCTCCCTGTACCTCTCCTCACATATTAGTCCTTACACTCCTTCCTGTGCTTTCCATTTCCATAGATGACTGCTGTCTAAGCCTCCCCTCTCTATTCTTCACTCACTTGGAATCTACTCATGCCTGTGCATTCTTCTACCAATCACCTTCCCTTTGGAACTCGGTTCCAAACACTTGCAATTAGAAATGTCTTATCCAAATTTAAGACTCGCCTGTTTTCAAATGCCTTTGAAATATTACTTTCACTGATCATCACCTTCCTCAGTTACTGTTTTCTCAAGATCAGCAGCATCTTTTCCCCTGTGTACTCATTTCCATCTCCATCTCTTTTGTCTCTCCTATTCTCATTGTAATTCTTTTCGAACCTTTTACATTTTATTTTTATTTAAGCCACCTTGCCATTACTCACAAAAGGCGATATATTAAGCCATAAACCATAAGTATGTTCAGTTTTTCTTACATAGCAGAGCAATCCTTCGCTATCTACAAATGGAATCAAGGTGTGCAATTAGAACCTATAACCATTAACCTCCAATAGACTGGCATATAAAAGAATTCACCCTAATGTAAGGATCATGTTACTTACAACGCACATGTTATGTTTGTTGCATGAGAAACTTTCTGCAGCCTTTAGAAATCCACTTATTAAAGTACTGCATAGCCAGAACTCTTCTATTTCAACAGCACTCGTTCAAGTTGCTATAACCTTTGTTGGTGTATTGTTCCTTGTGATTTCCTGGTCTTCAAGTAATTAGCCCTTTGAAACTCATGAAGACCCAAATTTAATACCGCAAGGCCAAGAAAAACAACTTTGAGTTTGTCATTCCATTGTGGATCAGGCTGGAAGATTTTTAAATGAGTTTTATGGGCATAGTGTCCTTCTACTGTAACTTCCCAAACATTAGTTTTATTTGGAATGGAAAGTCTATTTCAAGGATGTTAGGTAACTGTAATTATGGGATGGGCATGAATTTGTGTGCATAAGTTAACTGAATAAATGTTTGGTATACAAGTTAGAGCCTAGCAGGCTGTGAGAATCTTAGTTCATTTGCTCCTGAATTCAGAAACTGGGGATCTGTTCAGTTATTTTCTTTTGATACTAAATGTCATCTGTCCCAAAAAGAAACTATTGCCATTATTAGAAAGATAAAGAACTCAGAAGCTTGATGTTTTGAATGAAACTGTGAATGAAAACTGTGCTATCTTTTTCAAAAATATACATGTATCCATTTCCTCCTCTAAAGCTTATTCCAGCGCTTGCAGCTTTTAATAAGAAAGGCGGATAGTATGTTAGGCATTGCTGTATCCTTACTTAGGTTGTTAAACTATAATTTTGGTGCTTGTCTGAGTTTGAACATACAAATCACTAAATAGAACAAGCAAACTATCTCTGTTACCTAGATAACCTTTTAATTAGTAGAGGAAAAGACTTCAGAAACTCTACAACAGCTGATCCAACTTATAACAGGACCGCTGATTGCTCTGCTCTGCGTGGCCAATTATTCGACTCACGCTGGTGAGAATCCTCATCAGTCCAAATCCTCTCTCACTAGCACTAGCAGTAATATATTATTTTCACATTTTTTAAAATTTTTATACATGCTGTGCAGTGTAAAAAAGAACAAATACTTAGCTGTGGCTGTGCTGGAATGGTAGCGAATGTCCGCACCCAACAGCGAGCCCCTGTTTCGCTCAATGCTTCTAAGGGGCTGGACTTTACATCTTTTCACAGCACCTACAGTAATAAGAAAAAATTCTTATTAGCGATTATCCCTTCAGAGAGGAGCGCTCTCTACTTCTACCACCTATATGGGACCGGTAGATACCTTCCACAAGCCACCAGCCAGCGCGATCATAACTGCTGTACTGAACCGGGGCAATTTAAACTACTTCCGGGTTATTATCAACCAATCCTAGCACCCAATATATTTAGAAGTTGGAAGACTTTCTAGTTGAATGCTATTTAAAGGAAAATCTTCCAATCAATTTTGTTATTAAGACCTTGCGGTCCCCAGTCGCTTCTGCTCATGCCGTTTCCAATCTCAAAATGGCGGACAAGGATTCCCATGGAAGCATCGCGATACTGCCACAGGAGGTCATGGCTGCCATTTTGACTATGCAGTAGGTGGGGGCAGGAGCAAGAGCAGCACGAGATCGCTCCTGCTCTGAAGAGACCACTAGGGCTTTTAGAAGGTAGGCCCAGGGAAGACCTATGGGTGAGGGGTGGAGGAAGGCAGAGTTGGTGGGCGATCCGGGTGGATGGTTTTTCTGTTTGGGGGGGGGGGGGGGGGGACTGGCTCAGGCTTGGGACAGCAGCGGCACAGACTGGTCGCTTAGGTGGGAGGTTTCAGTTTCAGCCTGAACCCAGATTTTGGGCCAGTTTCAGTGCTACATCTTTGGTAAAATGGTAGCCGTGTTAGTCCACTTTTAAAGGTAATAAATAGAAATAAAACAAAGAAAAGAAGGTGATACATTTTTTGATGAACTTTTGAAGGTAACCCTTTTTCTTCAGAAATTCAGAAAATCTGAAACCGTAATTCGATTGGCCTCTAGCGCAATTGCATATGTACATAAAAAGTACACACAAAGATTGTATACCTCTGACTTGATGTTAAGGCTCCTATCTTCCTTTTATTTGTGGACTTTGGGGTGAATTTAAAATATGTTAATTTTTCTTTAATAATCATTTTTCCTTTGTTTAAAATGTGTATTCACTCTCATATTTCTTATCAACACTCTCATGTTTCCCATCAAGATTTATTCTTGTGATTTATTTGAAATTCTACAAAGAAAAAAAAATAGACACAGAGAAAGTGTACACCTACTTTTACACAATCTTTATCCTGGGGGAAGAGCGGTGAGTTTATAGCAAGCACTGCAAGTGACCCTTTTGAAGGTCCCATGACGAAACTATGGTGAAACAGGTGCCTGTCGGGATCTAATTGTCTCAGATAAGTGTTACTGCAGCATGCCTTATACATACAGCTGTTGAAAGTTATATGGAATACAATGAAGTTTCTAAGACAATAAGGACCCTGTTTACTAAGCAGCACTAAGGGCGCGTTAGTGTTTTTAGTACGTTCTAATAATTAGGATGCGTGAAACATCACGTCACCCATAGGAACATATGGGCGACTCTAGCATTTAGCATGTGCTAATTTTAGTGTGCTCTAAAAACGCTAGCGCAGCTTAGTAAACAGGGCCCCAAGTGATATAAATGACAACTATAAGCAATTTACACAAATGAAATGTTGAACAGTTAAAAATTGTTCAAGAAATTATATTGAAAAACTATGGTGGAGGAGGAGGTTTTTGACCTATGTTTAAAATTGTCGCAAAGCACATTATCCTGACCCATCATTGACAAGGCAGGTAAGAATACTTTGCAACATCTGAGGTTGTTTCCTCCTCTTATAAATTCTAGTGTAGATCTATTTTTGAACACTTTTAGTTGATGGTGTATAAAATGCACATATACACACATATATGCCAAACGTTACACCTTCAGTGCCAATGTAAAATTGTACATCAGCATTTGTTTGCTGTTGGGACTGGATCTGAGAATCTATTTTATAAAACAGGCTTAAAATAGGCACCTTTTTGGACTTCTCACATAGGTGTCCTGTTATAAAACCAAGAACTGTGGGGATAAGTCTATATCTGGCTGTCCTGTTTCTATGACAAATATTTCACTCAAGCTATATCTAAATCTGGAAGCTCAAGACTCAGCTTCACACCCACTGGGCCAATGTACTGTAAATACCAACGCTGTCACTAATGGCTAACCACTGCCTCACACTTCATGGTGGAGAAAACAAAGCCTCAGTAACGCCACCCAGCCAGCCCACAATTAGACTTTAAGGCATGGGCACGGCGCACCATCATTTGGCTCAGAAAAAAAATACACGATTACTCAGTGTTTCTAGGCATCATTTATCAGCCATTTATCCCTCCAATATTCTCAGTGACAGACTTATGCTTATATTACTTTGAGCACAGAATCCCACTCGTGGGCTCTGAACGGAACTAGCATGCAAATACACGCTAAACATATTCCTCCCCAATGATCAGCAAGCAGGTTTGGCGTGCTGTCCGTGGCAAACCCTGTGCCATCTCGAAGCTGGTGTTAGGGTTTGCAGACCATTGGGGAGGAATGGTGAGCCCTGTCCATCATGCATTTGCATGCTAGAAGACCCCTATTCCCCCCCCCCCAATACAAAACCCCTGCAGAGGTCCCCCCCTCATGAACTCCCTTAAATGGTGTGAAACCCCACCCAACACATCCCAGGATGCACTGGACAGGGCTGGGCGTTGCCATTTTCAAGGCAGTGCTGCTGGAAGAGGAGGGAGTGTACCTCTCTCCTCCAACAAATTTACAGGGGTGGGGGTGGGGAAGAGGGCCACTAGACCACAGGTTGGGGGGCTTGATTTGCGGTCCACTAGGCCACCAGGGCTTCCTTTGAGGGGGATGTGAGGGGAGGTTAGAGGGGCTGAAGACCCAACGGATCTCCAGCCCCCCTGAACTTTCATGGGGGGGGAGGTTGGAGGAACTGGAAGTTTGCTGGACCTCCAGCCCCCATGTCGGCTTGGGTTGGGGGTTCGGTGGGGGCACTAGGCCACCAGGGCCATGCTGTTTAGGGTCTGGTGGTCCCACGGACCTCCAGCCCCTGTGTTTGACAGGTCTGGGCTTTTGACAGCCCAGACCTGCTAAACAAGTGTGGGAGGATTGTGCCTGAGCGCATATTCAGGCACAAGCCTCCCGCACTTTACCCTATGATCAAAAATAATAGCATGCATAAATTTGCATACTATTATCTCTGATCAAAGGGGCGGTACAGCCATGCGCTATTTCAGTGCTATTTTTAGAGCGCTATTTGGAACAGCGCGGGGCTTTCGATCATCTGGGCATGAGTGCAATATTCGGCGCTTAACCAGCTTAGATGAACCGCATAAAGATAGGACTGTGTTTTATGTGATCTTATTTATGCAGTTAACCTAGCTGGTTAAGTACTGAATATGAGCAGTTAATTGGCTAAGTGCTGACTCTGCTCCCTGGATCACCCACAGAGTCGCCGATTTTGGCTTAGGTGCTAACCAGGCATTTACAGTGGCACTCCCTGGTTAATTGCTACTGAGTACGCTGGTCAACCCCAAACAATCAATTTAAACAGCCAGAAGCCATTTCTGGTTGTTTAAATCACTTTGAATATCGACTCTGTATTTGAATAATGCCAAAAAAGAAGTCTTCAGAGATCTATTTAATTCAGGTCATATTAAGTGTACCCATGCTATCAGCATGTATTTACTGCAGCTGTAGGTTTTTATAAAAACAAACAAACCTCTATCCCCCTAAGCAGCATCCTCAATTTTGACCACCACTGCAAGCTGCCCCCCCCCCCCCCTCCCCAAGCAACATCCTCAACGGCATCCCCAAACCTCCACCCCTACAAACCCCTCCCTGGCACCAGTTGGGCATGGCCCTAGTGGGTTAGTAGTGGGGCAGGAGTCATCCCTGGATTCTCTTGCCCTCATGCGAGCCTATTGTTTGTCCACACAGACACGCAGTTCTATGCTTTGTTTTGACTGCACCTCTGATGCTGTTTTGTTGGATATTTGGATAGTTTGACTTATCAAGTGTAATTCATCAACTTTGAAATATTTGACTCCTGAGGCAGGCACATGAGGTGCCAAAACGCAGGACTACATCATTAACTGACAATAAATACCGTGTTTTGGAACTTCATTGGTCTACCCCCTTCTTGTTATCTATTTTGCACTGAAGGAACTACCACCTTGTTTTTTGAGATGACTGCAATATTCTAGCAGTCACATGTCATTACTCAATTCTGCAAATAATGTAGGGTCACGTGACACACCACTTTAAAACCGTGTGCTGCTTAGTTGGAAGTCAATGAAAGAGCTGTAGACTGATATGATATGTTTCCCATTATACACTCCTGACACATAGATAGAATTCCAAGAAAACTTGACAATGGCACCCAGCAAATCGAAACAAAATAATGCATTTTTCAAAAACAAATTCAGTACAGATGTGAAAATCCTAAAGGCTAAATTCTTATAAACTTGATACAAGGAAGCAACTTACATATCTTTCATGAAAAGGATCAGCATATCAATTTATTCACTCATATGTTTGCCACTAGTAACCATACATATTCATAGGAATTCGTAGAACATTTTACTATCGGCATACACGAGAGAAAGGAAAAATTATCGATAGGGAAATCTGCCCAAACTTGGTAAAAAGACACTGATATAAAAAAAAAACCTTCTGAGAAAGATTGACAAGGCAGTTGTACATGCCAGTCAATCAAATTATTCCATGTTGACGGCATAATATGAAACATGAAAAAAGTTAAGCATCTGCAGACAAACCTTTATACTGGGAATTTAATTGTTCAAATGCTTTTTTTACTTAAAAAAAAACAAAAAAACTTTGCATGGAAAAATATCTCAGATCATATAGACACCCATCAGCAATATACCTTACACAGACTCACTCAGCAAACTGTTGCCATGCCATAGTGAAACACCCTGCCAAGCTGGACTGCTACTTAAACCTAGCAAGACAAACAGGGTGTTCAGAACAAGCACTTCTGGCTGTGTCACAGCCCTGCTGACAGCAACAATGTAAAAGAGGTTCTCTTCTGCACTGAATACTTCAGTATTTGCTCTTGAGAAAGGCTTTTAGTGAGCTGAAAGGGGGCCCACATCAGGATGACTGCAGCAAAACTTGGGCATGAACATAAGGGTCTGTGATTGCCTAGGAATTTGATAAGTTAACTGATGAGAGATATATACCAGCAAATGCTGAAAAGATGATCTTTTTCATTACACTGCTTGTTTGTAGGAAATGAAGATTGAGTTAGGAAACTAGCCTTTAGGCTTATTTTTAGTGTGTATACCATATTTGTTTCTGAAGATTTATTTTTCTGTTGTGCAACACTGAAAGACTGTTTTGGTGATTATCAAACACTTTCATTGCTTTAAGAAAATCTTAGCCTAACTATAAGAAATTATGAACCAAATGTAAAGAATCTTATTTTAAATATTATGTAAAAGCCTTTGTAGTTTAATTCAACAAAGCTGCATTTTTCAGAGCATTTTTCTTACAAGCCACCTTACAAACTATTTTATAGTGTTACATGACAAAAGATAGCAGTAGAGAAAAGAAAACTGCTTAAAGAACTAGTATCAATGTGGCTTTCTTCATTCCTTTGTGATCTTTGTAGGAGTACATCCTTTTGCAACCAGCAGGATAGGCAATGGAAATAGCCAACTACTGGGATCTTATAGCATTCTAAGGGGACGATGCTCAAAAACTAATGCCAGTGTTAGAGGCAATTAGCGCTGGCGCAAACATTAATGTGCACAGAATGTTCAGAGGGCTCTAGTACGGGAAATAATGTTTGCACCAAAGGTGGCCACAAATTGTATTTAAATGTACTCAAATGGATTTAATATTCCCTCCCAATGATCAGAGAATAGCGCAGAAACAAATGCTGCCCTTAACACTGGAAACTTACCACCAGCTCAGGGGTTGAGTTTAAAGTTTTGAAGAGAGGATTTCTTCAGAATATCTCATTTTAAACTGCCAGTTTTGTCTTCTTTTAGAAGCGGAAGGAAGCCCGTGCAGCCTATAAATGATGGTAGTGAGTAACAGATGTGCATGTGACTGAGCAAAACAGAAAGTACAAGAACACATTGGTGCCTGTTTTTTCTGCGCTTAAATATGAGCCTTTCAAGTGAAAACAATGCTTGAAAAGCTTACATTTAAAGGCACAGAAGAACAGCGCTGATGTATACTTCCACTTTTGGTCTTGCCTGGGCATGAGCACAAGAGCTGCACTTACCATGAAACTCATGTGCACATGTGCCAGGCATGTTCCTTCCCCTTGCGTTTGGTTTCATAGCGCGCATATAATTTGGATACTATTTCCTTTGAGCATTGGAGAGCTAGGTATCTGTGCTGTTCTTGTGGTATGTGGTCTGCGCTGTTGGCTGTAGCGCTGGACCTTTGAGCACTGGGGCCTAAGAGTGCTTTCCAAGCCTGGTCCTGTAAAAATCTTAACAGGCCTTACAGTCAAGAGAGTCACAGTGAATATTCATGCAGTCTATTTCTTTACATGTTGTGTAGAATTCAGCTTAGTTTGCATATTGTGGTTACCCTGTGCCCTACACATAAATCAGAGCCAAAAAGAAGAAACCAGTACTGCTTTGCCACAGCCCAAGAGCAGACCATCCTTACAAATGTCACCTTCTAATAGTAGCTTTTTAAACTAGCCTTGAATTTTTCTGTATGATGTTTCAAGCTGAAGGAACAAGAGCGAGGAATTCCACAGTGAGGGGACCAAAAGGAAGAATTTGGAGTGTATAGTAGTTGTAAGATAACATAGGCAGGACAGTGAGGGACCAAAAAGAAAAATGCGGAGTGTATAGTTAAACGCAAGATACACAAAGGCAGGACTCTGAATGGAAGGTAGATTTTGACCTTGCAAACACACCAAGCTGATAGAGAAAAAGAATTATCTGTATAAAAGGGATTCTGGGTTAGTAATAAACCTTAAACCTAATCCTGTATGTAGCTGGAAGTCAGTGGTATTCTGCCAATAAAGGTGTTATATGATCAAATGTATTTGTGTAGCAGAGACGTTTTCTGATGCTTTGTAACCTCTGAAGATCCGCACCAAGGTTTCAGAACTTTTTAGGGGGTATAGACAAATCTTAATGGGGCATTTATGGGGGGATTCACATAGACACAGGAGTGTATGTGTAGGCCCTAGACAATAGGCTCCATTAGTCCTGTGTGAAATCTTTTGTTCTCTGAGGACAAGCAGGTCTTTGTATTCTCACAGCTGGGCGACGTGACAGAACTCAGTAGAGCTCGGTGCAGACGCTGACTAGCAAGACTAAGAACTTTCTAGTAGCGTCCCATCGCGCATATGCTGGTGCCTTCCCAACTATCACGTGAGTGTAGGTCTGTCAGTCTTGTTTTTTCCGTGGAGCAGGAAGGACGCATTTTGTGTTCTCCTCTCAGTGCATATATCTCTCTCTTTCGCAGTGTCTTCCCATGCAGGTAGTTTTCTTTTTCTCACCTAGTATTTTTTATTCTTCTTTTTCTTATTTAATTTCCCTTTATTTTCACTAGTTTTTTCAGCTATTAAAGTTTCCTTTGGTTTTTTTGCAAGTTTCTAGGCCCGTTTAGGCCTGAGCACTGACCTCAATTTGACTGCTGCCCTCTTTTTAGTTCACAACTGAAGAGTTTAATTTGGCTGCAATTCTTTTCTCGATGTCCCAGAAGACCTCCCCCCCCCCCCCCCCCCCCCCAGTGGCTTCAAGAGGTGCGCCCAATGAAATTGGGTGATTTCTGTGATGGACCCACACTCTTGGTCCATCGAATGCCTTGGGCCTGACCATGAGCCTAACTCTTGTTCTCTCTGTTTAACACTGCATTTGAGAACACAGAGGGCGTGACAGATCTAACAGGAGAAACGTTTTGGCTTCTCAAAGGCCAGTACATAGTCATCGGCACCGGAAGCATTGACCTCAATGGCTGCCAAGACTTCAAAATCCATTGGAAGTGCACTGGCATCGAGAAGTTTCCAGCTTTCTTGACTTTGGGTGCTGAGAACAGGCTCTGAGACTGGTCAGCATTGGACCTTACACTGAGGACGTATATGGGTTTAACGTTGTCCTTGTCAGCACTGAAGGACCGCAGTGCTGAGCATTGGGTGAAGTCCAAGAAGCACAAGCATCAATCCTCATTGATGCATGCTGCTGGGGGCACTGGGGCATCAGCGTCACTGGTACTTGATAAGCACCAGCACTGAGAGGAGTGCTCCCCCTTTTTGGAAGAGGTGTCAGTGTACAAGTCTCTGGCCAGCCAGGTCCCCGCTGCCAGTTTGGCACGATGCTTTCTTAGGCTGGCACTCTCCTGGCACCTCTGCTGATGCCTTCCTTCAGTGAGCAGTTCTGAGCCATGCTCATGAAGGAGCTGGCGCAGATGCAGCAAACTGCTCAGGCATAGAGGGCACTTGCGCCAGCTGCAGATCAGCCCCAGATTCTTCCTGAGGCTCAGCCCATGCCTCTCCAGAGATCCTTGATGCTGGTACCTCGATATTGGGTGAGGAAGCTTCCCCAGAGTTGGAGGGTAGGGCTGTACCTTGGTGCATTTCAGTGCGTGGACGTAACT
Source organism: Microcaecilia unicolor (assembly GCF_901765095.1). Lineage (NCBI taxonomy): Eukaryota > Metazoa > Chordata > Amphibia > Gymnophiona > Siphonopidae > Microcaecilia > Microcaecilia unicolor. The sequence continues at coordinate 262,750,982 of NC_044036.1, read as the reverse complement.
CACTGAGCTGAGGCAGGCACAGACTTATTCAGCCAGATCTGAGTATGGTGAAGAGTCTGCGTGGGACCGTTCATAGGACTTGGAGATGGACCCACACTTTTTCTCGTAGGAGGAGTCTTATGGGATACCCTCTGATCCCTCCCTACCTCAAGAGACGTAAATCTCCACCAGATGGTCTCTTTTTTACTGGTTTTGTTAGGGAGATGGATTCTGCCATCCCATTTAAGTTAGAGTCAGAGGAAGGGCCTAGGGCAGAAATGTTTGCTGTCCTAAACTACAAGTCTCCTCCAAAGGAAGGGGTCACAGTATCATTGCACCCTATTCTTAAGGAGGCTGTGACGAAGAACTGGGAATCTCTGCTCTCAGTGCAGGTCGCACCTAAGAAGCTGGATACACAGTGACATATCCAGAAAGCTCCCAGATTTGAGAGGGCCCAGCTGCCTCACCACTCTCTGGTGGTCGAATCTACTCTCAAACGAGCTAGGACTTATGTCAGTGGCCCTAGGTAGAAAGGCTTAGACCCTGGACTTGTTTGGGAGGAAAGCTTTTCAGGCCTCAATGCTTATCAAGTTCAAGTGTGTTTTTATTTGATATCCTTCCAAGGAAAAATTCCATCATAGCGGTTAACAGTGGCAAAAAAAAGAAGAAGAAGAAATCAATAGGACAAGCAAAAGAAATGGAACAATAGTGCCTGCATCCAGTCCTTCCAGCTCTACATGAGCCTTTACTTGCAGTCTTTGGGCCACAGTGCACTAAGTCTTGTGGATTTTCTGCCACTGGAACAGGCCACAGAGCTTCGTCAGTTGGCCAGTATGCAGCTGGAGTTATCTGGCCAGGGGCGCATACAGTTCTTTTGATATAGCATTCAGACAGTCCACCATGGGTGTGGCATTGTGCTTACTCATGGCTGTGTGTCTCTGACCTGGAACCAGCGGTTCAGGAGAGGTTGGCAGATGTTCCTTGCTGAAATGACAACCTGTTTGGAGATCAGGTAGAGGAGGTCGTGGACCTCATCAGGAATCATACAAATACCATCCAAACTCTGTCTCGGCAACCTCCAGCTACAGCCTCCTCTTCTAGGAGGTTTTCAAGTTGGCCTAGGCAGTGGCCCTACTACTCTCAGAGATGTAGGTTTCCACTACTTTCTCGCTGTTCCCAGAACCCCCAGGCCAGTGTACTCAGCCTTGCCAGTCCTGTCCTCAGAAGCCCCAGCCGGCTCCTCAGTCGAAGCAAGGGACTAGCTTTAGACGGGCTTCAGGAGAGCATAGCTGCAATCAAAGTAACCATCCAGGATGACTTACTGTTAGATGGGTGGCTGAAATTTTACCAGCATAGGTGGCCCCCTGTAACCTCCGACCGGTGGTTTCTTCAAATAGTCTGTCTCGGTTATAACTTGCATTGGGGTCAAAGACCACCAAAATGCCCACTGAGAGCTTCGTACACCAGCTTTCAGCTCAAGCAGGTACATGTAGAGGAAATCTCCACCCTTCTACAGGCCAGTGTGGTCAAACCCGTGCTACCAGGGCAAGAAGGGAAGAGATTCTATTCCAGATACTTCCTTGTGCCCAAAAAGATTGGGTGGGGGGATTTTATCCCATCCTAGACCTAAGGGCCTTGAACAAACTCCTGGTCAAAAAGAAGTTCAGAATGATTTCCCTGGGCACCCTTTCTCCGATTATTCAGGAAAACAATTGGCTATGCTCTCTGGATTTGAAGGCTGCCTATACCCACATTTTGATCTTTATCCATTGCAGGAGGTATCTCAGATTTTGGATAAGGAAACGCCAATACTAGTACTTCATTCTGCTATTTGGCTTTGCATCGGCTCCTAGGGCATTCACCAAGTGTCTAGTGGTAGTAGCGGTATATTTGGGCAGACTGGGAGTATATGTGTTTCCCTATCTGGACAATTGGCTGATCAAGAGCACATCACAGGAAGGGGTGTCAGAGTCAATGCGCCTAGCTATTCAGGTTTTGGAGCTCCTAGGGTTTGTCATAAACTACCCCAAATCCCACCTTTTCCCAGTCCAGTGATTGGCGTACATAGGAGCTGCTTGATACAATGATAGCACTAGCCTCGCAGGTTCGCAGCAGCAAGCAGGTCACAGCTCAGCAAATGTTGAGATTGATGGGCCACATGGCATCAACAGTACATGTCACTCCTATGGCACACACAGCTCCAGTGGACCCTAGCTTCCCAGTGGTCTTAGGCAGCTGGAAATCTAGCGGATGTGACAGATTCAGCCAGAGTTAACTCATGCCCTTCTCTGGTGGACAATTCAATCGAATTTGACTGTGGAACTACTATTTCAAATGCCACTTCTTCAGAAAGTGTTAACAACTGATGCATTTGACCTGGGATAGGGAACTCATGTAGATGGGTTTCTTACCCAGGGAACTGGTCTGCTCAAGAAACGGATATTCATATCAACCTCCTTGAGCTGAGGGTGATTTGAAAAGCTCTAAAAGCTTTCAGAGATGGGCTACACAACCAGATTATTCTCATACAAATGGACAACCAGCAGGGGGAGGGGTACACGTTCTTATCCCTTGTGTCAGAAAACAGTGGGAATGTGGCAGTGGGTCCTCCTTCATGGAATGGTACTTCGAGCCACATACCTACCAGGAAAGGACAACTGCCTGGCAGACAGACTGAGCAGGGGTTTTGCAACCACATTTATTTATTTATTTATTTTGCACATTTATACCCCTTTTTTTCCACAGGGATGCAGACTCAAAGTGGCTTACAAGGTTGTACAAATACAATTACATGGAATTAAATGAAATAGGAGGGAAGGAACAGAGTTAGAAGGCACAGGGAAAGGATAAGAGAGACTAACTGAAGATGGCAGTCAGAGATAGGCTGGTCTGCGTAAGACTCCAGATGCTGAGACGGCGCAGAGTAGCTTGTACAACTGCATGCAAGGCAGTCCATGATGGGGAGCTGGCGAAATTCCCATCCTGACCAGGAGAAAGAAGCAGGCCACAACTAGAACTGGTGAAAGCAAGAAAAGATGTGAAGAGGCCAGACTGGCCAAGCCGGAATAGCATGTTGCAAGCAGCGTTGAAAAGTGCTTCTGTACTGTCCACAGAAGCAGGAGCGGCCTGGAGATTTGAAACGGGAACCAGGGGAGGTCCAGCCGGAGGTCGTCAGTCTTGGAGAGAGAGAGCAGAGAAGTTGTTGCCAGGAACAAATGCCAACGCTCACAGCACGAACAGGGCAGACCGCAGCTGGCCGGCGAGCAGATCCGACGAGACAGTCAACAGCCCAGCCGGGCTCCCACGGCGCCCCAGTCCAAGACATGAATGGTCTCTCAACATAGGTGTAGCCTGCAAGATCTTCTGAGCGTGGAGCACCCCCTTGGTGGATCTTTTTGCCACTCATGTCAACAACAAAGTCCTCCAGTTCTGTTCCAGGCTCGGATCACACGGCAGACTAGCTCAGATGCCTTTCTCCTACATTGAAAACCAACTTTGTAAGGGTTCATCTAAGTACAATTAGTGCTTATCATCACCATGTAGGAGGTAAGCCCATCTCTGTATAGCCTCTAGTTGTTCGCTTCATGGGAGGTTTGTTCTTGACAAAGCCCCCTGTCAATTCTCCAACTGTGTCATGGGATCTCATCGTTGTCCTCACTCAGCTGATGAAAACTCCTTTTGAGCCACTTGATTCCTGTCATCGGAAGTATTTGACTTGGAAAATTGTGTTTTTGGTGATGGTCACTTCAGCTTGCAGGGTCAGTGAGCTTCAGGCCCTAATAGCTGATCCACCTTACACTAAGTTTCACCACAATAGAGTAGTTCTTTACAAGTACCTTAAGTTCCTTCCTAAGGTAGGAGTTCCATCTTAATCAGCATTTTCCCAAAACCACATGCCCATTCTGGTGAGAGTGTACTGCATACTTTGGACTGCAGGTGAGCCTTAGCCTTCTATCTGGAGCGGACTAAAGCCCATAGACAGTCCATCCAGATTTTGTTTTTTTTGACCAAACAGGATGGGGGTAGCTGTAGGCAAACACACAATTTCCAATTGGCTAGCAGATTGCATCTCCTTTACTTATGCCCAGGCTGGACGGGCTCTAGAGGGTCATGTCAAGGCTCATAATGTCAGAGCCATGGCTACATCGGTAGCCCACTTGAGGTCAGCCTCCATAGAGGCGATTTGCAAACCTGCGACATGGTCATCTGTACACACATTCACATCTTATTATTGTCTTGAACAGGATACCCGATGCAATAGCCAGTTCAGGCAGGCAGTTCTAAAGAATTTCTTCGGTGTCTTGAATCCATCTCCACTTCCTTAGGCCCAATTTTGTTTTGTTCCAGGCTGAACCACAGCAAGTATGTACATATTTTCAGGTTAATTGACTTCCAGGCCTAACAAATTTTCAAGTCCCTATTCTCCTAACATTGTTGAGACTCTTGTAGAATGATTGCTGTGGTTCACCAAATCCCATTGATATAGAAAACAGACTTTATTTTTAGGAAGATCAGTATGTCCCATAGCTTTATAGCATTTATTATTGTGATTATTTTATTTATTTGGATTTTGCTCACAACTTTTTCAGTAGTAGCTTAAGGTGAGTTACATTCAGGTACACTGGATATTTCTCTGTCCCAGGAGGGCTCACAATCTAAGCTTGTACCTGAGGTAATGGAGGGTTAAGTGACTTGCCCAAGATCACAAGGAGCAGCAGTGGGTTTTGAACCAGCCACCTCTGGATGTCAGGACCAGTGCTCTAACCACTAGGCCATTCCTCCACTCCATTATGGCTGTGTAAGTTCTGAGATCTCCCTTGTCTCTATTTGTTTTGGATTTGTGCCACCTGAGAGATTGTATTATATTATTAAATGTTTCTTAAAAAGCATAAAACATCACAATGTAAACATAGTTACAATCTATTGACTGTAATAACATATCATACTCTAGTTTTGTCAGTTGGGACTCCAACCAATCATTTTTTTAAATAAATCATATGTGCTTATATGTCGATGTATGCTAGGTGGGCAGAGACTAGGTAAAAGTGAATGGATATTAGCTGATTTTTTAAATATGATCTTTCTTTAGTGAAATAGTTCAGAGCACAGTACTGAAGACAGCTGTCATGTTAGGATTAGAATTAATCAATGCAAAATAATCTGGTACATTTCAAAAATGTTTTATTATATCTAGCTTCCCATATAAACATAGAAAGATTTAACATTCAAAGATATGTGTATAAACAAAGATTTAGTATGAAGAATATGTTCCTTTTTGTTGTGCATGACAGCTGATTAAAGAGTCAGAACTGAAAAATTCAGCTTTTTCCTCCAAAAAGAAAATCACTTTTGAAGGTGAAGATGTGCTTAGACAATCATATTAACATATTCAGACAAATGCAATCTGCAAAATAGTAATTAGAACTCCATATCTGCTACTGTTAATCAATGCTCCAGCTTTAATTGCATTTTAAATATTGATGAAATGTGATTCTTCAGTGTAACCCTGGTGTTGCAGGGGTTATGGAGGCAGGCAGACAGAAAAGAGAAAAGCTGCAGCTAACAAGCAGCTGCTACAAAGAGAGATGGGCATCTGTGATTTAAATTGTTAGCTACGCAGCCAGGTAGAGTGTAAAAGGCTAGTCAAGAGGCTGTTAAGTCCATTGCTGCCAAATGACTAATAATCAGGGAGGGGCTTTAAGACGTATTCAGTACAATAAACCCAGTTTGTCTTGTTTGAGGGGTTACTACTGAAGAGGTTACAGCTGCACTGATTCAAATAGCCTGCAAACTACAGCAATTAGCAACCAGTCTTTCTTTTAGTGGCAAAAAGTCTGCCTAACCGTAGATTAACTCTTTATGCTCTGCTGTACCCACGTAGACCGCCTAGAGTGTATTTCTAGGTTGCTCTCCTCCATCATTTCTGCCATTAATAGTTCATTACAATACCAGCAGTTTATAGTGACATTTCTCCAATTTATGATATTAACTTGTTTGGGAGGTGCTATTTATTTTGTCAGTTGTGCAAAATATAAGATGCAGTGAATATTTTTAAGGTACAGTAGTAGTTTTAAAAGCTCTGCAGTCCATATGCTTTTCACCCAGTATGAAGAACGATAGTTTAAATTTGCACAGTTCTACCCAAATTCACAAAACTACGTTCTTACTGCTAAGAAGAGTAATTTTTCTTTCTGTGGGCTTGAGAGAAATCTTATTGAGGGAACGGACTGTATTGCTCAAGGGAGCTCAGGTTAAAGCAAAGGACAATTGCACCTGACAATTTATAAGACAAATCACAGTCAGACAAGAGACGAGGAATTCTTGCACAAAAATATTGTGGTTGCCAGGTTAGTCTACTTGAATATATAACAATAAGGATCTAATATAAAAGTATCACCTGCATTGTGTTGGTTGACCCTTATTTCTAAATGCATATCACTTAAAAATAGAGATAAAGTGGAGCTGTGTCTGGAGGCAAATAAGTATAGACTGAATATTACTAACAGCATGTGTTAACACCATCCTCACATGCTATCTACCGCAGGTCTCATTTTGTACAGTGAGCCCTGGGGCAGATAGCAAGTGATAATGGCATTAGTACCCGCTAATCATTAGTAAATGATACCCTAACTGTAATAATATGTATTGAAAGAAAGCTACGAGGATACGATCAACCTGAAGTCATGATATGATTCTCAAAAGAGGATACAGTCAGAATTAATATTAGAGAACAAGATTGAAAGAATATAGTATTTGACATTGCTGTCCCAGCCCTGTGGAACCTGATTTAAGACTGATCTCCAGTACAGGGGCCTTTTGCAAAAAAGCTTAAAGCCCACATATTCAGGCAAGCATTTTCCAGCATTCTGAGTCAGTGAAATTGTGTCCATGGTATTTCCAAATCAGTGTTAATTCATGGTATTGGTAAGAATATGCAACTGTCTTTGTATTGTATTCTATTTATGAGTTATGCATTTATTGATTATGTTTGTTATTACCTGCCTAAAATTACTTCAGGCACAGGCAGCTCCTTGTGACTCTGGGCAAGTCACTTAACCCTCCATTGCCCCATGTAAGCCGCATTGAGCCTGCCATGAGTGGGAAAGCGCGGGGTACAAATGTAACAAAAAAATTTAAAAAAAAAATAGATAGGCAAGTTATATATATACTTTTTAAATAAATAACAATGCTTCTGCATAGAATGGATACTGGATGCAAAAACAGTAAAAGTATTGAAAACATTCTGGCCATCCCAGGAGCTCAGTTGGGGGTTCTGTGTGCAGCCATGTTGAGTGCTGCCTGTTTGTGTTCTTGGACTGAGTCTTCCACACCCAGATTAGCTGGGGCTGGGGATTCTGTGGAGACACTTTTACAGTCCTTGGGAATAGGGAGTCATGCTCTCCATTAAGAGTGATACTTGCTGTGGATACAGAGCCCATGATACAGACTTTCAGATAGAACACTGGTACATGGCTCTCAGCCTCAGGACAACTGTTTCAAGGACTAGACTAGGGACAGGGGGATGAAGAGTCAATGAAAACAGGGGGAAATCCCTGTATGGTTGTAAATGAAGGTGCATTGCACCAGGATCCCAACATTAGTTCTCATGTAGCTGGAAGAAAAAGAAGAATGCAGAAAAATATGGAGAAAAAGCATAAAGGATCCCTAGTTCTGAAGTCATATATACAAAGATCAGCTGGGGTCTTACAGCAATTCAAAGCAGGCATCCTAGACAGAATGAATGAGCTATATTATAGAGGCCGACTGAACTTAAGTTTCTGTTTCAGCTTTGTTGCTGAAAATGGTCCAAAATCCTGATTTGGCCATGCTTTGGTTTCAGTTGAAAATGCCAATGCATTTTCGCTTAAAACTGAAACTTTCCCGACCAAAAATGGGACCACTCTCTGCTTTTCTCCATCCAAAAGTGCTGCCCTCTCCCCACCCATAGGGGGCCTACCTTAGAAGTCCTGATGGTCTAGTGGCCTAGTCGGGGCAGGAGTGATTGCCAATTGCTTCTGGCGAGGCCGACTCCGTGTTCAAAATGGCTGTGGTAGTCTCATGTGACTGCTGCTGGAGGTTGTGGCAGCCATTTTGAGATTGGAACTGGCATGGGCAGGAGTGACTGAGAATTGCTGTGGCAGTCTTGCGAGACTACTGTGGGAGGTCCCGGCAGCCATTTTAAAGGCAGATCATGAGTAGGAGTGACTGGGGATCACTCCTGCCCTGACTAGGTCACTAGACCACCAGGACTTCTAAGGTAGGCCAAGGGAGGGTCTACGGGTGGTGGGATGGTGGAGCTTTTGGTCAAGGGAGTGGTGGCTTTCGGTTGGGGGGGCAGGGGGTGCATGCCACCTCAGTTTTGGTTTCAGTTTCAGCTGAAACTTCAGCGATTTTCATCTTCAGATTCTCTGTTCTGTGCTAAAACCGAAAAAAAAACCATTTTTGGTCGCTCTCTACTGTATAGACCTTATCGAACTTCATGGGTTTTATTTTTGTTTGTTTTTTTAATTTTAATATTTAGCTGGCATGTACATGTTACATCTTATGAACTCCAGAAGGAAACTCTTTTTGGCACAATGCAAGTACTACAGTAAACATTAGCATGAGAGATTGATATCATATTTCACATATCTTGGCTTAGGAGTGAGGTTCATTACTGTCCTAGTAGACATTCAGGCTTATTTTCGAAAGTGATCGCCGGCCATTTCTCAACATAAATCGGGAGATGGCCGTCGATCTCTCAAAAGCTGCGAAATCAGTATAATCGAAAGCGGCTTTTTTGACAGCATCGCCGGTGAAAGTTCAAGGGGGCGTGTCGGCGGCGTAGCGAACGCAGGACATGGGCGGGCATGGGCGTGGCTACCAGATGGCCGGCTTTCACAGATAATGGGAAAAAAAAGCGGCGTTAAGCAGTATTTTGCCGGGTTTACTTGGTCCTTTTATTTTCACGACTAAGCCTCAAAAAGGTGCCCCAACTGACCAGATGACCACCGGAGGGAATGGGGGGTGACCTCCCCGTACTCCCCCACCAACCCCCTCCCACACTAAAAAAATAAAAATAAAAACCTTTTTTGCCAGCCTATATGCCAGCCTCAAATGTCATACCCAGCTCCCTGACAGCAGTATGCAAGTCCCTGGAGCAGTTTTTAATGGGTGCAGTGCACTTCAGGCAGGCAAACCCAGGTCCATCCCCCCACTACCTGTTACACTTGTGGTGCTAAGTGTTGAGCCCTCCAAACCCCCCCAAAACCCACTGTACCCACATGTAGGTGCCCCCCTTCACCCATGAGGGCTATGATAATGGTGTAGAGTTGTGGGGAGTGGGTTTGGGGGGGATTTGGGGGGCTCAGCACCCAAGGTAAGGGAGCTATGCACCTGGGAGGTATTTGTATATATTTTTTTAATTGTGAGAATTGCCCCCTAGGGTGCCCGGTTGGTGTCTTGGCATGTCAGGGGGACCAGTGCACTACAAATGCTGGCTCCTCCCACGACCAAATGCCTTGGATTTCGCTGGGTTTGAGATGGCCGGCATTTTTTTCCATTATCGCTGAAAAACAAAACCGGCGATCTCAAACCCGGCGAAATCCAAGGCATTTGGCTGGGCTAAACCGTATTATCGAAAAAAAAGATGGCCGGCCATCTTTTTCGATAATACGGTTCCAGCCAGCTGTTGCGCCACCGCCAAAATAGATCGCTGGCAAACTATTTCACCGGCGACATTCGATTATGCCCCTCATTGTCCCCTAAAACATTGCCCCCTAAGATATCTGCACAAAAAGGAGGAGGGATTTTAAGCATTCTAGGGCCAGTGCCTCTTAGAAGTTTCTCTGTGCACATATATTTTTTTACACATGTAAAATTAATTTTACGTGCATAAAGAAAGAAAATAAAAAAAAGAAAGACAAAAAAGTGGAAACAAAACAAGTAATAAAATAATGATATTTCCTCTGCACACTTCTTTTAGTAAGCTGCATTAGACGCTAATGTGCTCCTAACATAGCAAAAAAAAGCCTATAATGGGATGTTCCATGTAAGTTTTGGGATGTACACATGCTACCCAGGTGCTAAATATTTTTTAATGTATTTTTTAAGGCACGTGTCATGGGCAAAAAATGGCCTTTCCTGTGCTAACCAGTTAGTGCAACTGCATTGCCGCATATTAACTGGCTAGCATACGGATAATACGGGAGCTCTTACTGCCTACAAAATAAGTGGTGATAAGTGCTCCTGCAGTAATTTTAAAAAATGGTTGCAACATTAGTACATGACCATTAATGAAATAAATTGAAAATCGGGTTTCAGGAAGGACCTGTGTAAGGGCGCACTAAGACCAATTTTTACCACAACTTTGTAAAATGACTCCGTAGGCACGTTGGAGCTGCCAGTCTTGGATAATGAAAGCACTTGCTCTGCAACTTTTAAGTTTATAATAGTAGATGGCAAATTAAAGAGTTTAGGGGATCTTTGCTAACGATTAGAGCATGGGAATAAAATGGACCTTGTGGCAGATAACATACACTAATCATTAGTAAAAGACCCCCTTAGTTAAAGTCATGTTAACTGTAATATTGTGCAACAGTTTATGAAAAGAAAAAGTATAGAATGGTTTTCATATCAATTTAAGGAGACAGTGATATACTTCCAAGGAGTTCTGTCAAGAATAAAAATTAAAATCAAGAACCATAATCACCACAGAAAAATCCATTCTCTAATCAAGACTAATGAGCATGTGGACCAGTGCTTCCCATATCTGTCCTATTAAACCCACAGCCAGTCGGATGTTTAACATATTCACCATGAATGTGCATTTTAAAGGACCAATAATCCTATATATAGTATTACATTAAATTTGCGGTTATTTATCTGCTAGTAGGGCCTGCTACCACTAGGTCTAACAATTAAGGCATGTAGTTCTCAATCAGGCTTATTTTTGAAAGAGAAGGGTGCCCATCTTTTGACACAAATCGCAAGATGGGCATCCTTCTCACAGGGTCGCCCAAATTGGTATAATCGAAAGCCGATTTTGGGCGTCCTCAACTGCTTTCTGTCGCGGGGACGACCAAAGTTCACGGGGGCGTGTTGGAGGCATAGCAAAGGCGGGACTGGGGTGTGCCTAACACATGGGCATCCTCGACCGAAAATGGAAAAAAAAAAGGGCGTTCCTGATGAACACTTGGATGACTTTGCCTGGTCCTTTTTTTCTTATGACCAAGCACAAAAATGTGCCTTAGATGACCACCGGAGGGAATCAGAGATGACCTCCCCTTACTCCCCCAGTGTGACTAACCTCCTCCCAACCTCAAAAAAATTAAAAATAAATTTTTTTCAATCCTCTGTGCCAGCCTCAAATGTCATACCCAGCTCCATGACAGCAGTATGCAGGTCCCTGGAGCAGTTTTAGTGGGTGCAGTGCACTTCAGGCAGACGGACCCAGGCCCACCCCCCCCCCCCCCTACCTGTTACACTTGTGGTGGTAAATGTGAGCCCTCCAAAACCCACCACAAACCCACTGTACCTGCATGTAGGTGTCCCCCTTCACCCATATGGGCTATGGTAGTGGTGTACAGTTGTGGGGAGTGGTTTTTGGGGGGCTCAGCACACAAGGTAAGGGAGCTATGTACCTGGGAGCAATTTCTGAAGTCCACTGCAGTGCCCCCTAGGGTGTCCGGTTGGTGTCCTGGCATGTCAGGGGGACCAGTGCACTACGAATGCTGGCTCCTCCCATGACCAAATGGCTTGGATTTGGTCGTTTCTGAGATGGGCGTCCTCGATTTCCATTATCGGCAAAAATCGGGGACGACCATCTCTAAGGACGATCATCTCTAAGGTCGACCTAAATTTTGTGATTTGCGCGTCCCCGACCATATTATCAAAACGAAAGATGGACGCCCATCTTGTTTTGATAATAAGGGTTTCCACGCCCCTTCGCCGGGACGTCCAACGAGGACGTCCTCAGGAAAACTTGGGTGCCCCTTTCGATTATGCCCTTCTATGTGGACTACTGTTGAGATATGTTATTTTACCAGTAACTCATGCTATTTTGGCACAGGTCCCATTTTGTGTAGTGAGATCTAGTTACTAACAGTAAAATAACACATACTAAGGTTGATAATGTGCCCCTTAAATGTTAAATAAAACAAATCACATGTATCAGTTATAATTTTATTAAAAAGAAGAGTGAAGCATATTTAGATATGTTAATGTGAATTTTCTTTTTCTTATGTGGTCTATTTCAGATGATGAGGAACATGAATGGATAATTCGAACTTGTCGAAAAGGCTGGGATGAGATAACAGGATACAGACCAAAGCATCCATCTAAACTCTCCTGATTTTACTTTTGTTTCTATGTTTAATAGCATGTGGTGTAATAAATATCAAATAATATAAAACATACCATATTGGTCTACTAAAAATGTAGAAATAAAGACCAATAAATTGCATACAGGGTAATAAATATTGAAATAAACATGCTACAAAAAATTAAACTTTTTTTTTAAATTGGTGATGTGCCAGTATTATATATATATACACACACACACACACACACAAGTCAAAGATAATTTTATAACAGAGAGCCAAAGTTAATTCTTCTGGCCCCATTTTAGAAAGAAAGATAGGCATCTATAGTGCTTATTTTAGAAGAGCCATTCACATTCTGGTCTTCCATAAACCAACACTTAGACATTACTATGCATAGACATCTAAGTTCTGATTGTACAAAGCTGAAATATGGACATTGAAAACTGAAGAACGCCCAAATGGCAAGTGGGCATGGTTTGGCGTATGTTTTGGGCAAGACTAGGGCAGGCCTAGAAAATAGACATTTCCCCATTTCAGCATTTTACCACTCAGCATAATAAGTCTGACAATGATTTCAAACCTTCTGAAGAACTGCTTGCTCAATCATTCTCATCAAAGAAAACTAATCTTCTAGCCTCTCTGCCATTGGTGTCATCACTACCCAAATTTCCCAGGCCCTGGATCTACCTCCTACTTCCCCTCTGGTTTCTGCTCCTTCCTCATCCATCATTCTTCCCTACTCTTTCACTGTCCTCTCTGAAAACTCATTTCTCTTCCATGAGAACTACCACTTGCTTCTTGGATCCTGTGCCCTTGAGCTTGTTTAATATTTCTCAGCATGGTCTTCTTCCACTTGCACTTACAGTAGTTAACAATAGCTTGTCCTCTGGTTCAGTCGCCACCCTCTGGAAAAAGGTTGTGATTCACCTATTTCTTGACCCCAAGAATTACTGTCCAGTTTCCAACTTATGCTTTTTGTCAAAACTCATTGAAACGGTGGATTATTCACATCTTTCTTTCTCTGAAGACACTCTTACCTTACACCCATGTCAGGCTGGTTTTCACCGACATCATGACACTGAATCTATTCTCACAGCTTTAGTTAGTGATCTGCATGTCACTTTTGATAAGAATAATATTTCCCTTCTCCTATCATTGGATCTGTCTGCATCTTTCGACCTAGTTGACCATACTCTTCTTCTTCAGTGCTTATCCGAAATAGGTAACTCAGGGACTGCTCTGAGCTGGTTTTCTTTATTTCTATCCCATCACACTTTTTTGGTCACAGTAGGCCCCACTGCTTCTTCCCCATGGACTCATGTGTCGTGTTCCACAGGGTTCTGTTCTGTCTCCTCTATTCTTCAACATTTTCCCAAGCCCCCTGGCCTCTCTGAGTCACAATCTCAGTATTAATTTCTTTTACGTAGGTGATATCCTAGCGGTCTTTCTGTTTTCACTATATCAGATAGATCTTTCTAAGTTTCAATACTGTCTCCATTCTATTCAATTCTGTCTCGCTGATCAAAAACTCATCCTTAACCCCAATAAGTCAATAGCCTGAATCACTGGTCCCTTGCCAGTGTCCTCCATTTCCCTTTTACTGTTCAAGCATCCTTTCCAACCGGTAGATTCCTTCCGATACCTTGGAATAATAATTGACTCTAGATTATCTTTTGCTACACATTTCTACTGTTGTGAAATTGGGTTTTTCTCACTATGCAAACCACATTATTCGATCTTATTTAGTCTTTGCTTCCTTACACACTTTAGTTCATACTTTCATAATTTCTAGACTCAAATATTGTAATTCCATTTTTGCAGGTATTCCTAGCGTTCAGTTGAAGAGACTCCAGATATTGCAAAACTCTGCTGCTTGTTTCCTCTGCTCTGCAAAACATTTTGATCACATTACTCCGCTATTTATTCACCTTCATTGGCTACTTTCCCCCTACAGAGTCTTTTTCAGAATCCTCTGTTGAGTCCATAGGGCTTATCACACAGGTCTTCCCATCATCTTTTCACTGACCATCCCATATACTCCATCCAGACTACTAAGGTCACTTGACTCTCATCATTTGGTTCTCCACTCCCCTAAACTGGCTCACTTAGAATCCACCAGGCACTCCTCTTTCTATTTCCTAGGTCTAAAACTTTGGAATCATCTACCTTCTATAAGATCTGAACTTTCGTTTAAGATTTTTAAGTCTTTACGTAAATCTTTTTACTTTACTCAAGCTTTTGGTCTCCAGCATTAGGATATTTTCAGCTGTAATACCTATGTTTTATTATTTAATTTGAGTATGTTTGTTGCTTTCCTATCTCTATGGAGTTCTTTTCTGTATTTTTTCACGGAGAGGGTGGTGGACGCTTGGAATGCCCTCCCGCGGGAGGTGGTGGAGATGAAAACGGTAACGGAGTTCAAACATGCGTGGGATATGCATAGAGGAATCCTGTGCAGAAGGAATGGATCCTCAGAAGCTTAGCTGAAATTGGGTGGCGGAGCAGGTGGGGGGAAGAGGGGGTGGTGGTTGGGAGGCGAGGATAGGGGAGGGCAGACTTATACGGTCTGTAACAGAGCCGGTGATGGGAGGCGGGACTGGTGGTTGGGAGGCGGGAAAAACTGCTGGGCACAAAGACAGGCTTACTATTTGGGTCTGTAGGCACTCTGGTGACATGCAGGTCTGTGCCCTGAAAAGGACAGGTACAAATTCAAGGTAAGGTATACACATATGAGTTTGTCATGGGCAGACTGGATGGACCATGCAGGTCTTTTTCTGCCGTCATCTACTATGTTACTATGTTTTGTGTCATTTTATTATTGTAAACTTCCCTGACCTGCCTGCTCAGTAAGGGTGGTATGTCAAGTTTTAATAAACAAACAAACATTTCAGAAGGGGAATGAATGTCTATGTCTAAAAAGATGGGTATTGGGAGTTGCACCTGCTATCTGGGATGTCCAGGTTTTAGAAAAGCGCTCCTAAGGAGCAATACTGCACTAGAGGGATTAGGGAAGGTCACCTTCATCCCCTATAGGTTGGTGTTGTCTCCTGTCACCTGGAAGTGAAACTGGTAAGGAATACTGGGCTCTGTCATAGCTTTGGGAGAAATAGACATCTATGGGGCAAATATTCAAAGTGAGTTAACTGGGCAGGAGAGCCTCCTGCCTGGTTAAATCCCTTGTGTCTGTTTGCTTATATTCAGTGGCACTGGACCAGACAGAATGGAATATGAAGAAGCACACACGATGAAAGTTAGTTAAAAATCTTTATTCTAGAAAGTCACATAAAAAGGTGCCCGACGGGCATGTTTCGCTTAGCAGGGCTGCTTTAGGGGCGATAGTAGTACCTCAAGGAGTAATCTATTACTTCACCCAAGGTATAAATCCTGAGGTTTAATATTGCCAACACACCCAGGGAGAACAGAATGTTCAGACACTAGGTGAGTCACTGTTTACTCACTTTCATTGTGTCTGCTTCTTCATCTTCCATTCTACTAGGATTAGTGGACCGCTTGCCCATCTGCTTTCCAGGACCATCCCCACCTAATCAGACAGTGCAGCTGAATATCAGCACAAATCACCCCTGCACTGTCCAGTTAGTGTAGGGGTGGTCCTTGGGCAGAGTCTGGGCGAACCAGTACTTAACCGGTTAGCAGTGATATTCAGATTGCTAATAAGCGGCTAAAGTTAGGACAGCAGAATGGTCCCACAGTCTCTAGTAGTAGTCTTGTGGTACTGTAAGGCTGGCACTTGAGGTCACGCAGCCATTTTGAGGCTGAGCCACCACAAGCAGGAGTGAGTGGGCATCGCTTCTGCCCTTAGGATCCCCTAGACTACTAGAGATATCAAAGGTAGTCCCAAGGGGACCTATAGGGGGTAGGGAGTCTGGTCATGGTCTCTAGTTCTCTTTACAGGAGTTGGAGGGAGGGAGATCCGGATTGTCGGAGGGGGTGAGGACACCTGTTTCCTTTTATGTGGGTCGCTGCCGATATTCATCCAAGGTCTGCAAGAGTGTCTTATGTGGGTCCTGGCTGAATATCAGCTGGGACTTGGATAAGATCTGACAACCAGCTCATGCCAGCATGGCCCTCAGTATTCCCAGTTACTCCTGCCCATGCTATCTCTGCCATTAAAATTACTGCTGTGACCTTTAGTGGCAGTCTTGCAAAATTGCCACTGAAGGTCACTTCAGCCATTTTGTGACTGGAGCTGGCAAAGGCAGGAATGATTTGTTGCTCCTGCCTATGTCAGCTCCAATCTTAAAATGGCTGACGCAACCCTCAGCAGCAATCTCACAAGACTGCTGCTGAAGATCATGGCAGCCATTTTGATGGCAGAGATAGCATGGGCAAAAGCAGCTGGTGATTGCTCCAACTAGACCACTAGGATTTAAGGTATGTCCAGAGAGGGTCTGCAGGTGGGTCAGAGAGGGGGAGGAGGTGATGCTTCCTCTTGTTCAAAGGGACGGGGACAGTTCTTGTTTAGGGGGGAGTATGGAGAGGAGAAGGGAATGACCTGTTCAAAAAGAGCGCGGGGGCCAAGCTGAGACCAATCAGTGTGAAACCAAGTGTAGAATTTCAGTTGCGCATTCGGGTTTTGTCTGAAACCAAAAAAAATGGTTTTGCTCACCCTCTACCGAGGAGCATCTGGCTGTGGAAAAGCCTAATGATCCTGGGCAGAAAAAGTAATGTCATCTCCAAAGTTGACATTATTTTTCCATGAATAGTGTAGCATGCAAAGTTCAACATAAGTTGCATTATTCAATTTGCATAATAATGAAATGACCCAAACTAACGTGCTTTACTGTAAATTTTTGCAATTCAACACACATTGAGGCAAATATTGCATGTTATCCCCTTAATGCGGGTCAGTAATTACCCCATCCTAGTAGTTACCCAGGCCCCCTTTGACATTCCAAGTTCTGATTAGTAAGGATCAGAACCTCTGTGGTTTCTCTGTGCTCTGCTGCAAAAGAATTTGCGAGTCTGCCATTTGTTAAGGGTTAAGTGGTACATTTAGAAAGCGATGGATTTTATTGTCATACAGCCTATTGTGTATGAGAGTAAACAATATTTCACAGAAGTTTCAAGGAACTGCTCCAGTGCCAAATACTTAGAACATTAGCATATTCATCAGATGCATTTATTTGTAAAGAAAGAGAAGTTAGGAAAAGAGATGGGATCTGAGTAGACATCAGTGTACTCTGCTAGATACATTTATATCCTGTCCCCCCCCCCCCCCCCCCTCAGAGCTCAGTTTGATATAACCAAATCACATAATCAAATTCAGTGTGGTCACAAGATAAATGAGGCCCCTCACTGTCCATAGAGAGGCAGACCAGAGAATTTTCAGGAAGACTTTCCTATTCCTTTTCCAAAAACCTTCAGGCGATATTCACTGCTTTTGTGAACATCTGTATTTTAAAGCTGTATTCAATTACAGATGTGCTAGGGATTTGCCTTGATCTTGGCATTCATGATATGGGTACTGGTAGCTGGTCCATTCAGCAAATCTTATGGTCAGCTTGCCCTTGATTTGTCACCTATGTTACTGACATGCATTTTTCAAACCCACTTGGTACAAAGAGTTTCAGCTTGATAATTACTGCTCTATTAAATACCTTACCCAATCACAAAGTAAACACACAGGGGGTTTTGTTTGTTTGGATTTGGCTCACACATTTTTCAGTAGTAGCTCAAGGTGAGTTCCATTCCAGTTCACTAGGTACTTCCCTGTCTTCAGAGGGCTTACAATCTAACTGCCCAATATTCAAAATGATTTAACTGTGCAGGAGAGTCTCCTGCCTGGTTAAATTGTTTGTGGCCACCTAACTGGTGATATTCAGCGGGACTAAACTGGACAGTATCTCTGAATATCACCACAAACTGACTCTGCACAGTCTGGTTAGTGCCAGGGCAGTCAATGGGTGGAGCCTGGGAGGAGCCGGTACTTAACCGGTTAGCGAGTATTCAGATTGCTAACCGGTTAATTGAGTGACTAAAGTCAAGACAGCAAAAAGGCTGTCCTAACTTTAGCTGCAGAGCTAACCAGGCACTGGTCTAATATTGGCCAATGCCCAGTTACCTCCCAGAAGAGGCCAAAGGATTTTCTGGGGTCTCCTTGCTCCCCCAATCACGATCCCCTTCCCTTTCCCCTTGCTCCCACCCCAACCTCCCTTCATAGTCTTCCCCATGACCCCTAGCATCAGCCTTGCAGTACTAGCGAGTACCACAAGACTGCTACTAGGGGTTGTGGCAGCCATATTGGGAAAGGAACTATGGTGGACAGGAGTAATTGGGCATTGTTCCTGCCCAAAGTGCCTCATTAGACCACCAGGGCATTACAGGATAGACCAGGGAGCCTACAGATGAGGGATGGGTGGTGGGCTCAGTCTCTACTTACTTCAGGAGGGAGGGGGACCTTGATCGGGGGGGGGGGCATGGAAGCCGTATTGGAAAAGGAACCATGATGGGCAGGAATGATTGGGCATTGTTCCTGCTTTTAGGCCATCAGGGCATTACAAGATAGATCAGGGGGCTTACAGATGGGTAATGGATGGTGGGTTCAGTCTCTACTCCAGAATGGAGAGGGAATCGCAATTGGGGGGGGGGGGGGGGGAGCGACTGATGGATCAGAAATGGCCGGCGAACCTGTTGTCGCTTATGCTGGTCCCAACTGCTATTTAGCTGGGGCCCGCTTAAGTGTGTTATCAGGTCCCAGCTGAATATCAGCCAGAACCCACATAATCCCCAGTGGTTTCCATATCAGGAATTAGCCCCGATATTCAATGCAGGTACCCAGACACAGCCTGGCAATGTAGAAATAAAACCTAACAAACTGCATACAGGGGCTAATTCTGCTTGCATTTGTCAGTGTTTTAAAAAAATGGTGATTGCTGCTGGTTAATATTGACCGGTATAGTTTTACCTGAGGTAATGAAGGGTTAAGTGACTTTCCTAAGATCATAAGGAGCAGGAGTGGGATTTGAACTACCTTCCTTGGTTGTCAGCCCAATGTTCTAAACACTGGGCTACTTTTCTGTGTATAAAGCCTGTTTTACATATGGAAAGGAGTCTTTGTAAAATTGTGTTATCATACATGCAAATGAACGTGTGTGAATCAAAAGAATATACATACTTTTAAGTGGACCCTGCACAGTCATGTCCTATTCTAGCACTAAGCTCTCAGTTTCACTCTTGGAAGAATAATGTGAAACTACTGGTGCCATGTGGTTCAAACAGCTGAGAGCTCTATGTTACCAGAATACATCAGCTGTTCTGGGACAGTGAAGGAAGCAGAGTTGCCAAGTTCTAAGAGTGAGATTTTGGGCCACTCCTGGATTTATGACAACCCCCATCCTGTTGCATTATGGGACCTGTAGTACTTATTTGAAAGGGCGGGATCAGGGACTACAACTACCACCATACATTGGGCTGTAAGTTCAAAACCAGGACTGGCCAAAACGTCTCCCTCCTGGAACTGGGGAACTTGGTAGCTCTGAGAAAACAACGAGGCAGAAAAAGGTGGGAACAACCACCTTTGATCTGGACAACTGCTCAGATCCTGTAGAAGGTTTAGCACATTATGTAGGGAAAAGGAATTCTACAGAAGTTCTGCACTTATGCAGAACCCTCCAGAAACAGAGTTTATATGACTTTCAGTACCTGTTATTATCCAGTGGGCATCTGTCCTCTTTGCTTCCTTTTAGAAGTTGCAGCCCCATAGAAATCATATATTGGATTCCTCCTCCCCCCCACCCCACCCCACCCCAGTAATCATGCTATGGAGCAATGTCTAGTGGTATGGGCAGTAAAACAAGAAGCAGGAAAAATAGGGTTCAAATCCCATTACTTCCATTGATGATCCCTTGTGACCTTGTACAAATCCACTTTCCCTTCACTGTCTCAGGTAACAAATTAGATTGTCAGTTTTTTCTGGGACAGTGTCCTATACTGTGAGCTGGAATTAGAACACAATTTGTTTTTGAAAGGCAAGTAATTAAATCCAATCAGATACTGAAACGTGTTGTGAGGAGTGACGCTCAAGTTTGACTATCCTACCAGTCAAGAAGAGTTCATATCCTACTACTTGTGTACATTATAGTGAAATTGATTGCCCTTGTAAAATGAAGTTTGAATGTTGTCTACACTGAGATTCTGGGATACACTTAGGAATGAATACCTAATACTCCTCTGTGGTAACGTGAATGAGGGCAGGGCCGGAACCCAAGTAAGACAGACACAGAACCATACAGCGGTTGCAGGAAAAGAAAAATAACATTTATTAAAAGTAGTAGGTCAGGGGCCCTGTTCCATTCACAGGTAGGAGAAAAGGCAACATAAAACTAGCCCGTAATGCAACAATGTCCTCGTGTAGCTTGCTCATACAGGGCCACCAATAATCAGCACAATAGCACACTTTATTTAGAAACACGGAAAATGACAGCAGATAAAGGCATATGGCCTATCCAGGCTGCCCATCCATATCAGCCACTATTTCTTTCTCCCCCTAAAAGATCCCACATGCCTGTCCCATGCTTTCTTGAATTCAGATACAGTTCTTGTCTCCACCACCTCCACCAGGAGGTTATTCCACATATCTACCACCCTTTCCGTAAGAAGTATTTCCTTAGATTACTTTTGAGTCTATCCCCCTTCAACTTCATCTTATGCCTTCTCATTCCAGAGCTTTCTTTCAGTTGAAAGAGACCTGCCTCTGGTGCGTTTATGCCATGGAGATATTTAAATTTGTCAATCATATCTCCTCTTGTCTTTCATCCATAGTATTCATATTGAATCTATGAGTCTGTATCTATATGCTTTATGTTGAAGACCAGTGACCATTTTAGTAACCGCCTTCTGGACCGTCCCCAGCCTGATTATATCTTTTTGAAGGTGCACTCTAAATGAGGCCTCACCATATACAGTGACACTATCACCTCCTTTTTCCTACTGGCCATTCCTCTTCCTATGCACCCAAGCATCCTTCTGGCTGTGGCTATGGCCCTTTCTACCTGCTTGGCCTAAATGGTATGGCTACCTTGAGGTTCTGTAGCCAAAGTGTATGATCCTGCATTTTTTAACATTAAATCTTAGTTGCCAATCTCTGGACTATTCTTCTAGCTTAGCTAGATCCTTCCTCATGCTATCCACACCATCAGGGGTGTCTACTCTTACAGAGTTTTGTATGATTCACCCAACAGTCCTTCAACAATATCACTCACAAAGATGTTAAAAGGACCGATCACTGTGGGATACCACTTTTCCTCTGCGTGAACTCCATTTACCACTGTCACATGGTTTGCCAATATCATCAACATGTACAAATACATCAATCACTACAGAGACATCCACTCAGTGGTATCATTAAGACCTTCAGGTAGTACTGATTGCAACTTAAAATCTTTATAATTCAAACTTTGTAGTGGATTATCCGTGACTCAGTCCGGTACATCAGTGTTTCCCAAGTCCGGTCCTGAAGTACCCCTTACCAGTCAAGTTTTCCGGATATCCACAATGAATATGCATGAAGAGATTTGCATATACTGGAGGCAATGCATGCAAATCAGGTTTATGCATATTCATTGTGGATATCCTGAAAACCTGACCGGCAAGGGGCACTTCAGGACTGGACTTGGGAAACATTACGGTACATAATCTATCACTGTGCATTTAATTTCAGCTATATGTAGTGCCACCTAGGCTTCAGCAATGCTTTGCTCACAGTGTTGGGGGTAGAATGGTTTTCCATGAAACAAAGTACACTTGGGGATCCAAGATGGTGCCGTGAAGATATACTGCAACAGCTGCTCCCAGATCCTACCTTGAATCGTTGTCTGTAGCAGCTCTTTGTTCCCATGATCATGGGGAAAAGGAGAGAGAAGGTACAGGAGTATCCCTTGACCCCTACCAGGACCCAGGCTCCAATACAGATGACCCTGGAAAGATTTGGATTGACGACTGGACCCGTGCAGGCATCCTCTCCTTCTATCAGCGCTGCCGCGTTGGTGTCAGCTAGCAGTGTTGACGAGGCTTCCCTGAGCCCTGTTGTGCGAGCGGCACCCCCACAACCAGGAGAAAATGCTGTTTTGGGAGGTCCTGCCTTTGGCTCTTTTCAGATTGAGGAACTGAGTGAGCAGGGAGGGAACCTACCCACAAAAATGGAGCATTTGGTTTCTGGTCAAGAAGGACTTCAAGATGGAGGGGGCGTGTCAAGATGGCGGCATGTAACTGATCGGTGTTAAGCCTCCCGAAATTGCCTTGCTGTAGAAGAAAATTCTTTTTTTTACATATGCCGCATACAAAGAGAAAGGGAATAGTTTGGGTGGAAGCCTCAACACCCCGGACTTCATCCCCCCATCAGCAGTCGATTGAGAGGTACACCTCGAGAAGTAATACCCAAAATGTCAGGAGGACCCCCGCTGTCCTCCAGGAAGGGGAAAAACCGGAGGACTTGGGCCTGAATGTCACTCTTTTGCCCCCGACACTTTATCCACCGCCCCCTCCGGAAGGATGCCAGACCCAGAGAGGCCCTTCCGAAACCGAAGAGTGTAACGAAGGGACCTGGGTTGAAGGTGCTGGGAAGGCAGATCCTGAAGGGAAGCGAGGGCCTTTGAGCCTGAGCATCGATTTGAAGCAAATGAGAGCTGCTTCCGGGACGGTGTCGTTGGAGAACATATGGACTGCTCTCCAACAGTTGGCTGCAAACGTTGATAAGTCCACGAAAGAAATCTCTATCCTAGTGAGTACTATGAATGCTTTTTCTGAATCTTTATCCACTATAAAAACAGAATTTACAACACAAACGACAAAGATTAATCAAGATGTTAAAAAGCTACAAGAACTATCTTCTGAAATGATAAAGGATAAAACAATGATTAAAAGAAGGATTGATCAAATAGAGAATTATAATCGGAGACTTAATTTGCGTATTTTGAACTTTCCGAGAGAACTGGGAATCTCTCCTATCGATGCCTTCAAAAAATATCTTACCGAGATCCTAAAATATTCCTCAGAATCTTTGCCTCCTATTAATAAAATTTACTACATACAAAATAAAATTCCCTCGGAAAGTCAATCATCTGCAAACAAAGTAACTGATAAGAGTTTAAATGTATCTGAACTTCTGGAAGCATCCATATCAGAACACTCTGAAAGAATGACTCTTTTAGTGCAATTTGTTTTCCAACAAGATGTGGATGCTATAAAACGATTATATTTTCGTAAAATGAATGATTTGTTTTATGGGAAAACTGTGCGTATTTTTCAAGATGTCACAAAACAAACACAGGACACTAGAAAACTATTTCTGAGTATGAGAAAAGAGGCCCAGGAACTAGGTGCCTCATTTTTCCTGAACTATCCGTGCAAATGTGTTCTAAAGTATGAAGGTTTAAAGTATATTTTCTTTCAGCCGGAACAGTTAAGAGTATTCATAGACTCTAGGAAACATTAGCTTAAACGTTTTACAGCCAATGGATAAATGTAAAATATAGAGGGTTAAGAATTACGTGCAAAGTCTGTACTTTGTATTTTTTTTTTCCTCTTTGTATTAATTTTTCCCAAATATTCCTGAACAAGCCCCCTTTTGCTTCCATCCTTATTTGTGATTTAAAGAAGACATTTAAATAATTATGGTCAGCATATTACTTATCGATGTTATTATCTGAAAGATAGTTCCTGTCTGTTTTTCTGTAGCAAGAAATTCTTGTAAAGTATATTATTTGAAATTATAAATAAAATATATTAAAAAAAAAAAAGAAGGACTTCAAAATGGAGCACAAATTTTACCTCATCAAACAGTGAGTACTCTACACCAGATTTCCAATATGCCTTCTCCTGGTATACTTTCAGGGGCTTTCAAGAAACCTGCCATTGTGACATTGGAGTCACTTTGGGACCTTACATTTGATATGCACTCTTCTATACAATCTTTGACTTTTAAAAATACTAATGACATAAAGGTTTTGTCCGAAGCTGCCCTTCTTCAAGCACAGGAGACTGCTCACCAGTCCACTAAAGTAAAGCTTCTAGAATCAAAATCCAGACTTTGGAATCATTAGGAACAGTCTCAATTCCTTAAGGATAAGAATTTTACTCATCGCCAATTGGAATATTTAGAAAATCAAGTTAGGAGGCTTAATTTGAGACTAACCAACTTTCCCAGATCACCTCTAATTCCGCCTATGGATATGGTTAAGAAATATTTAATTGAATTTTGGGGATGTCGGGTGACTCACTGCCTCCAATAACTCGAGCTCAGTATTTACTGATGCCACAACATCTGATGGTGAGAAGTTGGAGATGGTATGAACCTCACATCCTTCTTAGAGTCTTCACTGGAAGTGATTACGCAGAGAACTACTATGGTGGTATTTTTGCTTTGGAGATGCTGAATTGAGGCTTTCATTTAGACATTTGGACACACAGTTCCTGGGATCTAAAGTTGGAATATTTCCTGCTCTTTCTAAAGAAAAACAGAAAAGGCATAAGGCCTTTTTGGCCTTTCAACCAAGGATTTTGGCCTTGGGTGCCAATTTTGTGCTTAAGTTTCCATGTTTATGTTTTGTATTATTTCAAGGTACACAGTTGCAAATTTTTGATCCTAAGCAACTGGAGGAATTTCTAGTGGCTAAAGAAGAGATAAATATCACTGTATAAGTCCCATGTGCACACTGTAGTGTAAGGCTGGGGAGAGCCTTAAGGGTTGCAATAATCTTGGTTGTATTTCGTGTTTATTTTTTGTCTTTTTCCTATTTTTGGATCCTATTTACCTATTATCTTGGACAAAAGTTTATATCTTTTTCTTATTGTAGTCAATTAATTTGATACATATTATTATTTTATGTGACCTTAGTAATTACCAATTTCTGTATTACTTCTCTTTTTTTGGGATGTATTTAATACTAAATAAAAAATAAAAAAAAATAGAATCAAAGCACACTTCCACCCTTGGCACCACTGCCGCTAAAATAAACCAGCGCTGATTTGCTGAGTGAATGTGACTTCCATATAAGTGACAGGCAAAGAGAGGCTTCTCCAAGCTTTACAGGTAAACAAAGTTTTTATTGCACATATGTTTCGAGAATTACTTTTAACAGCATTTGAAACCCTTAAAACCTGCTAATCAAACCACAGCTGAGCTTATTAAAGTATGATATTAATTTAAAAATAATTACTCTTTCTCTTGCAGTTAAGAATTCAGCCCTGATATCAGGTGAGTATTATTTGTGTTATATATTAATCTATTCCCCTTCACAGGACATATGTGCTACTAAAATTCTTCTTTTCCCCTACAGGTCCAGTAGATACTCTGGTAGGTATTTAACAGCTTTCTCCCTAACAATAGTCTCCTAAAATAGACTGCTCTAACCAATACTTGTGTCTTCTGGTAGGATTACCCAGCTGCTAGATTTTCAGGCAAGTAATCCCTCTGCCCTTAAAGTGTGCACAATGAAATAAAGAATAAATAAAAACATCTTCACTAGCTCCACTGCTTTCTTGCCATTGGTTCTCTCAGGTAGTTGGACCAGTCTCCGGATATCCTCCTTGGTGAAGCTCTTCTATACAGGTTCTCAGGACCTACTATTCTTCTCAACAAAATCAAAGGACCAAAACCTTAACTCCCTGTAAGTGCAACTAAGTCAGTGACTTCTTGGGTGGTAAGGCCATGTACTGCTATTTTAGAAAGCAAAAAATAATTGTTTGTCCCTATACTAAGTTCTCAATAACCAGATAAGGTCTGAGCAGATTCCCTCTAGCAGTGCTCAGCTTCACCAGTGCAGCACTCAAACCTTTTTTATTCTCTTCCTAAGAAAACCATTAAATGGATGAACATTACATCAAATTATTTCCCTGTTTCAGCATAAATGACAAAGGCACTGTCAACCCCTAAGCAGCTAAGCTACTTTAGCAAAGCCCAGAACATTCGAAGCTGTTTCAGCTCTGAGTTACTTTAGCTTCAGCACTGAATATTCCGAAGATGCTTTCAGTCTGAATTCCTCTTAAGAAATCCAGGATAATCACTGGAAATTCTTTTTTTCACAGTTTCTTCTTGAAGTTATATTTTCCCAGAAACAGCTTTAAAGGCTCTTCCTATAACATAGGATCATGGAATAAATAACTTTTCCAAATAATCCCTTCATTTAATCTCTCAGTGGAATCAAGTTTCTCTAACTTCTCCAGCTTTTCAGGCCTTTTTCAAAACTCTCTCATGAGCTGAAGCTGACTTCTAGTTTCTAACGTTTCTCTCACTCACCAAAGACAGAAATTCTCCCTCTCCCTTTTACCCAGAACCCGTTCCCTTAATCTCCAAAACTACTTTAAATCTGAGTCCCTTAACCATTTTTTCCTTAAATTCTGTCAACACCCAAGCTGACTCACATATGCCTCTGTCTCTCTTCAGGTCTCTCTCCAACCCTAACATCACATGTTCTAAACAAGGCCCACACATGTGAGGGTTCTAAACATTGCAGAAGTAATCACATTCATACCACAGCCACACTTCAGAGCTCTGACTCATACACGTAACCAAATACACATACATTGAATTTTGTTTCAGCTTCTAAGTCTTTGTAGTCCTGCAGCACAACTTCTCCCAACTCTTGGCACCAGCACTGCCTCCCAGCCATCTCCTCCCACCTCTCAGCCAAACACTGCAGCAACTCTGCCCAGCTTTTTCAGCATTTCAGGCAGTCATTGACTGCTCCCGGACACCTTTAAGCCTGATAAAGCTTAGGGGACTTGTAAAATTCAGCCTTCTCAGGAGTAGCCCCCACGCTCTGGAATTTACTCCCAGAGGGGCTACGTATAACTTGAGACTACCTCTACTTCAGGAAGCAGGTGAAAACCTGGCCCTTCTCACAAGCCTTTAATACATGTGGTGTCTGACACTCATTCTGCACTGTAGTGGACTTTGAGCCTGAGGAACTGGGTTCAATTCCCACTGCAGCTCCTTGTGACTCTGGGCAAGTCAATTAACACTCTATTGCCCCAGGCACAAATAAGTACCTGTATATACTATGTAAACTGCTTTGAATGTAGTTGCAAAAAAAAAAAAAAAAAAAAAAAAAACAGAAAGGTGGTATATCAAGTCCCATTCCCTTTCCCTTGCTAAAAACACTGTAACTTAGATCAGTTCCTTATCTCTTGTTTAACTATACAAAGTACATGCATTGAGTTTAGCTAACCATCAGATTATCCTAACTGACTCTGTACCACACATCTTGTTCCCATATATCTGCTCTTGGTCCCTCAGCTACATGGTAAGATGTATTGTAGAAAATCTTTAGCATATATCTATGTTAGGTGAATGTTCTAATGCATTCTTATTAGGTGTATCATTAGTATTATGCTAACATTATATGATATATCTGGTATTTGAATTCCAGTGCTGTTAAATGTGTATATTTTTGGTATTGTTTCACGGTAGTTCTATTAGGTTCAATTGACTGTTTTCACGTTTACCTCATTTATTGTATTTACGTTTATTCTTGGTTATTTCACTGTTGTTATGCTGTTATCAAAATTGTAAGATTTTTATATAAACTGTACCTGCTGTATACCACCTTGGGTGAATCTCTTCATAAAGGCAGTTAATAAATCCCAATAATTAAATAAATAAATCCCAATAAATAAAATGTATTGGATTGAGTCACAGGTTTGAATTATAAAGAACAGCTTTGGATTTTTAAGTTATAATCTGTATAGCCTGAAGATCTTATTGTTGCCATTGAGTGGATGTCTCTGTAAGGATTATTGTGTTTCAGTGGCGTAGTTAGGTGGGGCCATGGGGGCCTGGGCCCCCCGAATTTGCCCTGAGCCCCTAGTTGGCTGGGGTTCCTAACCCCCACCAGCTGAAGACTTCATCCAACGCTGGTCTGCGGTGTCGCATTGCCTGTCCTGCTCTCTATTCCCCTCACATTGGGCATGCTACTTTTAGTGAAATTGAGACAGTTTCATTAAAAGGAGCGTGCCGGATGTGAGGGAAAGAGAGAGCAGGGTAGGCAATGTGGCAGTGCCGGAGACCAGCGCTGGACAAAGTCTTCAGCTGGCGGGGTTGGGGACCACTGCTAGCCAAGGTACTTGCAGCGGCGGTGCTTCAGCTAGCGGGGCGGTGGCGGCAGGGCAGTGACCAAAATGTGGCCCCCCCACCTTGGGCTCTGGCCCCCTCCCACCTCAAGGTCTGGCTACGCCCTTGTTGTCCCCCACCTTGGGCTCTGGCCCCCTCCCACCTCAAGGTCTGGCTACGCCCTTGTTGTGTTTGAGTGCGTTGATGATGTATGCAAGCTATGTAACAAAAGATGCTGTTGCCATTTCTTCAGCTATACCAAGGACATGTACACTGAGAAATTCTCAGCTTTCCAAAGCAGATATATATTGAAACATGATCATGCTGAAGCTGGATTTCACTCAATAAAAAGAGACATGAAAAGAAAGTATATGCATTATATTTGGGAAAGAAAATCCACTGAAGATTGCACAAAAATATATTTCATAGAAAGTTTGTACAAAGACTTTATTGCACAGGAAAGTAGGTTGAAATGGACTAATGATGATAAGGTTGGATGTAGGCATGGTTGTGCTATATAGTCCTTTATAATTTGAAATCCATTCTCTCACATATATGCATACATGTCTCAATATTCAGAAAATACTGAGCTCCTAAATTAGCCTCCTAAATTTGTGCCTTATTTTCAGACAGACTTAGGATCATAAGTTTTCAGCTGAAAATTCATCTTAATTTAAGAGCTTAAAAGTTATGATCAAAAATGTAGGCCTGCTATTTATTTGCCTGGATTTTGGAGCCTAGATTTATGAGTGTAATCTGTGGGTCTAGTACAGAAATTCAGTGCTATGCTCCTAACTTCTTTACCCTGGCCTAAATCTACCCCTGTTGCCACCTACTTTTTATGTCCTAAATTTAGGAATTTAGTGAAATTTTGAGTAAAAGTTCATACATTCAGCACTAGTAAATTTTCAAAGAGGCCAATTTATGAGCATAAAAGGAGCATAAATTCTTTGAATATTGGGCCCCACAGAAATTATAATGTGGTATTTTAGCCTTTATTGGATAATACTGGGATACGTTTAGGACAACTAAGATCCACACAAGCTTTTCTGGTGTTCCTTGCTTTTCCCATCCCCAGATTAGATGCAACCTATGTAGTAAGTTATTTTTGTTTATCTGCTCCATCCTGATTCTCTCTCTCCCTTCCTCCCGCCTATAGTTCCAGTCTCAGCTATCCTTCCCTTTCTATCTCTCTCTGCCAAGCTTTCCCTCGGCTTAGATCTTGCTCCAACTTTGTACTGTAAACGACTCAGGGAATGAGATGAAGGAATGACAGAGCCACTGCCTCTGGAGCCTGGGACTGCTGGGCCTGGCAAAATCTGCTCAACCACCTCTGATCCTCATAGTGAAAGCTCAGCTGCAGCACTCCCCTTTCAAAGACTGGGCACTTTCACCACCAGGGGAGAGGGTATTTTCTGCTCTTGGTATTGTAGGGCTGGCGGTATATGTATTGTCTCCGTGTTGTAGATCTGCAGGACAGCAAGAGCGTACAGTGCATTGAAACCTGGTGCCGCAGGATTGGGGGTGGGGGTGGGGGATAGAACCTTCAGAATCCAATCACAGTACAGGGATTTCTTCTACCATTTTAGAATGACCAGCAAATAAATTGTTTATAAGCTACATGTATTGAAGGGGTTGTCTCATTTGGGGGCCCACAATCGAGCAATTTACATGGGCAAACTCATGCTTAGCCATATAAACCATGGTTGATTATTACCCTTCTCCCATATCAGATAAAATTATGCATGCTGACACAGCATACACACTTTTACCCAAAAGGAAGAGTGGGAGGAGTCAGTACAGGAGAAGAAAATCATACAGGGCTCTTTTACAAAGTGGCCATAGGGCTACTGCATGTGTAGTATGTGCCCAATCGACACTACTGTCTGGTTAGCGAGCCCATCTGGCAGTAATATTGAACTTGGCATGCACTGTTTCCAGTGGTAAAAAATATTTTTCTATTTTCTACTGCAAGGGCATTCTCAGCGATAATTGGTAGCACGGCCACATTGGCGTGTGCTGCATGAGTACCATGTGTATAGCGTGTGAGCCCTTACCACTAGGTCAATGGGTGGTGGTAAGGGCTCGGACAGTAAATAGCCATGTGCTATTTTAATTCTAGCGCATGGCCATTTACTGCCCCCATTGAAAAAGCCTTTTTTTCCCAGCCGCAGTAAAAAATGGCCCAGCATGCACCAAAAACACGCATCCACACTACCGCAGGCCACTTTTTACAGTGGCTTAGTAAAAGGACCTCTCAAAGAGACAGTGTATTCAGTCTGCCAGCATAATTTTCTGTGTGTACTTTAGCCTTTGTCAGTGGCGTTCCTAGGTTGGTGCCACCCGGGGTGGAACTCTGCTGCACACCCCTCCCAGCGCATCACCCCCCCCCCCCCGGTGCATCACCTCCCCCTCCTGGTGCATCACCGCCACCCCCGGCGCATCATCTCCATCCCCCTGGTGCATCATTACCTCCACCCCCCTGGCACATTGCTCTTACCCCAGGGCCGCGGGTACAGGAGGCAGTCGCATGACTGTTGGCTCCGCCGGTTCCCTGCCCCAGAACAGAAAGTAATGTCAGAGGGAGCAGGAAACTGGCAGAGCTGACAGCTGTGTGGCTACTCCCTGCACCCCCTTGCAGTGTGCACCTGGGGCAGACCGCCCCCACCGCCCCACCCTTGGTATGCCATTGGACTGTGCTTCAATGCAGGCACAAAAGTGTGTGTACACTGTGTACCCCCATTCTGCCTGCTGGCCAGATTTTCAAGGGGAAAATTCCCATGGAACTTCCCTTTTGAAAATGAGTTAGCAAACCTGAGAGGAGAAGGGATTAGCCTTATCTGTGGGAAAAATGCTTAATACATCTGGCCTTATGTATTTCAGTTTTTCTAGAACATTAAGGATATGGTAGACCACCCACTCATTAACCAAACAGGAAAAGGAAAATTGACTGTATTATTACTTGACTAGTCAGGAAGCAGCATTAAAAGAAAATAAATCATGTTAAATTATATCACTTTATTGAGTCAAGTGCTAACACGTTCGCTTGTATCAATTTTATTTATTACACAAATAAGACGTTTACAATACACAACATTAAAAGTATATAACAAAAAAGACATTTATTTTGCTTCTTTAAAAAAGTGCTTACATTTTTTTCCAAATAAATACTTGTCTTAACCGTCCTTTCTATTGAGAAGGGTGTCTTGATCAAGGTGTGTATGGTTGCAGCACACGGCTATAAAAAGTGTTCACAATTTAGATTATGGTAACATCTTTAGTTATTTTGATGGGATATCACCTGAAAGTACAGATCACCATGTTAGTACAGCAGTGACCCCTCCCCCCCAAAGCAAAACAAAATGAAAGGCAATTTAAGCAGCGCCTAGATGACTTGAAAGCTGACTTTCAAACATGTAACACTGACAAAATAAATGTTGGGACCGGTCAAATTTTATAATGCTTCATTTTCCAGAGCAGAATATTTAGGGGCCCTTTTACTAAGTGGCGGTAAGCCCACTGCAGGCTTACCGCATGCCAATCTGGAGCTACTGCTGGCCCAATGCGGGTGCTGGCAGCAATTCCACCCCCAGCATGCGGCATTTCTGGCGCTGGCAGAAATATTTGAAAAATATTTCTGTAGGTGCTAACTCGGTGGTAATTGGACAGCACCGCACACTACCCGGTTACCACCGGGTTAGCGCGGGAGCCCTTATCGCCACCTCAGTGGGTGACTGTAAGTACTTCCTCCTCGCATGGACAACCAGTAACTGAAATCTTACCGCAATGGCCATTTCTTTTTTCGACCTTTTTACCTGTTGCGGTAAAAAGGGCCTCAGTGCGTGGCAAAAACAGCCCCTGCTGCTATTGCAAGGCCCTTTTTTACCACAGCTTAGTAAAAGGGCCCCTTAGTTAGCAAAATGTGACCATTCACTAATGCCAGAGAGCTATTTTTTTTTTTCAAATGTATCTAAGCATGAAGTAGCACAGTTCCCAAGTTAGTGCACTTGAAAAGCAGTTAAAGATCACCAAGCAAGGTGTAAGTGCTGCCTTTTTATTGAATGAGCTTAATACATTTGTGACTAGTTTTTGAAGGTGGTGCACCCTTCCTCAGATCAATGCAGAATGAGCTGGACATACAGTCAAGTTAAAGGTTCCTCTACAATGGAGAGAGGGAGAGGAGAGATGTTGGTTTTCAAAGCTGTAAAGTGTTGTCAAGTGAAGAGATATGGGGAGAAACCAGAGCAATTGCTGAAGAAAATGGTGCCCAGGCAAAAATTGCTTTCAGCTCCCCTCTTCTCATTTAAACTTGCATGCTGACAAATTCATGGACCGATTAAAAGGGTTACATGGTGTCTCCATCCCCCTTCTCCCACCCTTCTTTCTCACCCCTTGCAACAGCTCTAGGAGGAGTTTTGAGGTATAACCTACAAATTACTTTTTGACCATTGTTTCTACATGAATTTGAGAAGAAGGTATGGAAAGATGTTTATTGATGCTAGATATCCATACATCTCAGGTATAAAGTTCCTTCTAAAATAGGAAGCAATCCCAACACATTTCTTCACAACAGGTGAAGTCTAGTGGTGTTTAAACCTTCCAGGACCCATTTTTCTTTCTTTCTTTAAAAATAATCTTTTATTGAAAGTTTTCCAAAACTGGGAGATGCTGAGCCTGTGAATTTTAAAGTACAGGATGGCTAGATTGCAGCTAGTGGGAACGTAAGTTTTGGCTGTCTCTCATGCACCTTAAGTAGGAACATTGCTCAGATGCTTTCATCAACATGAGCTATGTAAATGACCTACTCAAGATTCATCTCTGAAGTGCCTTATTACAATGAAGTCATTGTCTCTTTTTAAAGTCATTTTTACAGTTTTACATATTGTACCAATACAGGGTAAAACCTTTGGCAGCTGATCCTAAAGCAAAGATGTCAACTATAATTCAACATTTTTCATAAACTTTCCGATCAATGACTAGTAATTGAAGAAGCTGGATCATTGGAAAACCTAAGCTTCTGGTTCACTGTTACACTGTAATAAGTGTTGATCTTTATTGTCTCGGTAAGAACCAGTATCACTATGACAGCTTCATTTCAATAGGATGTCCAAAGATGGGGGTACAAAAACCCTAGTGATCTTCATGAAAATGAACTGACTTTTCTACAGTTTTAATTCAGTGTACAATCAAGGTCTATTCATATTAACATAGCTAGGCTATCAAGCAAAAATCAATTCCATATTTTTTGGAAAATATTTTATATTAGTTATTTGATCCAGTTTAATTAATGTGGAGAGATATTTTCTTCACTGCTGATGTCATAAATGCCATAACTTATGTCAAAATCATTTAATTCATAATAATTTACTTTTTTTTGCTTATTTACACAGGACTATGCTGAAATCTTCTGCCCAGTGTGCAGCAAACAGCTAGGAGTTATTAGGAAAGGGATGCAAAATAAGACCAAGAATATTATAATGCCTCTGTATCGCTCCATGGTGCTTTGCTGTGTCATTAATGGTGCAAATGGCACTCATTGCAAAAAGCACGCACTTGCACACTTTTTCCAAAAGAGTATGTGCTCTTTCCAAAAGAGTGCTCATTACGAATGCAATGAGACAAATGCAAACCCCCATTGGATGTGATGAAATTCCTGTAAAAGATAGAGGAAAGGATAAGAAATGAAAATTTGCAGGTTGCACATCCCTAATGGACATCATTAATCAACAAAATGGACATCTGAGTTCCAGTTGAACCAGAATGTAAACCATGATATGCAATTCCGTTTCACAGACTTAAATTCAATTTGATGGCAAAATCTTATGCAGCAGAACTGAAACCTAAATAAAAAGCTTATTAAGGGGCTCTTTTTCTAACCTGCGGTAAAATTTGCAGTTACTGTTTCTTAATACGAGACTTTACTGCATGGTAGCAGTAAATTCAATGTGACCCCTTTAGGAGGCATTCCCAGTATTTTCCAATGCAGGTCATGTGTTAACATCCATATTAAAGTGTGGTACCTACTCCTGGTTATTGCAGAACAGGGGCATAGCCAGACCTCAAAGTGGGAGGAGGGGGTCCAGAGCCTAAAGTGAGGGGGCACAATTTAGCCTGCCGCTCCCCCCAATGCAATTCCACATACGTTGGCTGGTGGGGGTCCCCAACCTCCACCAGCTGAAGCATTTCTCAGCACTGCTCTCCTTACATTGCCTGCCCTGCTTCCTCTCAAGTTGCACATGCTCAATGTTAATGAAATTGAGCATGCGTGAAGCGTCATGCGTGCTCAACGTGTACATGACGAGAAGGAAGCACGGCAGGCAATGTAAGGATAGCAGCGCTGGATAAACGCTTCAGCTGGTGGGGGTTGGAGACTCCCACCAGCCAAAACAAGAGCCCTGAATCCATTTTGGGGGGGCCCAGGCCCCTGTGCCCCCCTTAGCTACGCCAATTATACAAAAGCACTTCTATAATCTTCAATTTTACACTTTGAGCATGCAAAATTGTATGTGCACATATAGAATCCTATATAATAATTTGCACCTCCAACGTTCCATGTCTGGCTGCCTGGGTTCGTAACATCTCTTGGCTGCCTGGGTTCGTAACATCTCCTGACGTTAGCCAGCCTCCAGCATTCCATTCCCCCTCACTGTCCCACCCTCGCGTCAAGATGTAATGATGTCAGAGGGCGGAACAGTGAGAGAGAAGGGAACACTGGAGGCGAGCTGATGTGAGGAGGGATGTTACGAATGGAACGGAAGCCAGCGCCAGCCAGCCAGAGAACGTTCAGGTACAAATCGAGGGGAGGAGAGAATCGCAGGACATCGAGGAGAGGGCGAGAGGAAGGGAAGGGGAGAGGAGGGCAGGGCAGAGAAGAATTGATGGACATGGATGGGATGGGAGGACAGTAGAGGAGAGAATCGCTGGACACGGATGGGAGGGCAGGGAAGAGGAGAATCGCTGGACATGGAGGGGAGGGGAAGGAAGAATTGCTGGACATGGAGGGGAGGGCAGGGGAGAGAGAAAAAAAAACTTACATGACAGCCTTCCTACTGCCCGTTTCATTGTTGAGGAAATGGGCATGGTTCCACTAGTACTTACATAAATTCATTGACAAATTAGCTGCTAATTGGCACTAACAATCAATTATTGATCATAATTTGTGTTAATTGGCACTACTTTGCAGTTTTGCACATAACTGCACTTAGTTGATATTCTATAAGGTTACGCATAAACCGTGGGATTCTATATATAGGGGCCTTTTACAAAGGTGCGTAAGGGCCTTTGTGCATGCAGCATGTGTCAAATCAGCATTATTGCGTGGCTAGCGCATGCACGTGGTGGTAATTCCAAGTTTGGCATGCACCAAAAATACGTGGTAGAAAATAATTTTCTACCGTGGCGGCATTCCTGGTGGTAATCAGCAGTTGGCATGCACTGGACGGTTCCTGTGCGAGTAATGCACGAGCACTTATTGTTAAGTCAATGGGTGACATTAAGGGCTCAGGCCGTAAATAGATGTGCACTGGTTTTCATTTGGCCGCACGTCCATTTCCCAGCCCCCAACCCCCCCCCCCCCCTTTTTCCAGATGCACTGGAGAAATGGTCCAGCATGCATCCAATACGCATGCCCACACTACTGCAGGCCACTTTTTGGCATGCCATTGTAAAAGGCCCCCACAGTGCCTTGCATTCTGCACTGAGATCCAAGCGTATTCTATAACAACATGCATAACTTAATTGGCTTAAATCAGCATTTTTAACAGCACTGAACAACCAATAATGAGCACTAATTGGCAATAATTAGAATTTACATGCAGAACTTACTAAGAGTACTCTGTAATGCAAAGCGCCCAAATTCTAATGCTTTGCGCCAAAAAATGGCATGTTTATGGGCAAGAAAATGGGAATTTCGTGAGCATTCCAAAATTTACATGCACTGTTATAGAATATTCCCCTCTGCACCTAAATCTATGCGCTGCTATTTATGCCATATTTCCCTTGGTGTAAATGGATGCATGTAGTTCTAGGCGCTGGGATATCAACTAAGCATATTCTATATAGCATGCATAAATCTAGGCACCACTTATAGAATACGCTTAGGCAGAAATTTGTTCCACACGGATGTTTCGGGTGCCATATGCTAAATAGTAGTAGTAGTAGTAGTAGGTGTGGGTGTGGGAGGAGCATGGGTAAGTCAGGGGCATGGCCAGAACTTACGCGCTAAGGTTATAGAAAGCTGAAAGTAATGCGCACAACTATAACAATTACTCGCAGACATTTACACCAGACAATGGCATGATTTAAGCGACACATCTACATGTTGGTGTATAACTGTGGACTTATGCTAGTATTCTATAATGGCAATTATGTACATAATTACCAATATAGAATTTGTGCTTGTCCCTGAATTCTGTAAAAAAATTGTATGAGCGCGCAATTTGCGCACACAATTCAATTACATAAGGGCCCTTTTACAAAGTGGCGGGAAGCCCCACACAGGTTTACCACATGCTAATCTAGAGCTACCGCTGGCGCAATGCGGGCACAGGCAGTAGTTCTAGCCCCAGCGCGTGCCATTTCTGAGGATAAGGAAAATCAGACCATAGTTTTTAGCATGGCGCTAACCCGGTGGTAATTGGGTAATCGGGTTAGTGCGGAAGCCCTTACCGCCACCTCAATGGATAGTGGTAAGTGCTTTCCCCACATGGCCACACGGTAAGAGCAATCTTACCGCATGGCCATGGCTGTTTTCAGCCTTTTTTACCCTCTGCGGTAAAAAGGGCCGTAGCACGTGGTAAAAATGGCCCCCACCGCTAGCACAGGACCCTTTTTACTGCAGCTTGGTAAAAGGACCCCATAACGAGCCAATTAGTGCATTATTGGCATTAATTAGAATTAATCAGAACTTATGTGCATAAATTTAGATGTGAGATCCACACCTAAAATTTACACATGGCCCAAAAAAGGGGGCATGGGAATGGGAATGGTCATGAGCGTTTTGAGGTGGATTGGTGTGTGGTTTTGAGTTATGCACATAATTATAGAATATGGGGCCCCGCGTGTAAATTTAGGTGTGGGCATTTGCATTACATTTTAATTGGTGGAAATGGCGGTGCCTACATTTACATGTGACCCCTGGGCTTAAGCACTATTCTATAAACTGTGCCTAACTTTAAGCTCAGTTTATAGAATAGTGTTTTTCTTGGCACTGATTTTTTTGACACCAAATATAGAATCTAGCCCTTAGTGGGCATCTCAGGCCCCAATGCTCAAAAGTAAATGGGGGCGCTAAAGGCCATTAGTGCTGTACTAGCATCCGCTTTTATCTGCCCAGAATGTTCAGAGGGGTCTAGCACAGGAAGCAATGAGAACGCCAGGCACTAGTGCAGATAACATGCAAATGTAGTCAAGCTCATGCTAATGAGGTCATTTTCTATTCCTTCCCAATTCTCAGAAAAAAGCACCCAAAACAAAAGTGCTTTACTGCTGCAAAAAATAATGCCAGGTTGGAGCAGGCGTTAGGGTGTTGGAAGAGAGGATTTCTCATTAATCTCATGCTTCTCTCATGCTTCTTTCTGCAAAGTCTGCTGGTTTTGATTGCTTTTGGAAGCAGAAGGAAGCCTGTGCAAGCCCTTAAGCGCTGGCTGTGAGAAACAGCAGCCCCACGCAAAATCACACGTTGGTGTCTGTTTCCTGCATTTAAATTTAATGCATCAATTTAAAGCACACATTGACATCTGTTTCCTGCATCTAAATATAAGCATCCAAGCTAAAAAAAAAAATAATTAAAAACACTTATATTTAGGCCACAGATAGAATAGCGCTTAGCAAGATGTGAATGTAAATCCAAATAGATGCCAATGAACACCGGCAATTGTCAGCCCTCAATTATTGGCACTACTTGGCTCAATACTCAAATTGTACGTGCAAATTTGGCGCATGCTCAAATTTGCATACACAATTTTGAGCATCAGCTATAGAATCCAGGAGTAAGTCCATAACATTTCCACTCAACAAATTCTTCACGTAGGGTAGTGCTATCTCATAAAAGTAAGTGTCTTCCCTGAAATTTCTGTGATAGTCAATAAATTTAGCAAATGTTTAAGAAGAAGAGCACAATGTAGAAAATTGCCTGAATTCCCATTACAGATTAATCCTAGCCATGCTGAGTTAGTCCTTCTGGGCTAGATTCTATATATGGCGCCTGAAAATTCCACGCAGAACAAAAATACGCCTAGGCGTATTCTCTGTAGTATGCCCAAATTTGATAGAATAGGCTTAAATTTCCAAGTGGTAAAGAATTACACCGAGTGCCTAACCACACAACCAATTTTAGTCAAGGCCATTTACGCCATGTTTTATTTGGCGTAAATCCCGACACCTAAATTAGGCACAGAGCAGGTGTATTCTATAACAACATACATAGATTTTAGAAAAGCCCATGCCTGACCCATAGCCATGCCCCCTTTTCAACAATGCAACTTAGAATTTACACGCACCATGATACAGAATACACTTGGTGAGTTGTGCATAAATCTTAATTACTGCCAATAGGTGCTGATAATTGCTTGTTAATATCCAATTAACAGTGCTGATTAGCTATTTAAACAATTAAGCTACATACATTATTATAGAATACGCTTCGATATCCACGTGGAAATTAAGACGTAATATATAGAATCCCAGGGCTTGGGGTCTAGTCAAGATTTCCCAGCCTTTGGGTGGGAAAATGAGATGAGATTTAGTTTACATCTACTCTCACCCATTCTTAACATGAGTAATTCAGGACTTGCCTTTATCCCACCTGTATCTTCTCCGAATTTTCTCCGAATATAACTAGGCAAATCTCAGGGGCTGAAACTGCTACACTGTAGTGGCTAAATCTAGCAGTCGAGTTTCACCATGTGGCTAATTTAAGCTGTAGGAGGACAAAAGGTGTTCCATGGGACAGGAGAAGTTAGGGGAAGGCATGTATGTATGTGGATTTTCAGATTCCCATGCATGTTTTCCCGTATTGTCTGACCCTGCACTAAAGATAGGTTTAAAATTTAGCATCCATTGGGACATGTATACCTGTGGACCTTGCAGCTCAAATTTTGGAAGGGGTGGGTGGTTTTGCTTTGAACATTATTTTGAAGATATGTGGATACAGAAGTACCTGCAGATCTTCAAACTGTTGAAGCTTTGGAAAATTGCCCCATCACTCTAGTAATTAGGAACAATGTAAGCAATTATGCAAAAAATGTTTGGCAGGTATATCAGTATGACTGAACTTTATACAGGTGCTTTATTTCTGATCTGTATTATTAGTTACTTACATT
Source organism: Microcaecilia unicolor (assembly GCF_901765095.1). Classification (NCBI taxonomy): domain Eukaryota; kingdom Metazoa; phylum Chordata; class Amphibia; order Gymnophiona; family Siphonopidae; genus Microcaecilia; species Microcaecilia unicolor. The sequence goes on along the minus strand of NC_044036.1, from coordinate 262,711,314 downwards.
ATAGTATTAAAACCAGCTCTCCTCACTGTTTTAAACAATAAACAGATGGAAGCTCAGCACTAACAAATTTCATATATGGGATTTTTGCACAAAATTCTACAGTTAGCAAAGCAAGAATTATGCTCAGCAGAAAAGAGAATAGGCAATTTTTCTGGCCTCTAGTTCAATAGTTCTGCATTCAGTAGGAAGGAAGTGAAAAACAACGATGGAGATATAGGAAGAAAAGTTTGATGCTTGTCACGTGAATGGACTTGACTCTTTTTGTGAGGAATCATCATGGTTATTCCATAATTAAACATTGCGCATATGTTTGCTAATAATTTTTGTTCATTAAGAGGCCCTTTTACTAAGGTGCAGGAGGGCTAAAGTGTGGGTAGCGCATGACAAATTGGAACTACCGCCAAGGTAATTCTGAGTTTGGCGTGTGCCAAATCCTGTGGTAGAAAATAATTTTGTATTTTCTACTGTAGGGGGGCATTCTCGGTGGTAATCAGCAGTTGGCGTGTGCTGTATGGTTACTGCATGGGTAACGCGTGAGCCCTTGCTGCTAGGTCAATGGGTGGCAGTAAGGGCTTATGCCATAAATAGGCACACAGTAGTTTTAATTTCAGTGCATGACCATTTCCCGGCCCATTAAACAAAGCCCTTTTCCCAGCCGGGGTAAAAAAAATGGCCCAGCGCGTGCCCAAAACACGCACCCATACTATCGCAGGCCCCACTTTTTAACCGCAGCTTAGTAAAAGGACCCCCCTAAGTTAAAAAAAACCCCTCAAACCTCAAATCATTGTTGGTGCAGACCTGAGATCATTAAAAAGAGCTGGATGCAGAAGCAATGCAGCATGGGAGCTGTCCAGATGCCTATGTGTAGGAAGGCTGATGTACCTTCTCTTTTTACAACCCATATTCATCAATCAGAGTTTGCTAGGGCTCTCAGATTCCTTACTTTTCTTAGTAGTTATTCTAATCTGTGCAGCAATAAGGGTAGGCAAACAAGTTCTAGATAATACTATTTCTTTGAACACTTTCACCAGATGATGATTTTTTTTTTCTGGAAAGGCAGCACTTCAAATTTTGTGGTGAAAGGTTTCAAGAAAAACAAACGAAACCATATACCATGAAATAATTCATAAAGGGCCCCTTGCCCTGCAGTAGTGTTGGTGCATGGATTTGCCATGTGCTGAGCCCCCTTTTACTGCAGTGAGTTTTTTTTAAAAGGAAATGGCTGTGTGGTGAGTACAAACTTGCTATGTGGCCATTTCCTGGGGGAGCCCTTGCCGTCTCCTGCACTAACACGGCGGTAAAATAAAAAAGTATTTCCGGTCACACTGGAAATGACACACACTGGGGGCTGCACTACCATCAGCTGCCATGGTGGGCCGGTGGTAGTGCTGGATTAGCACACGCCAACGCCATGGTAGCTCTACTGCTGCATTGTAAAAGAGCCTCAAAGTGTGAACTTTACTTTATGACGATGAATGTAGCCCTAAGTGCCCCATTTTAAAAAATGGTTTGCCTCCATTTTCTAAAATGTTTGAGCTGCAAAAATGGCTGAACATCCGGAGATACTTAGCACATAACATTTTTGTCCTGTGCTATTTAAAAGATATTTGGGCTTTACATCTCTTTTTAATTATTGCTTAATTACATTCTTTTTTCTTTACAAGCTGATACTTGGTTGTATTGTTAGAAATTATATTAATAAAAATGTTTAAAAAAGATATTTGGGCTCATGGGCTGGGTTCAGAGACTGAATTCTGTTATGTGACGACTTATAGATGGTCCATTGCCATTTTTAAAAATTGTCCCTTGTTGTAGTTATTGATGACCTATTTCTCCATGGGTGTTTTTATATCTCTCTGAATTTTATAAAACAGAGGACAGCATAGATGCTGCCTATCAACGCTACTGAATTGTCATACCCCTTTACAATTTACAGTAGAAAATTAGGGCCCTGTTTACAAAGACGTGCTAGCGTTTTTAGCGAGTGCTAAAAATTAGCATGCGCTAACTGTACAGACGCTCATAGGAATATTATGGGCATCTACATGGCTAGCGTGTTAATTTTTAGTGCATCCTAAAAATGCTAGTGTGTCTTTGTAAACAGGGCCCATAGTGTGTACTAATTTTTGATAGTGTGCAATATTAATGACATGCAATATTAATGAAATGCAAACAAAATTTTTGTTTTGTTTTTTACTGTTGTTCCCTTTAGAAAAATGATATGAATCCCTACACATTTCTTGGATATAAATCACTTGAACATTCTTAAAAGGATATAAACATTATATAACCTGAAGGTGGACAGAATAGTTTTTTTTTAAGATGACCCTTCCTATATCACTGGAGATCAATGAAAATCATGAAATGCAATTTTCATTCCTTTCCATCCAATTATATATATATATTTCTTTATTATATGTCACAATAAAGACCCATTGAATGCAATGGACATTATATTCACATACTGTACCTTGAAATATTTTCTGAAAAACTGGATATCCCAGCTAAATTAAAGCAACCATGAGCAAGCATCTTGGGAATGAATGAACAGTGGCAATGAGAAAGTTTTCTATCCGGCTGATATGACCAGTATCTGTGCAACCATTTACCTACACCTTGCATTGTCCTAACTCAAGAAATATTCTTGCTTGGAGGAAAGATGTGGTTATGCTCCAGTTCCATGCTCCTGAAAGTTATTCCATCAACATGAATGAGGTCTGGTTTCACTGCCTGTGACTTCATGTATAGTCTGACACCTCTTATGTATTCCATTAATTGGGACGTCCATGACAAAGTAAAATGCAAATGGTAATATCACTGACTGCTGAGCATTCTTTTGTAGAAATGTTTTCAGCTTGGGAAAGGGAATTTTCTCCATGATGGCTATCAATGTTGCATGGAGTTCTATGTATTGACCACTGCAGGATAGCTGTGGTTTCAGTTTGTCCAAGGCGGATAAGGGAGAGTCTGCATTGTCAATACTGAAAAAGAATTACCTAGCAAGATAAAACAAAAAGAGTGAGCAAAGGACTAGATAACACAATAGGATTTGATTTAACATAAATAATAAATAAATAAATAAATAAATAAATAAATAAATAATAAATAAATAAATAAAAGCTCCAATACCATTAGAGCTTTCAGAATATCAGTTGGGCTATCTCTCACTGTTACCAATAACCTACCCTTCAATTATGGGCTGCTCATGTCTTTGTCAGTGGGCAAACTTACAAAATCAGCAAGGGATCAAATACTTATTTCCACCACTGTAAATATTATTTCTCATAGGTGCCATTTCCAAATGACATCAGATATGGTCTCTATCAATATGACAACTTTGAGGACGAACCTTACCAGAAAGAAAATGAGATAACGGTATAGGATATATCCAAGTCTGATAGGTATATTGATGCTTTACAAGAAGCAAGGCACCATGAGCTCAAGCTAAAAATTTTCTGTGATCATTTATACAACTGCAAAAACATTGTCTTGAATTGTTCATTGAGAGGGAAATTTATGTGTGCATACATAAACACAGGGTACAGTGATTCATGTTTCATTTGATCCTAGGCAAGTTCAAAAACCTTTAACATTTGGTGGTGGGGGGGGGGGGGGGGGAGGAGGGTGTAGAAGGAATTATAGATCATCAGGAATATTGCCCCATAAGAGAGTGCATTTGAGAAAGCCTTTCCTACCTTTTCACCCCTGTTAGACAGTGGCCCTTCCATGTCGGCTTTGAGGTGCACTGGTGGAGCGGTGTACGGAAGTCTGCAGTGCACCTGGCCGCACTGTACCTGACCTGAAACAGAGGACAGCAATGTTTGTGATGGCTATTCTTCTTTGCAAACAGAGATGATAATTGATAAATCACAAAATCACGAGAGAACTGCGTAGACGAAAATGTTAAGCTACAGTTTGCATTTGCTTTTCCTCATTAGAAAGGGTGTGGAACTACATGTTATTTTTGTGCATTTGTAAACTGCCCTGTGAGAGGTGAAATATCAAAGTTGAGAAATGAGTAAGGAATAAATAAAATAAGCTACCACTTTCACTAACTATTAGGTGTATGTACAGATTTTATTTGTTTCTCTTTTGTTTTGTGGGGGTTGCTTCTTTTATTATTATTTTTGCTTTGTTTTTTTTAGTTTTAGAGAGACACTAGAACCAAAAAACTCATGCTGTGAATGAAATAAAAGTGCCCCCCCAGATCACTGACGGGGGCCTGTTCCGCTACAGGCTGAATGTCCTGCAGTCAGATAGCACTGAATTTAGTACATATACAGTGAAGTCTCCAAGAAACCTGTAGTGAAAAGGGTCCCTATCGGGGCCTACATTGTTCTGTTCCTGTGCTCAAGATTGTGGCAAACTATAGCACATGAAGAATCTGTTTGATGATGAACTATCATAAGATAAGTGCAGTTTGTGATATTGGGAACATTTATGGAAGTATATGAATGTTTTCATTATAAATCCCAATAAATATAGAGAGAAAACAGAAAAAGTAATTTTTCATGGACACTAATTCATTATAAGGAGGCTTTTCTGACCTATGATTACTTTTTTAACTGTGAGCAGCAGTGAACACTGTTAAAACGGTCCATGATAAGTATGGAAGTAGCTGCTACAGTTTTATCAGGTCTTTTCCTCCTTTTAATTTTTTCAAGTTCTGTGATATTCACTATGGGTCTCTTTTTAGGGGTCCTTTTACTAAGGTGTGCCGAAAAGTGGCCTGCGCTGGTATAGATGCATGTACTGGATGTGTGCGTCTATTTTTCAGCACATCTGCAAAAAAGGCCTTTTTTTGGGACAAAAATGGACGTGCGGCAAAATGAAAATTGACGCATGTCCATTTTGGGCCTGAGAACCTCACCACCACCCATTCAGTTAGCGATAAGTTTCACACATTAACTGGGTGGTAATAGCCCGCATACAATGCTGATTACTGCCCCAGTAGTGCCGTATGCTGGAAATTTTACAGCCCACGCAGTGGGAGCACGTAAAAAATAAAATTGCCGTTCGGGCCATGCGGTAGTTACGAATTGGCGCGCATTGGGCACGCGTAGGCGCCTAGGCGACTTTAGTAAAAGGGCCCTTACAAAGCTGCACTACTGATTCTCGATGTAGCAAATGAAAGGAAGCCCATTCAGTTCCTATGGGCTTCCTCTCCTTTGCCGCATAGGAATTGCTAGCGCGGCTTTGTAAAAGATAGCCCTATCTTTGTTCAGGTTTCGTTTACCTAGGCATGATGTTTAGTGAATAAGATCCTATGTTGTATCTAAAGACTACCCAAAATGCTCTATTGGATGTAGTTTTTGAGGTGAGCAAGCTCTGTTTCTTGGCCAAAAGCCCTCGTATGTGTGAGCTGGATACTAGGTTCAATGGACTTTTGGTCGAACCATTATGTCAGTTCTTTATGTTCTTATATTCTTACACCTGCATGCACACAGAAAAGGTTTAGAGGTGATAATAAACAAACCCTATGATGAGAAATATAGAACAGTATAAAACAGAATTAGAAAATAAACTTAATAATATTTCAGATGCCATACTTACTTTCTATGTATCCGTGTAATGTTACCATTCTGGCCCTTTCAAGGGCTGTTGAAAGGTGAATAATGAATCTCATCTGATAATGAAGAGGGAATCGAGACTGGGGAGGTCCTGGTGGAGGCACTGCGTGCTGCGGGGTATGCTTTTGTGCCGTGCTCTGCAGTTCTGAAACCAAACCTAAAATATAAATATGTATAAAGCTCCTTGGATTTCCAGATAGTGCAAAATGTTCATGACACCTTAGTTTTCACTTAGAGATGTTACTACAGCAGTCATCCGGGTACCTCCAACAATCATGGTATCATTGGAGGAATTAGGGGTGGACTGACAATGATTGGGGTCCCTGGGCACTAAGGATCATAGGCCCTATCAAAATTGATTAAACTAGATGGATGCTAGGGGAGAAAGGACACCCTAATGCTGTGGGCCCTCATGCACTGCCCTATTGTACCAATGGTAAGTCCGCCCCTAGGAGGATGTTTGTGTCCTCAGGCCTCTCCTGAAAGCCAGGGCTGGTGTTAGGCACTCAAGAAGGGCCCAGAGCAGAAACTGGGAAAGGGGCCCCAAGTCAGCAGGGGCCCAGAGCAATTGCCCTGTTTGCCACCTCCTAATACTGGCCTTGCTGAAAGGCTTCTGGGGTAGGCCAATGACTCAAGAGACCAGGACAACAGACAAATATCTGAAGCAATTTATTGAAGACTCGACACAGATCTGTGTTTTGGCCACAGGCCTGCCTCAGGAGACTAGAAAATAAATATTACAAACATTTTAAAAAAACCTGGTACATACACATATATGCATATCACATTGTGTTGAAAAACATACAAACAATGAAATCCAAATACAGAATGTGAATAAATACAGATAAAAAAATCATATTCAATAAAACTAATCAAAACTTGAATAATGAAGAAATCATTATAAAAGATGACTTAAAGGTGGGTCCTATATGAATAATAAGAAGACAATATGAAAAAAACATATAAACATGTATCATGAAAAACTAAATGGGCTCATATCAAGCAAGTGACCGACTCACCTGCAAATGCGCAGTAGAGACTTCCCTCTCTGTCCCGCCCTCGCGTCAAGATGTGATGACATCAGAGGGCGGAACAGAGAGGAAAACGGAGTCGGACTGTCGGATACTGCCGCTGGAGCCTGGAAACGAACATCGCGTGCACCAACCTCCACCCTCCCCCCCATCCCCGCCGCAGCTCCCGCCCCCCTCCCTATTGAGCGATCTACTGCTGCCTGCAGCACTTTCACACGGAGGTGAGAGGTGCTGTCAGGTCAATGCAGGGGGCCTGGCACGGAGGGGGAAGGGAGCGGCGGCGAGGAGGGTAGCTGGAAATCTTGCCCGTTTTAATGGGCTTAACGGCTAGTATGGAAAATAAGACATGTTGAAAACTCATAATATAATGCAGTTTTCAATGTCTTATTTTTCATATATGAGCCCATTTAGTGTTAAACCCTTAATGCATAAGAGTAAAACAAAAAGCACCAAGGGCCTTAAAAAAAAAGGGGGGTAAAAACCTTTAATCATATACGTTGGTGACACAATTCTTGAATGGACCCGACATGGTCCGTGTTTCGGCACACAGCACCTGCGTCAGGGGTCGCGAGAAATTGCAGAAGACGTGCGGCGGTATTGTGAAGCACAATACAATTGTAAAGAGTAATACACTGCAACGCTGTGTAGTCCCTTCGCACAAAATTAAAATAAACATAGAGTTACTCTAGTGATCAGACGCACTCCTTCGATCTCGGAGTCATTTGTGCTAAGGGACTACACAGCGTTGCAGTATATTACTCGTTACAATTGTATTGTGCTTCACAATACCGCCGCACGTCTTCTGCAATTTCTTGCGACCCCTGACGCAGGTGCTGTGTGCCGAAACACGGACCATGTCGGGTCCATTCAAGAATTGTGTCACCAACGTATATGATTAAAGGTTTTTACCCCCCTTTTTTTGAAGGCCCTTGGTGCTTTTGTTTTATTTTTTGGCTTTTTGTTTGTGCTATACTATAGATAAACCCTTAATGCATGACACACAGCAGTGCACAATGCCTTCTAAACAAGTCCATTAGCAAATCAGGATTCTCATAAGATTGTAACTCCTGATGTAGGTGCGGTAGTGCCGAAACATGGGTCCTAGTATAATTGGTCTCATATAAAATGTAGGTACATATTTACCTTTCACACTGATATTCTATAAAGAAAAGTGGGCACCTACATTTCTTTATGGAATAATCTTTAAACAAGTGACTTCTTTTAGATTGTAAGCTCTCTTCTATGTTTAAATTGTACAGAGTTGCGTAACCCTAGTAGCGCTTTAGAAATGTTAGTAGTTAGTTAGTTAGTTGTTGCCTAAACGTAGGTGCACTGTTATAGAATACTGCTCCTAGTGCTGGAAATCAGGGCTTAGTGCCTAATCTCCTTCCCATTAGTTTTCCCCCACCCATGGCTTTGCCTGCTTTTTAGACCCTTAGGGGCCTTTTGACAAAGCAGCGGTAAGCCCAATGCTGGCTTACTGCATGCTATCCCAGAACTACCACCGGCCCAACGTGGCAGCTGGTAGTAGTTTCTGCTCTAGCATGTGCCATTTCTAGTGCGCCAGAAAATTTTTTTGTAGTGCGGTGCTGACGGTAATTGGGAATTGCCGCATGCTGCCTAGTTACTGCTGGGTTACTGTGGGAGCCCTTACCATCACCTCAATGGGTATGGCCACGTGGTAAGAGTTATCTTACTACATAGCCATTTTTTAGGGGCTTTTACCACTGCGGTAAAAAGGGCCCTGGCACATGGGAAAAATGGCCCCTGCCGCTACCACAGGGCCCTTTTTCACACAGATTAGTAAAAGAACCCCTTAGCAAAAATAGTCAACTAACTTTATGCATTCTGCAGGGGCAATTTTCATTTGTGCAGATCTAGGTATCTAACTTCTTATGTTAGGTGCCTAGATCTTTTGAATATCTTCTCAGTGTTTTAGAGTGTGGCAGACAGGAGCATCCAGGCATACCAGGAGAGAGGATAGTGAGTAGGAGGGGACTGTATGAATAAGGCTAGATCCAGAAGTAAAGTGGAGGGACAGGAATGGTATGGTATGGAGCTAGGGACTGAGGAGCAGGGGATGAGAGGGGAAAGAAAAGGAAAGGGTACTTGATATACCGCCGTTCTGTGGTATTTTGCAACTACATTCAAAGCGTTTTACATATATACAGGTACTTATTTTGTACCTGGGGTAATGGAGAGTTAAGTGACTTGCCCACAGTCACAAGGAGCTGCAGTGGGAATTGAACCCAGTTCCCCAGGATTGAAGTCCGCTGCACTAACCACTAGGCTATTCCTAGTCAGATGCAGGTGGAGAGTAACAGGGAACAGGACAGCATCAGAGGGAGGAGGGCACTGGTGCATCGAGGGCGGGTAGGTGGGGGCGGTCTGCCCCGGTGTATGCTACAAGGGGGTGCAGGGAGCAGCCACATGGCTGTCGGCTCTGCCGGTTCCCTGCTCCCTCTGATGTTATTTCCTGTTCTGGGACAGGGAAACTGTGGAGCTGACAACCGCACAAATGCTCCCAACACCCTCAGGAGGTAAGGGCAATGCGCCTGGTGTGTGTGTGTGTGTGGGGGGGGGTGATGTGTCAGGGGGTGGAGGTGATGGGCTGGTGGGAGGTATGTGCCGGGGGGGGGGGTGCTGTGCCAAGGGAGGGGGTTGTTGCATCCTGTGGGAGGGGTGCGCAGCAAGCGATCTGCCTGGGTGCAGCCAACTTAGGAACCAATAAACAACAATCCTCCTCTTTTGTATAACTACAAAGTACTTGATACACTATATTGTTCCTGTGGAGTGCAAAACACACTTTAGCTTCTGGGTTGGTGATAGATTGTTAAACGTGCAAACAAAGTCAGTCACACCACTGTGGCCAAAGTTTCGCTACCCATGGGCTGTTTCAAGGCATGCATGACTAATCGTAACGCTGAGACACAACTTCGGCTTCAATGCACAATGACTGGGAAGAGGTGTCCAATATACTCTTTAGTTTCCTTCCTCTTGGAAGTCTGTCCCTGTCCTCTAGTGATATTTACTTAAACGTCTTCTAATGGTAGGAGGAAACTATGGAGGATGGTATCCCCAGAGAACCATGAGAGGGGAGACAAAGAGGGTGCAGAAGATAATGTCCCTTGAGGGCCAAGAGAGGGAAACAAGGAGAGAGGGGCGTAGGATAGTGTCACTTGCAGATGCCCTCATTGAAGTCTCCAAATAAGGATTATACAGATACTACTAGAATGTTGACTATTTGCTCTTCTGAAACCAAGGTCCAGGGCATTTCCAGGACATTGACTCCATTAAGGTAGCAATTCAAGAGATCAGCAAGCGAAGTCATTGAGCCTCATATAAACAAGGTTGTACCTATAGGAAGAATGCTATCACAGGAACTCGAGTGGTCACTGCCATCATCTCCAAGCACACTCCAGCCCTCACATACCTGGCACCACCATTACTATCCCAGAGGTGGAACCAATGAGGCTGAGCCACTGGACAGCATCAGAGCTAATGTGAAACCAGAACCTGAACCAAACTAGAAGGAGAATCTAGGTCTGATTCTATTGTGAGGGTTTCAGTTGGGCAATTTCAGTGCTTGGACTACCAATCGCCAACTCTCCTTTAGTAAAATGCACCAATCAATTGGCAACTTTCAGTCTTCTGCCCATTGCATTCCCATTGTTTTGTTATCAGTCACCTGGATGAACTCAATGGTGCAATCCCACTCCACATAAACCATTCTACATCACAGTTTCAGGCTTTTGCACACTTTTGGTAGATGTAAACCTATAGTCTTTACCTGAATGACTCTTCTACTGAGGCCTGTCATATCTGCAAGTTTTTGGAGGGTTTGTGCGTCAGGGTTGTTGTCTTGAGCAAATTGTGCCTGCATGACCTACAGCAGAGAATGAGGCAAAATGTTAATGGCCACATCTAAGAACCACAGAGGATAATATTACTTCAGTAACAAATCAATCGACAATATCCTCGTGCTTATCTAAGTCCCTCAATGTGATCTTGCTACTGCTTATAATTTAATGGAGGAAAAGCCTCAACAGACTCCTTGTTGTATGGCTCGATAGCCTTCAACTACCCGGAGCACTTGCTGTCATCATTGGCGTAAAAACCTCCATAAGTCTATTTAATGTTCTAGACAATGTTTAACACTTCTTTTAGTGTAAACATATGCAAAATGTAGTGACTTACCTTGCTGTAGCACAGTTACTTTCTCTTCTCAAGGCCAACAATGGCCAAGGTTTCGATTCCTCTCCTCAGGTTCGGTGGTACTCTATGACTGTCTATGAGAGAACAGCATATACTTCAGAATATAATTCACTCTAGCAAGTCACAGTATATACAGAACTTATCTCCGTTCCTCACTTCACTACTGCAGCTCGTATTGTGTCCTGGGCTGCAGTAGTGAAGTGAGGCATGGAGATAAGTTCTGTATATACGTGACTTGCTAGGAGTGAATTATATCTGAAGTTATATGCTGTTCTCTCAGAGACAGTCACGAGTACCACCGAACCTGAGGAGGAATCAAAACCTTGCCATTGTTGGCCGTGGGAAGAGAAGGGGACTGTGCTACAGCAAGGAATTTTGCATATGTTTACACTAAAAGAAGTGTTAAAAATTGTCCTAGAACTTAAATAGACTTATGGAGGTTTTTTATGCCAATGATGATAGCAAGTGCTCTGGGTAGTTGAAGGCTATCGAGCCATACAACAAGGAGACAGTTGAGGCTTTTCCTCCATTAAATTATAAGCAGTAGCAAGATCACATTGAGAGACTTAGATAAGCACAAGGATATTGTCGATTGAATGGCCAATACATGTCATTTCTTCTTCTCTTTTTCCTCCTACTGCTTTGGGATTCCAGTTCTTTCGAACCAGGACCGGAATTTGGCACTGTAAGCCTTTAATTGCAACCTCCCAGGGATGTTTCTACTATGTTTATATTCCCTTCCTGCCGTAGCTCAGTCATTATAGTGACAGTCTGAAGTTGGATGCCCAAACACTGGAGCTCCTTCTTGAAACCTGCAAACATGGGCCTTAAAATGTTAATACCACCAGGTAACTGTGTTGTGCAATGACAGGAACTCACTTCCTCTAGAAGCTATGAATGCTTCTTCCATGGCAACTTCAGTCTCATTTCACCCAGAGAGCAGAAGACCTGACTGAAGTCCTCTGTATGCCAATATGCACCATTGCCTCTGAGCTACATTCCTACTGCAGCTCACTCATGTTCCCTCAGCCCCACTGAGCAGGTCTATTGACAGGAAATCCATCACTCCAACACTTGCACCCTCTGGCTGTGTGGCTGTCTTGATTACCCCCATGTTGGGACAGGTTGGGTTGCTATAGGCCTCATGGAGCATACACATGCATCTGGAGGCTGGGCACTCTAATTATTTTTGTCTTTCTATGTTCTCTCCCAGAGCAGATGGCTTCCCATCTTGCCTGTTACAGTAATGTCCCTGCAGTGAATAAAGTCTTCTGTAGCTTTGGCATTTCTTACCTGTAATTGTTCAGCTGTGAAGGATGTTCGGGCTCTTTTTGCTGGTTTTGGTTGACTGTCTTGCTCTGATGGAACTGCTCCCTCTAATGTAATTCCATTGCCTATGAAACAAACAAATGACATCGTGATAATTTTCTACCTTGGAGTATTAATAACTGAATGTGTTTTATTTATTTATTTTGCAGTAATTAGCTGTCCTTTCATTTGCAGCTGCTGAATATAACTAAGATGCTGATGCTGACTGCACAGTTCACTGGGGGACCTTGTTCGGACTTCCATGTTAAGAAGTCAGTGCTAATTAATTGAAGCAGCACAGAGGAATGTACTATATCTTATAAAAATATTGTGCCAACATACAGGGTCCTTTTACTAAGCTGCAGTAAAAAGTGGCCTGCGATAGTGTGGACATGCTTTTGGTGCGTGCCAGGCCATTTCTTTACTGCGTCTGAGAAAAAGGGCATTTTAAAAAAATGGGCTGGGAAATGGTAAAATTAAAATTAGTGCACACCTATTTATAGCCTGAGCCCTTAACACCACCCATTGGTCTAGCGGTAAGGGCTCATGCACAACACGCTCGGTAACCATTCGGTGCACGCCAATTACCAACTACTGCCAGTAACGCCGCATGCGATATAAAATTTTAAAAAATAATTTCTACTACTGGAATGAGTGCATGCCAAATCCAAAATTACCACTGGGGGGGGGGGGGGGGGGCGTGCTAGCCTGACGGTAGTTTCGATTTGGCATGCACTGCATGCCTGTGGGCCCTACCACAGCTTAGTAAAAGGGCCCCACAGTGCTTTCATCATAGGAGATAACAAAAGGGCCACAAGTGCTGATCTTGCTATACAGATATGTCTAGCCAAATTGTTGCCTTTTTTCAACTGTTGCTGGGTAGGTGGAAGTTTATTGATTATAACTGTGAATCAAACATCTACAATTTGTAAGTCCCTATGGATTCCTGCACTTTGTGGAAGATCCTAGCAATTATCCCAGATCATTGGGACCCAATATTTAAATACAAATCAACCTATGCATCCAGCTTTTCCTACATAAGCACACAACTGTGGAACGCATTACCAAGAGCCTTGAAAACTACGTACGACTACCTAAACATCCGGAAAACACTAAAAACTAACCTGTTTAAAAAGGCATACCCTACCGATCCAACATAAATGCCTGATCTCTGCAACACATCAAAACTAAAATACGTAATGGACATAACACAACTCTTCCGCTGTACGTTCCCCTAATGTGGATGTACCACATGAACTCTATCTTTGCTTACACCAGAGTCTGCAAACGCCTCTCCGGTACTATGTAAGCCACATTGAGCCTGCAAATACGTGGGAAATAGTGGGATACAAATGAAACAAACAAATAAATAAATAAATAATGATTTAAATGGCCAGGAGATGCTCCTGGTCTTTTAAATCACCTGTCCAGAGCTAGCTAGTCATATTCAGTGACACTTAACTGGATAGTGTTGCAGAAAATGTCCGGTTAGTGCCCAACCCTAAACCAGCTATTTTGAGGGTGTTCCAGGGGCGGAGTCAGCACTTGGCCGGTTAAGTGCTGATCTTCATCATGTAACAGGCCAAGGTAACTGCATAAACAGGACCACATCAATATCAGTGTTATCTTTATGAGGTTCACCATAGTTGGTTAAGTGTTGAATATTTATTTATTTATTTATTTATTTATTTATTTGTTTGTTTGTTGCATTTGTATCCCACATTTTCCCACCTATTTGCAGGCTCAATATTGCACTTAACTGGCTATATTTTCCCCAATCCTGTATACTTGGAAATTCAATGCCAGAGCCTGGACATGGAGACCAGCATTGAATTTCTTTAGATAACGCTGGTGGCGGTCAGCAAAATGCTGATCATCACTGGCTGAATATCAGGGCCTTGATTGATAGGAGTGTGTGTACAGCCAGAAGATCTGTGTGTTTCTTACACGGTAATGGTGGCTATAGGCATGTGCCCTCTGACCTTAGTGATTGTTCGAGCATCCGGAGGTACATGTTCACATTGATAGTGATCTACTATTCATATATGAATATATGACTTAAAGTCACAGACCCTTGAAGCAGGCCAAAGATTATGCTGGAATTGTTTGGTCACATCACCTCTTCATTTCATGGTCAATGTGTTTATTTTGCCCTGTTAGCACTTCCTATGTCATTTCAAATGAATGTACATCCTATGATTGCAATCATTAAAACTCTGCTCAACTGGTAATGTCTGGTTAAAAGTCAACATTTTGGATTGCAAAAATATACATTTGCCTGTCTTTCATAATGATATCCTTCACTAGGGTTGTGCAAACCTTTTTCTTAAGTGTTCAAACTGGTTTAACCTATCTATAGGAAGTTTACTGTTCAGCAGATTAGTTGGGTACACTTAGAAAAAGTCCAATGTGAATTCTGTGAATCAGCAAAGATCACAGGGGTTTAGGGGGACTGTAGAGATTAGGTTTAATGCGGACTTTCTTAGATGGGCTGATATACTCTGTAGGATTTTCCCACATATTTATAGGGAAAAGTATCAATAAACTTCCCCAGTCAATCTCAGGGCAATCCAAGACCTGGAATTTTCTTTATGAGGGAGTTATTGCTGATTTCCAAAAAAGAGACCCATATTGTTTCAAAAGCTCATCTATTAGAAAATCTCTTGGCTGGTTCTTATGTTGGATCAATAAACTTTATCACAATCTGTGCAGAATAAGGGAATCAGTATACCCCACCCAGAATAGCTTGATGTTCGCTGTGGGGGTGAAGGTGGGAAAGGGGAAGGTTTAAAACCCAGCAGAGCTTGATGTTAGCTGTGTGGGGGGAAAAGATTTAGAAGACATCCCTTCTATTCAGTATGCAGTACTACTAAGTCTTGAAGGTGTGTTAATAAACAATTTAAATGTACGCTGTTAGTGTTGAGCATTGGTCGGTAAAGGGTTTTGAACTTCCTGGCACATGTCCACTGAAGGGGGGGGGGGGGGGGGGGGGGGGAGCGATGGAAGAAAGAAAACTTTTCGGTGGTGGCTGGAAGTAGGAAACAATGGAATAAGTGTGCGGGGGGAGAGAAAAAGCTGCTGCTGCTGTGCAACTGTAAAAGTTACCCTGCCCTAACAAGTAAAACCTACTGTCAGTAGTTTTTAGTTGTTAGGGCAGGGAGTTTCAGTGCACCATTGTTCTGAGCATTGCACAGAATTGCTAATGAGCTCATTTCATTACAAGCAAGCTTATTAGCATAAGTCTTTCGTTCACTGCTTCTGTGCACGGTAAAGCAATGGCTGAAAGCCTCTGTATATTAGCAGCAAAAAAACTGTTTAATTTAGACTGGCTAAAACCAGTCTAAATGAAAAGTTGCAAGCCCGGTTTGCTTTGAGCATCAGGCCCTGGGTGCCACTGCTAAACTCCTTGGCAGCCAGAGTCCCTGCTAGTGCTATTTCTCAAAGGTCTGCTCTGTTCTTTTTCTCATAGTTTATCCGTGCCTTTCTGTATCTTTGTCTTGTTCTCACCTTCCTGCCCAGTTCCCCTTTAGACCGATCTTCTGGCTTAGACTTGGCCATTTCAGTGATTTCAGGCATAAGTGCCTTTGATCAGTTGGTCATCCATGCCCTGAGGAACAGCCATCAATATGCATCCCAATAGGGATTAGCATGCTGTTAATATTTTAATGTACAGTTAATACAAAATTCACATATTTCTAAAAGTAATTATTAAACTACTTAACAAAGTTATGACTGAGGTGATATTTTCTTAACACGACATTATGGCACCCATAGAAGTGCCAGTGTAACTGCTTGGCAGACTTGGGAGAGAGGTTTGGAATTCCTGGTCTACAAGTGCTTGTTGTAAAGCTCATCATTCATCATGTCTAGAGTTTCAGGCTGAAGCCAAATGGGATCAAGCGTTCAGCACACCTGCCTGAACAGTTCTTCTTGCAGTCAGCCTGTGCTGTCCTGTTCACTGGGTATCCACAGCGAAATTGCTGGTTTTGGCTTTGTTTTCTTGGACTTCCTTATAGTCTGACTTCTTTTTGTAAAACAAGACATGGAAATGCATTAGATGAAAGCTGCAGGGTAAGATTTGTTTTCCAGGATATTGTTTCGAAGAAATGATTGAAGTACTTTATAACTTGTGCTGGCATCAAGAACGGAGCATTTCAGAGTGTTTACCAGACTGTGTTAATCTTTGCCAATAATTCCGCCTCTCAGAACTAAGACAAGAAGAGAGTGACTTGTCTTCTGCTCAAAGACAAATGGTGGTTTGTGGACATACTATACATCTTACATTCATTAAGGCCATTAGCAAAAAGCCTTCCATGTATATACAGTATAGAATTGATAAATTCCAGATCAATGGCAGTCTTCCCTTTCAAAATGTTCATGCCATCCAGGCACCACTCAGCCACCTGCTCACTCCAGAACTGGCTGCATGCTTGTTTTTATAATATTATTTATAAAATATGCTGAAAGCCTTTCTGACAGAAGACATTATCTAAATCCCAAACATTTCATATTCTATTATTATCAATGATACTATAAAATGTCTAGTATAATGTCCAGGCTGTGGACTTGAGTAGGTGGAACTTAAGTACATAAGTATTGCCATATTGGGAAAGACCAAAGGTCCATGGAGCCCAGCATCCTGTTTCCAACAGTAGCCAATCCAGGTCACAAATACCCGGCAAGATCCCCAAAATATACAAAACATTTTATACTGCTTATCCCAGAAATAGTGGATTTTCCCCAAGTCCATTTATTTATTTTGGTGCATTTTACCCCACATTTTCCCACAAGAGCAGGCACAATGTGGCGTACATTAATTCAAAAGGATACAATACAGTTCAGGGATGGCACAGATACGGGTATGACAGGAGAGGATGGAACATGGGATAACACGGGGTGAATGATGAGGGCATAGCAACCGGCGAATAACCGTGCACAGTCAACAGAGTTTAAGCAAAGGAGTTGCCAGTGGAATAAGCCTTGTCGAACAAGAATGCTTTTAAGGTCTTCTTGAACAGTTGGTGGTCGACTAGCTCTTTCAGTTGTTTTGGCAAAACGGTTTTAATAACGGTCTATGGACTTTTCCTTTAGGAACCCGTCCAAACCTTTTTAAAACTCCGCTAAGCTAGGCAGTATTTTCTAAGTATGTAGTGAAGAGAAACTGAAGTCAAAGCAAAAAAATACATCCTGACAGGCACACACTTTTACCTGCAGGAAGGGAGATGAGCAAATTTTCAAACAGCTCATTTACATGGAGAAATGACTGTAGGAAACACTCCTTATCGAGGGAAATTCTATAAAGCGTCACCTACATGGAGCATAAAGGAAAATAGGCCCACCTTCACTGTTCCCTCTAAGCTGAGCAGGTGTCCTCCAACTGCATTGCTACCAGTAGGGAGTGGTGCTTCAATATTGTGCTTTCAATCTCTAGGAACAGGTAGGTTCCCTGAAGTCCTGCAGAACTTGCCTGTCTCTCACTATTGAAAATGTGATAGTGAAACAGCACCCCCCACTGGCAGGACTGTAGGCGGAGGACTGCCGCTCAGCTTAGCGGGAACAGTGTCCACCTTTAAACTATGCACCATCACACTTAGGTGCCAGCCAGGTTGGAGAAAAGTGTGTCACTGAAATATTGGCATTTACATACATATGCACATATATGCCAGTATTATGATTATTTACACGTTTCTGGCACCTAAATGTTGTGTGTAATACATACTTATTTGTGTTTTGCTCAAGGTGAGTTAACATAAAGGAACACTAGCAGGCTTATTTTCGAAAGAGAAGGTTGCCCATCTTTCGACACAAATCAGGAGATGGGCGTCCTTCTCCCAGGGTCACCTAAATCGGCATAATCGAAAGCCGATTTTGGGCGTCCTCAACTGCTTTCTGTCGCGGGGACAACCAAAGTTCACTTAAATTGTCAATTAAATTTTAGAGAATAGTATTGGATACATACTTTGAGCATGATCTCTCCTCCTGGGCCTTAATATGGAAACTGAATAGTTTTCCTTTGTTTGAGTGGATTGTGAGAAGTCTACTTTGGTTGTTCAAAGTCATGTGTTTGAATGTTTATAAAATGCTGACACCATGTTTTTTATATACAGAATAGAAGAAGCAATATGGGACCTTGGTGATAGTTTCAGTGCTGAAAAAATGGAGGAGTTTCACTGATATCATGTCAGATTGTTGCTGATCCCAAAAAGCACACAGGCAAGCAGTTGACAAGATCCAAAACAGCAGAAAAGAAAAGCAGACCCATGTGGTAAAATAAAACAAAATGTATTCAATGCATATACATAAAATCAGCATACAACTTTTCTCTAACCACCCAACATGGCCATGTTACAACCTCTCAAGGGCTGTGTCACGGCTTAACATGAAACCATATGGGTCTGCTTTTTTTTCTGCTAGATTGTTGCTGATGGCATTTTGCAGATAAGTCAAAGCTATTTGAATATTGATAAAATTTGATAGACTAATTTGGAGAAGTAATGATCCTATGATGAGATGGGCACTTAGATGAGCTTGGTTGCTTAATTAATGCCTACCCATGCTGAAGATCCATCATGTATGAATTCTACTGCTTATAATTACAGAGAGTCTCGGGAACAATTTTTCCAAATGGGTTAGTTTTGCACATACCATGACTGGAATAAACCTCACTTCTAAGTCAGAGTATGTGAAGTATGGACTCGGTCTCTCAAATTTACTGCCTACACTCGCTGTACTACTTGCAATGAGCGTCTTTCTGGAGTTCATAAGGGAAGGGAAATGTTGCAGTACAGGGAGGGGGGATTAGGTCAGTGGTGTGCTGGAGCCGGCTCGCACCGGCTCGCAAGAGTCGGTTGTTAAATTTTTTAGCATCTTGCGAGCTGGTTGTTCTTTGGGGTGAGCCGGCTCTCCTCCCTCCCTCCCCCGAGTTACAGGGTCCAAGGCTCCGAGTCCAGTGTACATACCTGAAGAAGGCAACACCCTGGTGGTCCAGTGGATTCTTCGGGGCAGGCAGGAAAGATCGCCAATCTTTCCTGCCCACTGCCGGCGCTGAGCTGAACCTCCCCCGCTGCTGGATTGCTCTTTAAAAATGGACGCCGAGACTTCTGCTGAAGTCTTGGAGGCCGCCCTTGTAAGTCTCGGCGGCCATTTTGAAGAGCGATGCCTCAGCGGGAGAGTCAGCACCGGCAGCGGGCAGGAAAGATTGGCGATCTTTCCAGCCTGCCCCGAAGAATCCACTGGACAACCAGGGTGTTGCCTTCTTCAGGCATGTACATTGGACTCGGAGCCTGGGACTCTGTAGCTTGGGGGAGGGAGGAAGGAGAGCCAGCTTGCCCTGAAGAACAAGAGCAAGACTTGTTTTCATTTATGGTTGCAGAAGTACTGTGGATATTTGGTCAGGCTCAGATTGTTGCAGTCTACACAGGTACGTGTTGAATTACATAGATAATGGAACTTAACTGTTTGATGAAAAGGTTTTTTAAAATATCTGGTGAATGATTGCACCTTCAGCCCAGTTACTACTTTTTTTGGTGGGAGGGGGGATGCTTAAGGACATTTAACTGATCCCAGCATTAATTTTTCTACATGATATCATCTAACCATGTTCAAGTCTTGGTTTATGTTTTGATATTTAGATATGGAATTGATTTTTTATTGATTACTTACTTTACCCTTTTTCTGGTGTTATAATATACCTAAAACCTTTCTATCAAATTACAAAAGCAATACATGAGAGTGAATGAACCAAATAGGATTTATTTGATTAGAAAACCATCAAAATATCTTCACATGTTATGAGAATCAAGTGCTCAATGGTAGTTTCTATTTATTTACTTATTTACGGCATTGTATCCCACAATAAATATGAATTAGATTGGAACCTGGGAGAATTTCATTTTTTTTCTGGAGAGTAATGCATTGCCCCTCCTCCAGGCTCTCTTCCCGGCTATAGGCAGCTCTGCAATTTGGGGGGGGGGGCGCAGAAATGGACAGGGGTGCAGAGGTGGACTGGGGAGAGAGCCTGTTGTTAAAAATTTACCAGCACACCACTGGATTAGGTCCTTAAGCCACCCAAGGGCAGTGGGGTACATGGCTGGAGGTTTGCCTAGGGTGTCAGGTACCCTTCGGCTGGCCCTGCATACACCTCTGTGTAATTTTATAAAAGCCTATTTGAGCATGTAAAATACTCTCTTACGCACACAAGCTGCTTATAAAATTAACTCTGCATTGTGTACAACAATCCCATCTCCACAGGTAAAACCCTGCCTTACTTGCAGAAAAAGCTTTGAAAACTACCCTTATAAACATGAAGACCTAACGATATTCAAAGCACTGTAAGGTAAATAATAATAAATATCATATTATGAGTCAAAATAAACAATCCCACATAAAGGATCAAAATAATCAACAAAACTTCCAAGCACACCTGTAGCACCATACATGCGACATCTTATGAACTGCAGAAGAAAGCTCTCTTTGCCACAATGCAAAAACTATGGCGAGCGTTACCAGTAAATTTGAGAGACTGAAATCATACTCCACATATCCTGGCTCAGGAATACATAAGAACATAAGCGTTGCCATACTGGTGCAGACCAAAGGTCCATCAAGCCTAGCATCCTGTTTCCAACAGTGGCCAATCCAGGTTACAAGTACCTGGCAAGATCCCAAAACAGTACAATACATGTTATTTATTTATTTATTTGTTACATTTGTATCCCACATTTTCCCACCTATTTGCAGGCTCAATGTGGCTTACATAGGACCGTAAAGGCATTAAGTCCGGTAGAGAAACAAATACAGGGTGATATTGTAGTCGAATAAAGGTACATGTGTTTCCGATACAATGGAGGTCAGGGATAGGAAAGGATTAATAGTGTCCATTACGAGCTTTGATTTTACTGTGTTACAGAGTGTAGGTATTTATGTTGGGTCGGTGGGATATGCTGCTTATCCTAGAAATAAGTAGGATTTTCCCCAAGTCCATCTTAATACTGGCTTATGGACTTTACTTTTATGAAGTTATCCAAACCTTTTTTAAACCTTGACAAGCTAGCTGCATTTATCACATTCTCTGGCAATGAATTCCTGAGTTTAGCACACCTTAAAAACTTTTGGAATACATTTACCATTTGATAACACATACTGATGCCTGTTACAAGGCCCACATGCAATAATGGCATTAACATGCACTATTGGTAGGTGATCTTTAATGGCTGCAAAATCAATTTAACACATTAACTTATGAGTTAATAAGGATACAATCAATCTATGCACATGAAAAGCTTATCATATGTGTTACAAAAGTGTATTTAAAATGGATTCATGAAATGAACCTAAAGAAAAATATTCAAAAAATTGGAAAAATAATTAAACAACAGAAAAATTAAAATAAAAAAACAAACAAAATAAAAACAATCAAACAAAAATAAACCAACCAACCAACAAACAAACAATCTGCACTAGGGATGTGTGATTCATTTTCATTTTTTAAGGTTTTTTTTTTTTTTTTAGTTTGTCTCACATCTTTATTTTAATAGAGTGAGGTTCATTCCTGTCATCGTATGCACGAAACTAATCCATTTGGAGAAGTTGCCCCAAGTGAAACAAACAACAAAGCTGGGTGTATATACCTGAAATCAAATGCTTTATACCAGGGAGTACAACATGTTTAATGTGAGGAGGTACAGTATGTGATTGATGAAGGTTACACAACATTTCTACCATTAGCCTCTCGCCACTGATCCCAACTGCTCCTCAGCTTCAATGGATGATTGATCCTTGAAACAAAATCACTGGAGTCCTACTGAAGTGAGGTATTCTTTTTTTATACATTTTAAAATAAATGACCACTCTGCCTGAACCAGCTGAATCAGGGATTTACACATCTGCTGTCCATCAGCTCTTAATTTTTATGCATATTCTTACTTCAGATCCTAATAGCTGCTGCTAATTATTCCATTTACTGTAGCAACATGATACTCTTGCTACTTTCACAGAGTACAATCCAGGTCATAATACAAGAAAGGAAACATTGTAACTATGGGAAGAAAGAGTGGGCTTATTAATAACTTGTCATGTGTGAGCTGGTTTGAACTGGGCGTACATCTAGTACAGACAGAGTTCTAGTGGTATATTAGCCCTAGAGGAAACTGGACTCCTTTCACGTTCTCAAACTCTTTGTTGCGCCAACATAAGGCTTATTGAAAGAGGTAGTAGACATAGAGTGTGAGAGATTTCTTAGAGACTTGCAAGTTCTCATAAAGATTTGATGAGCACACATGGGGTGGTGAGATCAGTGAATGAGAGAAGGTCAGAGCAATAATCAACTTATCAAACAATGCCAGAGAACAGTCATAGCATGTAGCATATGGATCCCATATAAGGAAATCCAAATATTTATTTCATGATAAGATAAGCAATAGAGAGATAAAGCTATGGAAATGTGATATGGTAAGGAGTTCTCTAATAAATTAATTTGAAGAAAATGGAAGCCATTCTCCCAAGATATAAACAGAAGAGGAAAAGGAAAAAGCAACTAATGTCAAAAGCTAAGTATATCCCAGTAGATGAAAGTAATTCCCCAGAGAAGCCCTGGGAACCTTCCTTTCTCAGAAGGTAAATTCAAAAGCATTTCACTTCTTGATTGATTATTGTTATTGTGATTTCTCCAAGGACAAGGCATGATATTCTCACAAATGGATGACATCATCTAACGGAGCTTGGTGTGGACATTGCCAAAGTGTACTGACACTTTAACTCATTAAGATAGTGATCCCACCGCACATGCATATGTGTCTTCCCACCTGGCACATGAGCACGGGACTGGCAGTCTTTCATTTTCCGCTGAGTAGAGAGATTGTGCTTTTAATCTCTCCTGAGCATGTTAACTTTTTGCCTTTTGGTGCCTCCCCTTTTCAGGTCAAATTGTCCTCATAATTTGGGGTTTTTTTTTTCATACTCTAGCTCATTAAAACATTTTTAATTGATTTTTTTTTTCATTTTTCAGCCCAAGGGGCCTCTGAGGCTTTCCTTCCTGAACAGAGGCAAACAATATAGTAATACATCTTGCCACTCAGGTATCATGAGCGACTCATATCTGCACGTCAGATGCTCTGCCTCCTTGGTCACAGGGCCTCAGCAGTTCCTTTGACACCATTGGCTCACCTTCACTTTTGAATTCCTCAATGGATGCTCTTCTTGCAATGGATTCAGGCCACAGGGCACTTTTCTGCCTATATCCAGGTGACTCCATGGCTCCACCACTCTCTTCAGTAGTGGATGGTGTCATGCATTCTAACCCAAGGCCTCCCATTCCAACCCCTTCTACATCACAAAGTTCTCACTACGCATGCTTCCATGATGGACTGGGGACCACACCTCAAAGGTCTACATACACAGGGTTCTTAGTCCCTGCAAGAACAGACATAACATATCCATGACCCTCCCATTTCTGCACCTCTTTTTTTTACTTGTGTGTAAATATAGGCGTGGATCCCACACCTAAATTTACACATACATATTTATTATTTATTCATTCTTGTATCCCACTATTATCCAATTACATCTAATTAGTGCTGATAAGCACTTGTTAAAAAGCCAATTATTGGTACTAATTAGCTTGTTATTCAACTAAATTGCATACGCAAATCGGGCACATGCCCAAATTTGCATGCATAACTTTTGCCGACATTTACAAAATTAGGGGGTAGCTGTGCACTAACCAGTCAGCATGCAGTAATGTAGATGTGCTAACTGGTTAGCACAGGAATGCCCACTCTCTGCCCCTGACATGTCCCTTCAAAAAATTCCCAAAAAATTACGGTTAATGCATGCACATGCACCTGCATCTTGCATTAGGCTTTTTTTTTTTTTGCTGCACTAGGCATGCGTTAGTGCTTAATGCAACTTAGTGGTTAGTACAGCAGACTTTGCTCCTGGGGAATTGAGTTCAATTCCCACTGCAGCTCCTTGTGACTGTGGGGAAGCCACTTAACCCTCCAATTCCCAGGTACATAATAAGTATGTGTATATGGTATGTAAACCACTGTTATTGTAACTACAGAAAGGCAGTATATCAAGTCCAATTCCCTTTCTCTTAGTAAAAGGACATCTTGGTGTGTTAAACATTTTCTAAACTTTACCCAAACTAAGCAAAGGCATTCCCAGAGGAGCTGGGGAGGGCTTTGCATTTATGTGTGTGCTTGCTTAAAAAAAGTGTAGGAAACAAATGCTTAGCAAACAGCAGGTGGAAATGGCTTTGAAAATTGCTCTCATTGGGGTAATTTTACAATGAATATGTTGAAAGCTCAAGAAGGCACCTATTTTATCCCTGTTTCATAAGGGCAACATAGATGCCTATATCCCTTCATAAAATAGACCCCACACAATAAATGCCAATGCACAAATGTGATAAAATGTGTGTATAACATCACAACTCTGCCTCCACTCTTTCCAAACTATGTCCCCAGGAATGCTTACACATAGATCGCGTAAAAATAGGCGCAGTCTTTACTTGCATATGTGATTGTGCATTTTTATAAAAGCTGTCTTCTGCTTGTAAAACAGGTTTTGCATGTGGAAAATGCTTTATAAAATTACCAACTAGGTACAAATAAGTTTGTAACATAACACTTCCCTCAGATTCAAAGCAGATAACATGACCAAAAATGATTGACTGTTGGACAGTCAATCAGTAGATCTCTTTGGATGGCATTGCTGTGTGTATAAATATTCTTCTGACAGTTTAAATTTGTAACAACACTTTCAATAGGCTCAGATAAGAGAACACAACAGATTGAAGCCAAGCTAAGGTTACTCAGACTACTATTCCCATTTTATTTTTTTAGATTGAAGCCATTATAAAGCAAGAATAGACTGTTACACACAGAAGCAGTATTACCCTCTGCTCTTTAGCTTCTAGCAACACAGTCTTCTCTTTTTCATTCTTCCCCTTAATCTTTTCTACTTTGCACTTCATTGGTATTTATTCATTTTAATTTCTTATAAACCGCCTTCAAACTCGAAAGCTAGCAGTGGTGTACATTCAAGTACAGTAGGTATTTTCCCTGCCCTTAGTTGTTTCACCATCTGAGCTTGTACCTGAGGCAACGGAGGGTTAAGTGACTTGCTCAAGATCATAAGGAGCCGCAGTGGGATTTGAATCTGGCTCCTCTGGTTCTCAGCCTGCTGCTCTAACCATTAGGTTACTCCTCCACTCCAGGTAGTCTGGATATCTGCATTAAAGTCTGTTCACACTGAGCTGTTGCCATCTGACATTGTTATTTTCATTTTCACATCATAAATCATGATGTCATAAATCATTAGGTGGATTAGGCTAGTGGTTAGCATAACAGGCTGAGATCCAGCAAAGCCAGCATTTAAATCCCACTTAAGAATATGAGCAATATATGAATTATATTGGGTCAGACTAAAGGTCCATCTAGCACAGTATCCTGCATCTAACAGTGACCAATCCAGGTCGCAAGTATCTGGCAGGATCCAAAAAAGTAGCTTACATCCAAAGGATAAGCAGTGGCTTTCTCTAGGTCTCCTTTAATAATAGTTTGTGAACTTTTCTTCCAGGATTTGTCCAGCCCTTTTTTTTAAACCCAGCTACACTAACTGCTTTTACCACATCCTTTGGTAAAGAGTTTCAGAGGTTAATTAAGCATTGAGTGAAAAAATATTTTCTCATATTTGCTCTAAATCAGTGGTGCTGAATAATCACAATTAACTATTATGATTAGCTGCACAATTTTAACGGCAATTAACATTATTAACTGTGATTAATCAACTGAGCATCCACCACTCCTGAAGCACTCTCCAAGAGCACCTTTTTTCCATAGAGTCCCCCTCCCCCAGGGAGGAGATGCTGAGGTGGGCAATGGAGGATTCAGCACCACTGGGGCTGCAGTACGCATCACCATCAGCTGCGCACACACCCACTGAAGG
The DNA here is from genome assembly GCF_901765095.1 of Microcaecilia unicolor. Classification (NCBI taxonomy): domain Eukaryota; kingdom Metazoa; phylum Chordata; class Amphibia; order Gymnophiona; family Siphonopidae; genus Microcaecilia; species Microcaecilia unicolor. Next base: position 262,685,240 of record NC_044036.1, on the reverse strand, counting down.
GTTCCCATCAGTTGCTGTTATTAAGGCTGCTGTTGCTGGACTATCTGGGCTAGGTCCTGGAGGAATAGAAGCAGCTTGTCAGCTGAGATCATGGCATCGGCAAACTGTCATGGTTGGGGAAGTGAGACCTTGGACCGTGATAAGGTTGACTCTACCTGTGTGAAGTAAGCACCACCCAGGACCTCATTGATGGTTGCTAATGGGACCACCTGGGAGCTGGAGAAGACAGGATCTGACTCGGACTGGCTGAAGCACAGGACTAGGCAGTACATAAGTACATAAGTATTGCCATGCTGGGACAGACCAAAGGTCCATCAAGCCCAGCATCATGTTTCCAACAGTGGCCAATCCAGGTCACAAATACCTGGCAAGATCCCCAAAAAGTACGAAACATTTTATTTCTGCTTATCCCAGAAATAGTGGATTTTCCCCAAGTCCAATTTAATAATGGTCTATGGACTTTTCCTTTAGGAAGCTGTCCAAACCTTTTTTAAACTCTGCTAAGCTAACCGCCTTTACCACATTCTCTGGCAACAAATTCCAGAGTTTAATTACATGTTGAGTGAAGAAAACGTTTCTCCAATTCGTTTTAAATTTAGTACTTTGTAGCTTCATCGCATGCCCCCTAGTCCTAGTATTTTTGGAAAGCGTAAACAAACGCTTCACATCTACCCGTTCAACTCCACTCATTATTTTATAGACTTCTATCATATTTCCCCTCAGCTGCCTTTTCTCCAAGCTGAAGAGCCCTAGCCGCTTTAGCCTTTCCTCATACGGAAGTTGTCCCATCCCCTTTATCATTTCCGTCGCCCTGCTCTGCACCTTTTCTAATTCCACTATATCTTTTTTGAGATGCAGCGACCAGAATTGAACACAATATTCGAGGTGCGGTCACACCATGGAGCGATACAAAGTACCTAGCAGACTGGCTGGAACATGACAGGGCTGTCTAGAGGTTGCTTTTTAAAAGAGCCCTTGGGGTTGGTTCTTAAAAAAGCCTTTGGGGTTTGCTCTTAAAAGAGCCATTGGGAGCTGGCCCAACAGAGTCAAGGCCAGGGAGTCGCTGGAAAAGCAAGGCTGGAGACAGGAACAAGCACGGCTGGAGGACTGACCGGGCACTGAACACTGGAAAGGCACAACTCTAGAAGCCTGTTGTTGAAGCACTGGAAGAGTGTAGACCACCTCCTTATATATCCCCAGCCAGGAAGTGAGATCATCTATCAGCGCCCCATCTAGGGTTATAAAAGGGAAATACAGCAATGAGGAAATAAACACTCACAAAACTCTTAAGTATGGCATGCTGCAGGACTCTAGTTTTGTTATATTTGTATCCCGTGCTTTCCCACTCATGGCAGGCTCAATGCGGCTTACATGGGGCAATGAAGGGTTAAGTGACTTGCCCAGAGTCACAAGGAGCTACCTGTGCCTGAAGTGGGAATCGAACTCAGTTCCTCAGTTCCCCAGGACCAAAGTCCTCCTGAACCAGGTGAGAGGCATGACAGCTGATTACATTGTACTTATCTGATCTAGTCCCAGTTCTCTTGTTCTGTTATCCACATTGAACTGAGCAGGTAGTGGAGGAGTGGCCTAGTGGTTAGGGTGGTGGACTTTGGTCTTGGGGAACTGAGGAACTGAGTTCGATTCCCACTTCAGTCACAGACAGCTCCTTTTGACTCTGGGCAAGTCACTTAACCCTTCATTGCCCCATGTAAGCCGCATTGAGTCTGCCATGAGTGGGAAAGCGCAGGGTACAAATGTAACAAAAAAATAAAATATGAGGAATACAAGCAAATGATGATGTAATCTAATGTTACCCTGTAATTGCCAGAAGCAGCGGCTTCAGAGTTAAGAGAATGAGTGTTGACTAACCCCGTGAAGCTGTGTCAGAGAGAGATTACAAGAACCTGAGTTAAGAGTGACTGGGGCTCATTTTCGAAAGAGAAGGGCACCCATCTTTTGACACAAATCGCAAGATGGGTGTCCTTCTCCAGGGGTCGCACCAAATCAGCATAATCGAAAGCCGATTTTGGGGCGCCCTCAATTGTTTTCCATCACGGGTGATCCAAAGTTCATGGGGGCGTGTTGGAAGCATAGTGAAGGCGGGACTGGGGCGTGCCTAACACATGGGCGTCCTCGGCCAATAATGGAAAAAAAGAAGGGCGCTCCTGACGAACACTTCGCCGACTTTACTTGGTCCTTTTTTTTTTGCGACCAAGCCACAAAAAATGTGCCCCTAAAGGACCAGATGACCACCGGAGGGAATCAGGGATGACCTCCCCCTACTCCCCCAGTGGTCACTATAACCCCCTTCCACCTAAAAAATGTTTTTTTAAATATTTTTTCCAGCCTCTATGCCAGCCTCAAATATCATACCCAGCTCCATGACAGCAGAATGCAGGTCCCTGGAGCAGTTTTAGTGGGAACTGCAGTGCACTTCAGGCAGGCAGACCCAGGCCCATACCCCCCCCCCCCCCCCCCCCTGTTAAACTTTTGGTGGTAAATGTGAGCCCTCCAAACCCACCACAAACCAATGTACCCACATCTAGGTGCCCCCCTTCATCCCTAAGGGCTATGGTAGTGGTGTACAGTTGTGAGGAGTGGGTTTGGGGGGGGGGTTGGGGGGGTTGGGGGGGCTCAGCAAGCAGGTAAGGGAGCTATGCACCTGGGAGCACTGCAGTGACCCCTAGGGTGCCTGGTTGGTGTCCTGGCTTGTTAGGGGGACCAGTGCAGTATAAATGCTGGCTTCTCCCATGACCAAAGGGCTTGCATTTGGTCGTTTCTGAGATGGGCGTCCTCAGTTTCCATTATTGCCGAAATCGGGGACGACCATCTCTAAGGTCATCCTAGATGTTGAGATTTTGGCGTCCCCGACCGTATTATCGAAACGAAAGATGGCTGCCCATCTTGTTTCGATAATACAGGTTTCCCCACCCCTTTGCGGGGACGTCCTGCGAGGACGCTCTCAGGAAAACTTGGGCGCCCTGTTCAATTATGCCCCTCTCTGTATTTATCCTGTGGAGCCTGTTAGGGACAGTGCTCAAGAGACTTATAGTAAAGTTCCAAGTGATTGTATGTTTAGCCTGTGGAGAGAACAGACTTGGGAAATCTTTATTTATTTCTTTATAAGTTTGAGCTTAAATAAACGTGTTGTTCTACTTGCAATCTTCTGACTGGGTGTATTTATTGAGGGCTGTCTGCCTCCTTGCCAGATCACATTACCACACAAATATACAGCACACACAATCCCCCAGATTCAATTGGATGCAGATCCTAGACCTATGCACAAACTAATTAGTTAACAAGTCATTAACAATCTGTTATTGACATTAATTAGCACTAATTAGGACTTACATACAAATCTGCCTCTGTGCTAGTCTATAACATTGTGCATGCACAAATTGTCTTAACGACAACTCAAAAAGGGGAGCAAGGGAGGGGCATGGTCAGGACAGGAGTATTCCAAAAGTTTGGGTGTAGTGTTATATAATAGGGTCTTTTATGCACCCAAATGCCATGCAATGCCTGCCAGCATTTACACAAGGTTTCAGCAGGTGTAAGTCTTCTTGCCCATAGTTAAGAACATAAGAATAGCTATACTGGGTCAGATCAATGGTCCATCAAGCGCAGTATCCTGCTTCCAACAGTGGCCAATCCAGGTCACAAGTACCTGGCAGAACCCCAAATAGTGGCAACATTCCATGCTCCCAGTCCTGGAGCATGCAATGGCTTCTCCATGTCTGTCTCAATAGCAGACTAAGAATTTTTCCTCCAGGAACTTGTCTAAACCTTTTTTAAACCTAGATGCTCTAATGGCTATTACTACATCCTACAGCAAAGATTTCTGCTTAACTATTCGTTGAGTGAAAAAATATTTCCTCCTATTTGTTTTAAAAGTATTTCCATGTAACTTCCTTGAGTGTCCCCTAGTCTTTGTACTTATGGAACGAGTAAAAAATTCGTTCTACACCACTCAGAATTTTGTAGACCTCAATAATATCTCCCCTCAGCTGTCTCTTTTCCAAGCTGAAGAGCCCTAACCTCTTTAGCCTTTCCTCAAATGAGAGGAGTTCCATCCCCTTTATCATTTTGGTCACTCTTCTTTGAACCTTTTCTATTTATGTTATATCTTTTTTGAGATACGGTGACCAGAACTGAATGCAATATTGGAAAAGGTGCAGAGAAGGGCAACTAAAATGATAGCGGGGCTGGGACGACTTCCCTATGAAGAAAGATTAAGGAGGCTAGGGCTATTCAGCTTGGAGAAGAGACGGCTTAGGGGAGACATGATAGAGGTCTATAAAACAACGAGTGGAGTGGAACAGGTGGATGTGAAGCGTCTGTTTACGCTTTCCAAAAATACTAGGACTAGGGGGCATGCGATGAAACTACAGTGTAGTAAATTTAAAACAAATCAAAGAAACTTTTTCTTCACCTAACGTGTAATTAAACTCTGGAATTCGTTGCCGGAGAAAGTGGCGAAGGCGGTTAGCTTAGCAGAGTTTAAAAAGGGGTTGGACAGTTTCCTAAAGGACAAGTCCATAAACCGCTACTAAATGGACTTGGGAAAAATCCACAATTCCAGGAATAACATGTATAGAATGTTTGTACGTTTGGGAAGCTTGCCAGGTGCCCTTGGCCTGGATTGGCTGCTGTCATGGACAGGATGCTGGGCTCGATGGACCCTTGGTCTTTTCCCAGTATGGCATTACTTATGTACTTATGTAAGGTGAGGTCGCACCATGGAGCGATACAGAGGCATTATAGTATTTTTGGTGTTATTTACCATCCATTTCCTAATAATTCCTAGCATCCTGTTTGCTGTTTTGGCTGCCACCGCACACATTTGGGCATGGGAATCTGCTAAGCTCTACTCTATAGAGGACACACAACCTGAAACACCCTTTATAAAATACTGCTTAGTGCAGATTCCTCCCAGTGCCTAAATTTGGAGTCCTTTTACAAAGATGCAGGAGGGCTAATGCGTGGGTAGCACACGCTCAATTGGAGTGTGCCTGGTGGCAATTTCAAGTTTGGCATGCGCCGAATCCTGCTGTAGAAAATAATTTTCTATTTTCTACCGTGGGGACATTCCTGGCTGTAATCGGCATTGTGCCCACGTTGGCGCACGCTGCATGGTTACTGTGTGGGTACTGCGTGAGCCATGACCACTAGGTCAAAAGGTGGCGGTAAAGGCTCAGGCTGTAAATAGGCATGCGTTAGTTTTAATATTAGCACAGGCCCATTTCCCGACCCATTTAAAAATTGCCTTTTTCCCAGCCGTGGTAAAAAATGGCCCAGCACGCATGCATCTAAAAGACGCACCCACACTACCGCAGGCCACTTTTTACCACGGCTTTGTAAAAGCGCCCCTATGGGATCCATTTTCTGAATCTGGCCTCATATGTATGATAAACTGAGGACCCCATAAGAAGTCATCTTTTTGATGTATGTTTCAGGTATCATCAGCAAAAACAAACTTTCAGCTTCTGACAAATAGGCTTAGATATTTCAAGAGGCTTTGTTTATTTTATTTCATTTTTGCTGCCTTCGGTTACAATGGAATGGCTGGAATCAATTCCAAATTGCTTGATATGCTTTTAAGAGAAATTTCATTTTCAACCTGCTTTCCATTCATCAGGCTGGATCATTGCTGCATTAGATCCAGGATAAAACTGCAAAGTTTAAGCACTGATTCCCTAATTCTAGAAAACTGCGCACCCCAAATTTCTGACTATCATGTAAATTTGTGTGTGCCACTTATAAAATAAGGTCAGTTGTGTGTATAACTTAATAGATTAATTAGATGCTAATTGGCCTTAACAGCCAATTATTGTCTATAATTGGAGCAGATTGGCATTTATTGGCAGTTACACATATAATTCCCCTTAGTTTAGTATTTTATAAGTTGCACACTCAAATTCCAGCATGTACAACTCCAAGGGGATGTGGACCTAAGAGGGCCATGGGTGGATAGGGGTTGTGTTAGGTAGTTAGGTGTGTGGGTTATAGGATATTAGCATTTATGCACCTAAGCCTACAGTTAGGAGCAAGTATTTAAACCAGCCACTATGGCACGCAATTGCCGATACAGAATTCGTGTTAGGTGCCAGGATGACACGAGCTAACGTTAGGTGATATATAGAGAATTACCCTCTGAATGATGAAGAAAATAAGCTAAGATCAAGAGGGCAATTCTATAAAAGGGCGCTTAATTTTAGATTCTAAGAAAGCGCCTGTTTAGAGCCTATTCTAAACAAAAAAGTATTCACCCGATATTTAAAAGAAAATGGCCACTAAAATGGCACTTAGGAGGCTATCCAGTGATATTCAGCTGAATATCGCTGGTTAGCAGCGTAAAGATAGCCAGTTATATTGCGCGATATAACCGGCTACTGATTTTTAAAGGCATACCAGCCAAGTTTGGTGGCCATATTTGGCCACCACAATAGGTAGAATAACTTTGGCCAGTCTGACTAACCAGCCAGCAGTATATATCAGCTTGGCCGGTTAAAGTCGGACCAGCCAAAGTTAAACTGGATATTCAATGCTGGTCACCGGAAACGACCCGGCATTGAATATCTGGGTTTAGTGCGGACCACGGGAGACAATCCAGCTATCTTCCATGGTCTGAAAATTGGGCGATGTCTACCATTCTTTATCGAATACTAGCATAGCAGGCCAAATACATGCCTATATTATAGGTGCAATCAGTTTCACCAGCCATAGAACTGGTATAAATGCTAGTACCTACATTGTGAAAGGACGCACATAGATTGTACTATTTTATTTACTTCTACAGATTAGATGTTCCTCGCCCATAATCCACCTATGTGAATGCCCTCATAGAAAGTACACACCGTCAGACATTAGCCTGTATTTACAGAATAATGCTTAGCCAGAAACTGAAATTTGATGCACATGTGTGAACATATCTGCTCATAAACTAGAATGCGTTTGCACATATTCGTGCCACCTAAATCTAGGTGGTTCCTTGAAGAATTATCCCCCAAATGCTTACTGTATGGGGAAGAAGGCAAAAGAGTCCACACCAACAAGATAAAATGTCAATGGCATATTGACTTTGGTAGAATATACACTTTCAAAATACCTAATGTTGAAATGAAGGTTAACTGTATATAGGGTGTCCAGGTAAGTCTACCTGAATGCTTATCATCTTTAACGATCCCCTATTCTCCGTCTCGTGTTCTTCAGTCCCCGAAAGATCATCGCCGGGTTTTCCCAGGCCCAAAACAGGCTACTCTTGAATCCACCAGACACAGAGCTTTCTTTTTTTGCTTCACTATTCCTTTGGAATACAATGCCTCTAGCTATATGTGCACAATCATCACTGAAACAATTTAAGATTGCTTTGAAAAGCTGGCTTTTCCTCTTGCTTTTTGTCCTGCATAGAGGGGTGATAAAACAACAAGGCAGACTTTGTAAAAAAACACAGTTTTTATTAATAGATTAAAAACTCCCAGAAATGGAACATAAAATGCCTGACATGGCCATTTAATATCTAATAACAAAATCCTATACTAAGAGTTCATCTTTGAGTTTCTCTTGTGATTTATAGTTTATATATTTATGTATAATTATGCTTTTATAGGATTTTGTTATTAGATACTAATGATTTTATTTTCATTTACAGTGACCCACTGCCCCTGACACTGCCATTTTATACTGACAAAACATGGCCATGTCGGGTATTTTATGTTAAATTTCTGGGAGCTTTTAATCTGTTAATAAAAACTGTGGGTGAGACAAGATGGCGTCTTGAAGAGAACGCTGTAAAGCGGCTCTCTACCCAATTCTCCTTAAATTCAATTAATTATCTGACTTCATGCCGAAATGGAGGGGCAAGCAGTGAGTGATTCCCTCCACAGGTGCGAGATCCGTGGGTCCGATGGACCGCTTTACCATGCCTGGAGGAAGTTCGAGGTTAAGTCCCTCATTGCTGGTTGGGGTGACAGGAGGTTCCTCGCTCTCCCAGCCTGAGGCAGAGACTATTCTAAGCCCTGAAGAATAGAGGCCTCCGACGATGTTGGCATGGGGTCGGCAGCAGGGGCAGGAAACACCTAGCGTCTTCAACCTGGGAGTGCTTCCTGTAGAGGAATCAGTTGCCAACCTAGGATCGCCGAATATCGTCATCGGAGAGAAGGAAAGAGATTCAACTGTAATTCGAGAGGAACAGATTCCTGAAGGGGATTTAACTGAATTAACAGTGACTAGTAAGTCATTTTTGCCTCTTAAGCCTGCAAAAATAACTCTTGACTCAATATGGGAGACCCTTGTGGGGCTAGAAAATTCTTTTTCTCAGAAATTGTTTTTGGTGTCCCAAGCCACTAAATTACCTATGGAAAAGATTGCAAACTTAGAAATAAGAATGAGTAATACTGAGAAAACTATATTGTCAAATAATGAAACTATAATATCTTGTCAGCAGACACAATACAATTTGATAAAAGAAAATGCTTTACTATATCAAAAGACTGAAAATTTGGAAAATCAACTAAGAGCAAAAACTCTTAGGTTGATTAATTTTCCAAAAATCTCATCAATGGCTCCACTAATAATGTTTAAGAAATATTTGTCAGAAATTTTAAAAATTCCTGAACAAGCTTATCCACCAGTGTCAAAAATGTATTATTTACTACCATATAAGAAAGAGAATCAAAAAGAAAGAGTGGGCCAAAATGAACAAGGAGCAGAAATTTAATTTGACATATTGAATTTAACACAAATAATTCAAGAAGAGGAGAAGGGGACACCAGCTACATTAATTGTCTCTTTTGTTTTTTCGAACCTGACAGGGATTGGGTGCTTAAACAATTTTTTTGTCATAGAGATGAACTCTTTATGAACAGTAAAATTAGAATATTTCTTGATATTGCTAGAGTAACACAAAAGAGACGTTAAGCATTTCTAAAGCTCCGTCCGAGGGTCCTACAGTTGGGAGGAATATTTTGGTTGAACTTTCCATGCAAATGTGTGTTAAAAATAAATTCAGTTAAATATATCTTCTATGATTCAACTCAATTGAGTAACTTTCTAGATTCTAAGTTGGTTGCCACTCCTAATCAACAACTAGCAGCTTTGTCTACATCTACTCCGTAATGGGAAGTTAGGCATATTATCACGCTTATTTTCAAAAGAGAAGGACGCCCATCTTTCGACACAAATCGGGAGATGGGCATCCTTCTCGCAAGGTCGTCCAAATCGGCATAATCGAAAGCAGATTTTTTGACACCCTCGACTGCTTTCCATCGCGGGGATGACCAAAGTTCACGGGGGCGTGTCGGCAGGGTAGAAAAGGCGGGACTGGGGCGTGATTAGGAGATGGTCGTCCTCGGCCAATAATAGAAAAAAGAAGGGCGTCCCTGACGAGCACTTGGCCGACTTTACTTGGTCCATTTTTTTTCACAACCAGGTGCCTGAACTGACCAGATGACCACCGGAGAGAATCTGGGATGACCTCCCCTTACTCCCCCAGTGGTTACCAACCCCCTCCCACCATAAAAAACAAATTTAAAAATACTTTTTTGCCAGCCTCTGTGCCAGCCTCAAATGCCATACTCAGGTCCATCACAGCAGTATACAGGTCCCTGGAACAGTTGTAGTGGATGCAGTGTACTTCAGGCAGGAGGACCTGGGGGAGTTTGGGGGGCTCAGCACCCAAGGTAAGGGAGCTATGCACCTGGGAGCAATTTCTGAAGTCCACTGCAGTGCCCCCTAGGGTACCCGGTTGGTGTCCTGGCATGGGAGGGGGACCAGTGCACTACAAATGCTGGCTCCTCCCACAACCAAAGGGCTTGGATTAGAATGTTTTTGAAATAGACATCTTTGGTTTCCATTATCGTCGAAAACCGACCTAATGACGACCATCTCTAAGGTCGACCTAAATGTCAAGATTTGGGCATCCCCGACTGTATTATCGAAACGAAAGATGGCCGTCCATCTTGTTTCGATAATACGCGTTGCTCTGCCCCTTTGCGGCACCGTCCTTAGAGTTGGGCGCCCTTAGAGATGGTCGTCCCCGTTCAAAAATGCCCCTCTATGTGTCTCTTCTATTACCTAAACTAATTTAGTGAAAATTATTTCATGAAATTGTACTTTGTCTCCTTCCTAAATAGTGGACTTTAATTGGATGAGATAGAAATGTATTACCTTATATTTTGAACTTGAAATGAAAACATTGTTTAATCTGCTCCATTTTTGCATATCAAGAGATTTCTTGTAATAATTGTTAATACTTATAAATAAATAATATTAAAAAAAACCTGTGTGTGTGTTTTACAAGGTGTGCCTTGTTTTATCTTCCATATTGGATTTGGCAGACCACCTGCCTTGCTGGTTTTTGACTCCTGCAAAGAGGGGTGACACCCATCTGTCAGGGTTTGTTCCTTCCCCTTGTTCCCCGTCTATTCCTTCCCCTTGTTCCTCTTCTATTCCTTCCCCTTTCCGTGCATGATGTGCTACCTATCTACCTACCTCCCTTTTTCCTTTTAACTTGACTTTGTTTGAATGTATGAGATTTCTTTCCTACCCAAAACTGTAGTTCCTTTTCTACTATTTATTTGTAATTTTTTAGTCTGGACACTGCCCTGGTCTACCAGTTAGTAAGGGCAGTATAGAAAGTGAAATAAATGAATGAATGAATGAATCAGAAAGTAAACATTTAGGTCCATGTGTTTTGTTTTTTTTTAACTATGATTTGAGGAAAGACTTGGCAAACCTGGAACCCCTTCTAAAATATGTACAGTGATGTCACAGAAGCACATAAGCTGCTGACACGCACAATGATACTTGTTTTAGAAGCCCTGTTCTCAATGTACACTTGTAAATACCAGAAGTTACATATGTATATCACATATACGTGTAAAATCCAGTTTTAGGAAGCCAGCATTTACACGTGTATATTGTACATGTAGATTGCAAGTGGGCATGGTTTGGATAGGGCCTGAGCAGAACTAAAATCCACATGTGTATCCCCCATTTCAGAAAGGAAATGCACGTGTATTTCCCAATATATCAGTGTCGAAATTCCAGCTACTCCCTTGCATGTGTAGGTTTGTAAAATGTGCTCATTTAGGCTGGCCCTTAACAGGCGGGATTAAGAGTTCTTTCCAGTGCGTTTTTTCTAGCAAAAAAGGTGTCGGTCCTCAAATGCTAGGCCACTCTTCAGGGGTGGGGTGATCACTGAGAGAGACCCACCCCACAATAGTCAGGTCCCCTGCAATCAGTCACAGAATCTATGACAAGGCAGAATTGGTGTGTAGATCCTGAGCTCTTTCATTAAAACTTGGGGTCCATGGGTCAGTTTTAGCAGACAATGAAAAAGGTACCCCTACTCAGTACACCCAAATACCCCCTCAAAAAAAGCCCTGGTTCTTTCCTTCATTCCCCAGAGCTTATTTCCCCGTCCAGTTGGAAAATAAATAAGACATGAGGCCTCTGTTAATTAGAGGGATGTATACATGTAGGTTTGCAAAATGGAACTCATCCATGTGTACATAGAGGAATCGGGGCCGGCGTTCGGGGGTGGCAAACAGGACAATTGCCTTTGGCCCTCATACTACAGGGGGCCCCCAAACCTGCCTCAAGCTGAAGAAGACATAGGCTTAAAACCAACCTTGGGGCCTCCTTCCCAGTTTCTGCTCTGAGCCCCTAAATGTCTAACACCAGCCCTTGGAGGAATAGCCTAATAAAGTTTCACAGTTTCACAGTTCAGCTTTATTTAATAAACCACAAATAATAATAAAACATCGAAGCATTTTACAAGTCATAATTATTAGGGCTGGAATCAGAGGATACAAACAAAAGGTAAAATTATGTTATATGGGAGATTTAATAAAATCCAAGAAAGGAGCAGAATTTAATTAAAATTAATCTAATTGAGCCGTGGACTGAAAACCAGGGAAGCCCAGTGCAAATCCCACCATGGCTCCTTGTGATCATGGGCAAGACAGTTACCTGTCCAGTGTCTCAGGTACAAACTTTGAAGCCCTTTTACAAAGTGGCGGTAGGGCAACTGCGCGTTTAGCACATGCCAAATTGACACTACCTCCTGGTTAGTGTGCTCACTCGGTGGTAATGTCGAAGTTGGCGTGTTCTGTTTCTCATGGTAGAAAATATTTTTTCTATTTTCTAGTACAGGAGGCATTCTTGGCGGTAATTGGCAGCATGCCACATTGGCGTATGCTGCATGAGTACCGCGTGTGTAGCATGTGAGCCCTTACTGCTAGGTCAATGGGCGGCGGTAAGGGCTCAGGCAGTAAATAACCAAGTGCTACTTTTAATTCTAATGCATGGCCATTTACTGCCCATTGAAAAAAAGCCTTTTTTCCCAGTCACGGTAAACAATGTCCCAGCAGGTCACTTTTTACCACAGCTTAGTAAAAGGACCCCTTAGATTGGAAGACCTCTGTGGATAGGGAAATACTTATTGTATCTGAATGCTGACACAGTCACATGCAGATTGTGGAATACCAGTTTACACATGTCCTGAGCTGGACATATCAATTCTGATTTCTATGTTCTATCTACAATGGGGCTTCAGGTGAACAGACATTTTTGAAAAACAAAAAACCAAAAACAGTATCACTAGGCAGTAGCAGATTGCAAGTAGCATGTTTTGAGAGCATAAGTGGCAGTTTTGGATATGTAAGTGGCAGGAATTAGACATCTGGATGTCTGCAGGGAATTTATTAAGGAGCTATCCTCAAAAACATGAATATTTTGCACTTCAAGGTAGCATTTGAATTCCAGAAAGGAAAGCATGTTTCCCTTCTCAAGCTCTCCGCCAAAGCCAAGGTCCAAAAGAAAAATGAGCAGAAATTTGGAAGGGTGTCCCACTGTCACATTAGGAGGCTGTATCTCCTTCAGATCTAGGCAGGCTTGGCCTCCCTGCAGCAAGGGGGCCGAGGGCAATTGCCTTAATTGCAAACTCTGGCCCTGGTCAATGGAATATCAATTAAACCGGATACTGAGGTGCTGAACATTTTCATTGTTTTTTTTAGAATTTCATCCTGTTTCCAAATTTCCCAAATAGTTTATTGCTTTTGGGGAATCTGATGAACTGTACTTTAGATTATAATGGGAGGAAAATAGCCTTTTCGAACACTTATTGGAATGCTTTAATTGCCAGTTCTCACAATAACATGCCTCTCTTGTGGCCCTTTTAAATTGAACCTGCATATTTTGAAGCAACCTTCCTACAGATGTGGTGGGGGCAATTTGCTATCAGAATTCCACAATGCAGGCAACAAGTACAGAGAAATCAGTGGCGGAGAAGCAAGTCAAGAGTTGGCTATCAAGTAGTGGGTGTAAGATAGGACAAGAGTAGACTAGCTGAGCATCAAAAGTTATTCTTCACCTGATTCTGTATTGTGTTTGATAAGAGGGAGGGTCTCCTTACCATTTTCAGCTGCTCTCTTGAGGTTTTCTATCATGGTGTCATAATGAATTCTGCAGAGAACTTTCTCTTCTACAAGGCCGAACTCCTCCCCGGTAGACAGTTGTCTCTTACAGGAAAAACAGGCAAAGCATGCGAGGTGGTAGGCATTCCCCCGAGCTCTTCTTACCCAGTCGCTAGCATAAATTTGCCTGCCGCAGCGGGCACACTTGGTACCAAATCGACTGGAAAATAAAAGCAAACAAAACACTCCAAGGTGAGCTTTACCACACAAAGGTAATACCCTATCATCAAATATGCCGACAACCAGGGGCAGGAGATATGGAGAAAAGAAACTGGAATGAAATGCCTAGGAAGAATTTAAAGAACACATCACAAGAGTAGTCGACTCTGTGTCTTTGTCCTGGGGACACCTGGACAGAACTAATGTTTGGGTCAGGAAAAATAGATAATCAGCTTTTGCATTCTGGTTCATAAAATACATTTATTACAACTGCTAAGTTTCTAAGATAAACCAGGAAAGAACACGCAATAATCAGTCTTATCTTCTGAGAGATACCAGAGCGGAATCCAGCTGTATTACTTATAATTTTTGTTTACATACATACATATAATAAACATCAGCATTCTGGGTTAGACCGAAGGTCTATCAAAGCCAATATCCTTTTTCAACAGTAGCAAATCCAGGTCACAAGTACCAGGGAAGATCCCCAGAACAATAAAACAGACTTTATGCTAAGCTATTTTTATGCATTCTCTAGCAATGAATTCCAGAGCTTAATTGCACATTGTGTAAAGAAATTTTTTCTCCAATTTGTTTTAAATGTACTACTTAGTAACTTTATTGTGCGCCCCCCCCCCCCCCCCCCCAGTTCTTGTACTTTTTGGACGTGTAAACAAGTGATTCACATCTACCCATTCCATTCCATTCATTATTTTATGGACCTCTATCACATCTCCCCTCAGCTGTCTCTTCTTCAAGCTGAAGAGCCCTAACCTCTTTAGCTTTTCCTCACAGGGGAGTCCTTCTATCCTCTTTAACATTTTGGTCATCCTTCTCTGTACTTTTTCTAATTCAGGAGAATTCTTTTGTTAAATCACAAGGTAGTTTTTGTCCCCTCTTTGAGGAAATGTCCCACATGATTGGGCAATAAGCTTTAGACTGCAGTAGTACTTGAGCTACATTAGGCCATGTTGAAAGGAGAATGTGTGTGCAATGTAAAAATATTGGGCTTGATATTTAAAGGATTTATGCTCATAAATTGGCCTGTTTGAACATTTAGTAGAGCTGAGTGCCTCAATTCAATACTCAAAAATTTCACTAAACTATTACATTTAGCATACTGATGGGTGGCAACAGCAGCAGATGTAAATGTGGGGAAAAAAGCTAGGAGCTCAGCACTGATTTTCAGCACTAATCTCATAAAATAGCCTCCAGGGATTCAAGAGGGTCTAGAATTGGGGAGGGGGGGGGGGGGCTTCAGGAGATCTTTGGAATTGAGAAGCTTCAGGAAGGTAATCTGGAATTGGGAGGTCTTTAGGGGTGTGTGTCTGGAATTGGGGGACCATTGAGGGGAGAGAAGGAACAGGAGCAGCTCCGAATAGTGCATTCCAGCTCCTTTATGAGGCATCTGGGAGCATTGGGCCTCGGCTTCGTGGCCCAATGCTCCCAAGTGAGTAAAACAATGCCACTTGCAAGGTTGCTGCAAGTAGCATTATTCTTCTACCCCAGAAGTGATTACCTGTGGTACTGAGCTACTGCAACTTAGTCAATCTCATGGTAAATTAAGGTGTGTTAAAAGCCTGACTTTTCCTGCAATTTATCATCTCTACCTCCCTTAATGGAGCGAAACAACAGAAACTAAACAGCATGAAACAGGAAGAGCCTCATACATATACTACTGAGTGTTACCATTGTAACACAAATTAAAGCATATGAATGCATTTTAAGATGAGTTATTTTCTCAGTAAACAGTCCCCATTAAGGAGAATAGACTTGAATTAAATATCATGCAGCAACGTAGATTATTAAATAACGCAAGAAATTTGGTCGGTGTTTCCATGCTATTTTCAAACAACAGCACAGTCCTAGAAGAGTTCACTGCCTTTGCTGTCATCCCACAGGATATGAGTTATTAGTTTGGCACCCTGCAAACTGGAAAATGATTTTATACTTGATAAAATGCTCTGATAGTGTAATAGCTCTTGTGGAAACTAGTTTTAAAAGCCAAATATGAAAGTGAGGCTTCCTGTTTCTTCACATCTTCTCTTGACTCTTTCCCACCCTGATGTACTCCATATAATATACCTACCCCATCTAACACATCCTCACAAATACCTCACCCTAAAAGTTGAGTCCCTACTGAGTCTCTCAGACCTAGTATCCTTCCATCCCTGAGATCCCATTCAATCCTTGTCCGTGCTCTTTCCTCAATTCCATTGAATCCCAGTGCTCCCACTCTCCATTCTTCACTACCTCTACAAATTCCTGCACTCCCCATCTCCAAGTCCAGAGTTTCCCACTTAATTCATGTCACTGCTCTTCACCCAGTCTCAGAGTCCATACTTTCCCTCCTACGTAATCCTTGAGTTGATGTTCTGTCATCCTGTTACTCAATCTGAGTCCCTTTTCTCTCCTCATCCCTGTCCCTAATCCAGTCCTTGAGCCCCCGCTCTATCTTCACCCCAAACTTCAAACCTTTCATTGTGCCTCTTGTACTTTCTTTTTTTTTCTCCCCTCACTTCCCCCTTTTGTAGACTTGCCAAAGGAGAGCCACATCTGTGACCCAGTGCTTCTAACACACCTACTGCTGGCATTTCTTCCACCTGCATAGTTTGAACTACAGCAATCAGTGGTTTAAACTGCATGATACACCATAGATCTACAAAGCCCCAAATAGTTCAGGAGTCCTTTTACAAAGGCACACTAACATTTTTAGCATGCGCTAAAAATAAGCACACACTAAATGTTAGAGACGCCCATGTGCCTTTCTAAAAGACCCCCTTAAATGGCTGCTCTCAGAACCCAGCAGGAGAAGAAGCAGGTTAGAAGCACTGAATTTTGGGTTCCTGTCTGCTGCTGGCTGACTAGTACTAGACCACAGGAAGAAGTAAATCAACTTGGACAGGGTTAGAACAGCAGTCATGCTCCAAAAAAACGTGGAGGGGCATAATCGAACGGGGCGCCCAAGTTTTCCTGAGGACGTCCTCGCAGGACGTCCCGGTGAAGGGGCGGGGAAACCTGTATTATTGAAACAAGATGGGCGGCCATCTTTCGTTTTGATAATACGGTTGGGGATGCCCAAATCTCAACATTTAGGTCGTCCTTAGAGATGGTCGTCCCCAGTTTTCGGCGATAATGGAAACCGAGGATGCCCATCTCAGAAACGACCAAATCCAAGCCATTTGGTCATGGGAGGAGCCAGCATTCGTAGTGCACTGGTCCCCCTCACATGCCAGGACACCAACCGGGCACCCTAGGGGGCACTGCAGTGGACTTCAGAAATTGATCCCAGGTGCATTTCTCCCTTACCTTGGGTGCTGAGCCCCCCAAACCCCACTCCCTACAACTGCACAACACTACCATAGACCTAAGGGGTGAAGGGGGGCACCTACATGTGGATAAGGTGGGTTTCGGGTGGGTTTTGAAGGGCTCACATTTACCACCACAAGTGTAACAGGTGGGGGGATGGGCCTGGGTCCACCTGCCTGAAGTGCATTGCACCCACTAAAACTGCTCCAGGGACCTGTATACTGCTGTCAGGGAGCTGGGTATGACATTTGAGGCTGGCATAGAGGCTGGCAAAAAATATTTTAAAAGTTTTTTTTAGGGTGGGAGGGAGTTAGTGACCACTGGGGGAGTAAGGGGAGGTGATCCCTGATTCCCTCTGGTGGTCATTTGGCACCTTTTTGAGGCTTGGTTGCAAGAAAAAATGGACCAAGTAAAGTCGGGCAAGTGCTCGTCAGGGACGCCCTTCTTTTTTTCATTATCAGCTGAGGACGCCCATGTGTTAAGCACGCCCCAGTCCCACCTTCGCTATGCTTCTGACACGCCCCTGTGAACTTTGGTCATCCCCCGCGAAGGAAAGCAGTTGAGGATGCCCAAAATCGGCTTTTAATTATGCCGATTTGGGCGACCCTGGGAGAAGGACGCGGCGCCCATCTTGTGATTTGTGTCGAAAGATGGGTGCCCTTCTCTTTCGAAAATAAGCCTGAAAGTGTGTTGGGGTGGAGGGAGTAATAGGACAAAGAACTGTTAGGGTAGGTTCATTTATTTATTTGTTTGTTACAGGTGATGGCATGCCCTATCAAGAATCAGCTTGGGGTGAGTTATAATGGTAATCCAACAAATTGATACAGATAGATTATAAAACATGTGAATATACTATAAACAAATAAAAATCCTAAAATCCAAACACCATTCCATGCAGTATTGTAGGTTAGACTTTAATCAAAAATTTGAGAAATCAACCAAACCTTAATTTCTTTAAAAATAAAAGATAATTCAGTTCTAAGTATAATTCCAGTGGTAAGGTATTCCAACATTTGGAGCAAAATAGCTGAAGGCTTTCTTCCTCATCATAACTAGATTAACCAGTTTGCTGTGAACCATGTAAAGCCTATGAAGACTTGAACTGCATCAGACATCTAGCAAAAGAATGAGACACCACTGTGTGAAGGCTTTCAAAACCACAGGTGGAGGGTAATTTTATAGAACTGCACCTATGTAATATGCTTTTTCACATATAAAGTCAAATACTCTCCCACTTGACTTTAGAAAATGCTAGTGTCGGAGAAAAGTACACCCATACATGTAGATTTGGCATTTACGCTAGCTTGAGGGCTGGTGTAAATGTTAGTGTGTATTTTTTGCAAGTATGTACTCAAATTAAGACATGTCTGTGTGGACTCCACCCACACCCCACCAAACTCTGCCCCCATTCATATCTCCAGTAAAAATATGTGTCATGACACTTATTTGTGCACTTTCTTGATAGTCGATATTTCTAAGAGGCAATTGATAGTCGATATTTCTAACAGGCAATTTTTGCATATAAATGACCACTCACGCTTGTAAATGACTACATGCATGCTTACCCCCTAATACTAGGTAGAGCTTCATAATATTACCCTTATAGATGGTAACTTAGTAACAGGTCATCAAGGTTACTAGAGTTAGTCTTCAAAGGCTGCCTCCCTTCCTCCCCTGCCTCTTTGAATAAGCTTCTGATCCCTTACCCTCCCTAGGTCATCATCTGACAACTTGCTGTGCATCCTGTCCCTATCTGTTTTACACCTCACCATTTCTTGTGACACTGACACTGCCTTCAGTTATCTTGGCCTCAAGATCTGGAACTCCCTTCTCCCTCTCCTCAGAGCCTCTTCTTCCCTTCCATTTTTCAAGGCCCTCCTTAAAACTCATCTCTTCTCTCTGGCGTTTGACTCCTCATCTGCTTACTATTTCTTCTTTCCTTTTTCTTTCTCTTCACCTTCATCAGCATTGATATATTATTTTACTCCTATTGTAAATTGCTTAGTTGTCTGTTTGGATCTATTTGTGGTACATCAAATTTGAGAAATAAATAAAATCATTTACAGTATTGTGTAACTGAACTTGTTAACTGCATGTTATTGCCATGAAGATGACACTGCCTGTAACTATAACCAATACAATTGGGGGGATGGTGGACGGTACGGACAGACCCTTGTGGTATCCTGGAAATTAGCCTTTTTGTCTGAATAATCTCCCATCAAACTGAATAAACTGAAATCTGTTAAAAACTATTGTAAGCAGGACCAGACAGCACTGGAAACTCCAATAGTCTCCAACTGTTGGAATAACAATGAGTGATTGACCATATTAAAGACCATAAACAGGTCAAGGTATAACAAAAAGATATCCTGACCTTGGCTGATAGCCAGTTAAACCTCATTCATTACAGAGGTTAATACTATTTCAGTTCCATGACCTTTGTGAAGACTCGAGTGGGAACGATGAAGTACCCAGAAATCCTCAAACAAGTGAAAGCAGCTATTTATAATTCTTTTTCTCTACCAACTTCCAAATAAAAGGGGGAATGAATGTAGGATAATAATGCAGCAATAAAGATAGATACAAGCTTGATTAAAAAAAAATTGGTTGCTAAATTATTGGTAGGTCTGTACAGGAGCAATGCCTAGTCACTTCTGCCTTTGTGGCACCATAATTCATAATGGCACCAGTGACCCCCTAGCAGTAGTCTCATGATACTACTGCTAGGAGACATCTGTACATATACCAGTTTGCTGGTTTGTTCCAAGAAATGGATGGAAATGATTTTTCTTTAGTGAAGTATTAATAATCACTGTCAGCAAGGGAGCAAAACATTCTTCTCCCTCCTTATCAAGTACTGATTGCAAAACATCTAGAATACAATAACCAGGTTTCCCACCATGCAGAACCTTGTTTATTTCTTTGGTAGCTACTGAGTAACAAAGAGAAAAAGAAGCCATTGTCAGCCTCAGTTATTTCTAATACCCCACCATCTACAAATACCCTGCACTTCACATCAAATAGTCCTCAACTGCCAAATCAGAATGAGAAAGATTACAAGATGAATTCTTAATATCATAAAAACTTTAACCATCTGTGCCAATCTTTTTGGTCTATTATCAGCCTGTCTCATTGCTTGTTTATAAAGACTAATATGAGGGTTACTTTGCTCAAGATTGGACACAATTTTCTGTGTCTTCTATCTATGCTCCATCTTACTGGCCTGTTTCAGCAATCTAAACCCTGGATGATACCAGGGAGCCTTTTTTAAGAATTTAGCTTAACAATATGTACTGGGGATATCTCATCTAAGGCTTCCCCAGACTTATTTAATAATCCAATAGGATCATCTAATGCAGTGCTTTTCTCTCCTGGAGGCTCTCCTAGCCATTCAGGTTTTCAGAATTACCACAATAAATATGCATGAGATAGATTTGCATGCAATGGGTCTTTGATATTTGCGCATATCGATCTCATGTATATTTATTGTGATAATCTTGAAAACCTGACTGGTTAGGGCAGGGTTGAGAAGTATTGAGTACTATGTGCAGTTCTCGCCACCTCATTAGAACTAGAAAAAGGTACAAAGAAGGACAATCATAGAAACACAGAAACAGAGAAAATGATGGCAGATAAAGATCATATGGTCTATCCAGTCCATTCATTCACATCATCCACTATACTTCTCTCCTTTAGAGGTCCTATACCATCCACTATCTCTTCCTCTTCCTTAGAGATCCCCATGCTGTCTTGAATTCAGATACAGTCTCTACCACCTCCACTGGGAGGCCGTTTCACACATCCAGCACCTGCTCCGTAAAGAAACATTTCCCCTTTCTCCTTAAACCTATTCAGTAAAAGAGACTTGCCTCCTGTGCATTTATGCCATGGAAGTATTTAAATATCTCTATCATATCTCCCCTTTGCCAACTTTCTTTCAAAGTATATATATTGAGATCTTGAAATCTATCCCAATACAATTATGACAAAGACCACTGTCCATTTTATACCATCATGTTTATATCCTTTTGAAGGTGTGGTCTCTAGAACTATATATAGTACCCTAAATGGGGGTCTCACCAGAGACTTATACAGAGTCACTATCACTTCTTTTATCTGGGTTTCACTGTTGCCTTTCTGTTTGGCCACCTTAAGATCATCTGATACAACCACTCCCAAGTTCACTCTTCTTTTATACATGGAAGGACTTCACCCCCTCTACTGTACTGCTTCCTCAGGTTTTTGCAGCCCAAAAGCATGACTCTGCATTTTCTTAACATTAAACCTTAGCTTCCAAATTCTAGATCATTCTTCAAGCTTCAATAGATTCCTCTTCATGCTATCTACACCATCAGGGGTGTCTATTTATTCAGCATATTTGATATATCACTGGGGTCTTCACATAGGCATAAAGTGGTTAACATGTTAAAAAGATAATAATAAAAGAAAAACAAAACAGCAGGATGGTGTAAGTAAGGGAGGCCTACCCTATTGCATCATCTGCAAAGAGACAAACCTTTCCAGACAACCCTTACACAATATCACTTATAAAATTATTAAAAGTGCTGAACCAATCTCTGTGGCACACCTCTGGTTACACCATTTTCCTCTAAGTGAACTCCATTTACCACTATCCTTTGTCTCCTTCCCCTCAACCAGTTTATAACCCAGTCATTCAGTGTAGGTCCATATCGAGGGCACTAAGTTTATTTATAAGTTGCTAAAGGCTTTGCTAAAATCTAATTCACCACATCTACCCCTCTCCCTTGATCAAACTGTCAAAATGATAGAGAATGGAATAGCTCCCCAATAAAGATGCTAAATTCAATGGACCTTTGGTCTGGTCCAATATGGGGCATCTTATGTTCTTAAACCAGCAATGCCAAGATCCAAATGCCCAGGAAACATAAGTAAAAATTATTAGACAGTATTCAGACCATGACAACAATTCATTTCTTGGACTTCATGTATGACATCACCTATGTGTGGCTGTCTTATCCTACTTGTCCATGGAGAAACAACAAAACACACTGCTAAAAACAATCCCATATTTATTTAGATAACCTTTTGTTTGAAAATGCATTTGTGTTAACAGATGACAGCCATTTTTCAAACATTAGTTAACTTTTCACAAAGTATAAAGCAAAATGTTGTAATTATTTTGATATGTGACCAATCTCACAAAGTCATCTTGAATGATTTTTTTTTAAACACATTACACTGCATGTGTTCGGTTTCCTGTCTGCATCAGATGGTAGGGCATTCTGCAAAATAGGTGCTTCAGTGGAGACAAGGCAGCAGATGTTGAATGGTAGTCCCCTACAAAGTGGAAATTAGAAAGAATGGCCAGAAGGTAGCCTTTCCCTACCAGAGCTTGTATGCTCCTCTCCAATCTTTCCATAGTGGATATGTGGCCCTTTGAGATGGCTGCTTCTGCATGGTAAGGATGGAGTGGACATGGTGGAAAGGTAGAGTAACTTTACTGGATGGTTTGTTTGGTTACCTGAATTCTGCTTTCTGGCATATGGCAATGGTCATTGTTCTCATGAATGTGGTTAGCCTGATCAAAAGTACAGTGGATGCTCAGCACCTTCAGCATGAACAGATGTTAAGGCCTTTAGGGCTCCTTTCAGATTAGGTTTGAATTTGCAGCTATTTTCTTACAGCTTTAAGGCCCTCACAGACTGTGTGATTGTGCTGCTGTTTCTCCAACATTAGAGTACTTGTAGAAGAAGGATGGTTAGATGACATGGTTCTCATGATTCTAGCTTCTCAGATTCTACCTTGGCATCAAAGGGTTGGATCTTCCAGAGTTGTCCAGGGTACCATCTGATGCCATTCACCACCTCCTTATAGGCTGTCATGGCTGGATGATGTGAGAGGATATGGGGGTAGGGGTTGATCATTTGTAGTGTTCATGGTACAGCTGCCACGATAAAGACATTGCCTGTTTATTCTAATTTCTGTTCCTTAGGGGTAGCTGTGTGGTAATTCTGTGTAGATCTTGAAAGTCCAGGAATTCAGTGTGCTCCTTGCAAACCTATTGAACCTGGAAAAGATACAGAGGTGAGTAAGCTGTTTTGTTGGCGCATATGCATCCATTTGCTTCTATCAGAAATGTGAAGCTCATCTACTTTGAGGCTATCTACCCTGTTCCCCCCTCTCCCAGCTGAAATGTTAGTACTCTGCTAAGTCTGCAATCTTCTTGATAGATTCTAGCCCATTTTCCCTGCCTCTCCCAAATGTTCTCACACTTACTAGGCCCCAGCCCAGCCAGAAGTTCCTCTACCTGTTAGACCTGAAATCGACTACTGACTTGAAAACCATGTCAGAGCCTGTAATCGAACATGAACTTTTGCTCTGTGTTCCTAATTTGTATTCTAGTAGTGCAAGCAACTCACCAGCTCACCCCAATATGTATTGATAAGCTATATCGATGGGCTCTGGGAGGCTGATGATGACGTCCACACCTGATATTTCCATAATGTGTTGCACCAGTGGTGTGAGGTGAATTGGACAAAAATGGCTACCTTCCATCTACTTTTGATGGGCAAAAAGATTTATGGTCTTTTCTCAGATGCCCTAATGTCCTTATAATAATGTTTTACATATATTATTGTATAAGGCTGCTAATATCCAATACTATTTGTTTCCCGATATGCTCCTTTGCTGCCAGGGATTTTCTTGTGGAGTCTCTCCTGAAGAGCACCTGTAGTCCTCTGGGACCAGCCCCAGAATGTGGTTGTTTTCTTCTGGAGTGAAGCACAACATCCAATGGCTTGGTTATGCCCCTCCCATTGTAATATATGGTCCAAATTCTGGCTTCACTTCCTCCACAATTCCATTTCCTTAACAGAAAGGAGTCTATGCCTCCTTTATGTCTTCTTTAATTCTCTTCTACCGATTCTTTCCTCTCCCTGCTATGCTGTCCTGTATTCCTTCACCTGGTGTGTAATTAATCCAGGGGTGTCCAATGTGCAGCCCGCCTGACCATCAGGCACTTACATTTATGCATATGCTATGTGCTTAAATGTACAGAGTATTGACATTTACATGCATATATGTGCACATATGTGCAAATATGCCACTAATTGGCCTAAACACTACTCTGTAAATACCTATGTAACTTACATAGAGGTTATTTGCAAGGGGAGCATACACGGGGGGGGGGGGGGGGGGGAGCATGGAGGGGCCATAGCCATGTCTCCCACTTACATGGGAAACTGACAGAATGCTGCAAGTTACGCATATCCCCACCACATCTAAGCACCCACAATTATATCTGCACTATAGCTGATGTAAGTGTGGATGCCTACATGTTAGATGCACAAATACCAGGTTATGCTTGTAAAATAGAATCTGGACTCCCAAGTTCTGTTATAGAATACCACCTTGGGCTCCTAATTAGAGGTGCCCAGTTATAGAATTGCTTCTAAAATGGAAAAAAAAACTCTTCATAAATCAGGACCTTAGCTTCTTAGCATTCAAAATTCATGCTAGGTATCTTAATTTTCCCTTACCTATCCTTGACTTAATTACTTCTCACTGAATGCTCACTTTCTAAGCAATTAAAGATAGACACTAGAGAACACAGGCAGTCATATTAAGCCATCAATCTGCGGGGGTGGGGAGAAGATGGGCATAACTGGCTAAGACCTGAGTTTAGCCAAATAGACCCTTCTGAGACCTGTTTTCATATGACTTAGTAGCTCAGCCAGTTGGAAAGAGAAGGAACGCTTATTGAGGGTCTGAATCTTCCAACAATCCCCCTCATTCTATAACTTGGTGCCTAAGATGTACGCATCAGTAAAGTAATGCAAGAATTGGATGCAATTAAAGCAGCTTCTAAGCCCCTGATGGCGAACCTATGACACGCGTGTCAGTACTGACACGCGTAGCCATTTTCAGTGACACGCGGCCGCATGTGGCCGCATACAGAGAAGCAGCGGAGTTCCTTGCTGACACCCGGGGCGGATCGCCGATGCGCCCCCCCTCCCCCCCGGTGCAGCGCGACCTCCCCCCCCCGGCGAAATCACCCGGTGCATGTTTACCCGCTGGGGGTGTGCCGTGTGCGCTCCTATTGGCTCCCTCCCTGCTGCTCCCTGCTGCTCCCTCTGCCCCGGCTCCTCACTTCCGGCCGGCGGAGCAGAGAGCAGCGGAATGCCGTGGGGGACGCATCTCTGAGGGCCCTGTGATCACCATTACCAGCAACCATCATCCAATCTACTGTTCTGGGGTGTCGTGGATTTGTAATTGACCACCATTACTGAGATAGGTGAGGGGGAGGCTGGGAGAGGCGAGGGCATGTGCTATGGGTGCCGTTTCCCGCCATTAGAAATAGCGGCAGCCATCTTAATTTACATAAGGTGGTCAGTTAGGCTAGTTAGGGCTAACAGGCTATCTATAATTCTATCTTCTGTCTCTGCCCCCCTGATGGAGAACTCAAAAAATAAAAAACCAAGGTTAAGTAAAGGAAGTGGTAGTAGCAGTAGCCGACCCTTTCAAGAGACATGGACCGAGATGTATGGCATTATAGAAAAAAATGGCAAATCATTTTGCGTTCTATGTACTGAAACGGTAGTAAGCAGAACGTGGAATATAAATAGACATTTTGAAACTAATCATTCCCAGCTCTTGAAAAAAAGTGAGGATGAACGGAAGGAATACATTTCCAGGCAGCTACACTTTTATAAGAGCCAATCTAAGTCCATCCTTAAATTTGTAAAAGGTTCTACAAATTTAACATCTGCAAGTTTGAGCATTGCTCACTCCATAGCTCAGCATGGAAAAGCACTCAGTGAGGGAGAATTTATTAAAGAAACTCTCCTAAGATGTGCACCAGTTCTATTTCACGATATGCAGAATAAAGATGCAATTATTAAGAGAATATCTGAGTTACCAGGAAATTTGGAGTGCCTGGATCCGATTACCAGACACTTTTAGCACCCTGAAAAATATAGCAATGGCTTTACTCACAATTTTTCCCTCTACGTACTTTTGTGAAACCTTATTCTCAGCGTTAAATAATATCAAAACCAACAAAAGAAACAGATTGACAGATGAAGTTAGTAGCGCTTGCTTGGGCTTGAAGTGTACAAAATACCAACCTTCAATTGAAGATTTAGCCAATGAAATTCAGCAACAAAAAAGTCACTAATAGGCAGATTAGTTAAAGAATTCCCCCTCCCCCTCACTTATCTTAGTTCATGGCACCCCACACAAGTTAAATAATATCAAGACCAACAAAAGAAACCGACTGACAGATGAACAAAGAAGTCACTAAGTAGGTAAGTTAAATAATTAGTTTTTGGTTTATTAAATACAGTTTTATATTACAATTATACATTTTTGTTATTTAAACTATAAATATCGCGAAATTATGGTTTTTTTTCTCGAAGTGACACACCACCCGAGTTATGCTCGGTTTTTTGGCGAATTTTGACACACCAAGCTCAAAAGGTTGCCCATCACTGTTCTAAGCAGTGGCGTAGCCAGACTGCCAATTTTGGGTGGGCCTGAACCCAAAGTGGGTGGGCACAAAATTTTCTCTCTACCCCCCTCCCCCAGCAAAATGTAGTCACACTCAGATGCATTTGTCACACAGGGTAAAGTGCTGCTTTTCAGTGCATCAGATTTCAGACAATTTATTTAATAGCCTAATCCTTTTCAGTGAGGTTTCAGAGACCAATACTTCCTTCCTTAGGTCAGGAGAGGATACCGTAACAGCATTATACTGACCTGAGGCAGGAGGTTTTGGCCTCTGAAACTTCATTAACACAGGTACCATATTACTTTATCCTAAATTAAAAATAAAATTATTTTCTTTACCTTTCTTGTATGGCCATTTACTTTTTCTCATTGTGTTGCTCCCAGTCTCTAGATTCTGCTTTCCTTCGTTTTCGCTTAACTCTTCTGCCAGGGTTTCCTGGCCATTTGTCATTTTTCTCTCCTTTTTCTTTGCTTTCTTCAATATTTTTCTGCCTCTCTCTCTCTCTCTATCCAGATTTAATTCATTCTTACTATTCATTCTTTAATTTCCTTCATCTACTTATGGCTTTTCATCTTTTTCTCACCCTTGTTCTCCCCATGCCCCTTCCTCTTATTCTCCAGTCTTTCACTACTCTCCTTTTCCATCCAGCAGCTCTCTTCTTTCTCTCCCCATCCTTCCAGTGTCTCCCCTCTCTCTCCCCATCCTTCCAATAGTCTCCCCTCTTTCTTTCTGCATCCTTCCATCCAGTGTCACCTCTTTCTCCCTACCCTTCCATCCAGCGTCTTCCCTCTTTCTCTCCCCATCCTTCCACCCATCTACCCTCTCTCCTGATCCTTCCATCTAATGTCTCTCTCTCCCTCCTTCTAACCAGTGTCTATCTCTCTACCCTTTTCTGTTCAGTGTCCCTTCTCTCTCCACATCCTTCCAGTCTCGCCCCTTTCTCTCTGCATCCTTTCATCCATCTCCCCTCTTTCTCTCCCCATCCTTCCATCCAGTGTCTCTCTTCCTATCCATCCGTTTTCCCTCTTTCTCTGCCATCCTTCCATCCGTTTTCCCTCTTTCTCTGCCATCCTTCCGTCTGTTTTCCCTCTTTCTCTCCCCATCCTTCCGTTTTCCCTCTTTCTCTGCCATCCTTCCGTCTGTATTCCCTCTTTCTCTCCCGATCCTTCCGTTTTCCCTCTTTCTCTGCCATCCTCCCATCTGTTTTCCCTCTTTCTCTCCCCATCCTTCCGTTTTCCCTCTTTCTCTGCCATCTGTTTTCCCTCTTTCTCTCCCCATCCTTCCATTTTCCCTCTTTCTCTACCATCCTCCCATGTGTTTTCCCTCTTTCTCTGCCATCCTCCTATCTGTTTTTCCTCTTTCTCTCCCCATCCTTCTGTTTTCCCTCTTTCTCCCCAGTCCCCATCCTGCCATCCGTTTTCCCTCTTTCTCTCCCTATCCTTCCGTTTTCCCTCTTTCTCCCCAGTCCCCATCCTGCCATCCGTTTTTCCTCTTTCTCTCCCCATCCTTCCGTTTTCCCTCTTTCTCCCCAGTCCCCATCCTGCTATCCGTTTTCCCTCTTTCTCTCCCCATCCTTCCGTTTTCCCTCTTTCTCCCCAGTCCCCATCCTGCCATCCGTTTTCCCTCTTTCTCCCGAGTCCCCATCCTGACATCCGATTCAGGCCCACCCGATTCAGGCCCGCCAGCCCCAGCTACAAAAAGAAGAAGCGCTCAGCTGATTGAGCTGAGCGCCGCCGCCAACGTTAACAACGAGAAAAAAATGTAAAAAAAAAAAAAAAGCGCGGCACCGTAGGCAGCCTCGAAGCATTGGCTGCTGGCTCTGCAGGCTCCTCCCGTCTCTTACGTCACTGGCCCTGTTTCGCTCCAGGGGCAGTGAAGTAAGAGATGGGAGGAGCCTGCAGAGCCAGCAGCCAATGCTTCGAGGCTGCCTACGGTGCCGCGCTTTTTTTTTTTTTTTTACATTTTTTTCTCGTTGTTAACGTTGGCGGCGGTGCTCAGCTCAATCAGCTGAGCGCTTCTTCTTTTTGTAGCGCCGGCCCTGCTGCTCAACAGGAAAAGCAGCAGTGGCCGGCAATGGGAGTGGGCGGGCCAGAGCTGAAATTGGGTGGGCCTAGCTACGCCCCTGCTTCTAAGACTGCACAGAATAATAACTTCTTACCACTGCCTCAAAGAATAAAACCACATAAGAACAGATGGTTCACAGTAGGCTCAGGCAGACTTCGTCATGTGACACAGAAGCATCCACCCACATAAGTGTTGCCACTAAAGAATTCATTTGCTCCATTACAGCACTGTGATGCTCCTGAAAATAGAACTGAGGCAGAGGAAAAAGCAATAAAGTTGGAACAAAAAGATATGAAGGTACCCAAAGTGAAAAGACATCCCCAAATCACTAATGTTAAAACACATACCAGGAAATATAGATGGAAAGCAATGGCCACAAATGCTCGTAGTCTAAGCAATAAAGTTCATGACCTTCAAGCCCTGATG
Source organism: Microcaecilia unicolor (assembly GCF_901765095.1). Taxonomy (NCBI): domain Eukaryota; kingdom Metazoa; phylum Chordata; class Amphibia; order Gymnophiona; family Siphonopidae; genus Microcaecilia; species Microcaecilia unicolor. The sequence goes on along the minus strand of NC_044036.1, from coordinate 262,656,314 downwards.
TTGGAGGCAGACTTAGATGTTGTTGCAATCACAGAGATGTGGCTCAATGGTTCCCATGAATGGAATGCAAACATACCAGGCTATAATCTATTTAGGAAGGATAGAGAGGGTCGTAAAGGTGGAGGAGTAGCTCTGTATGTGAGGAATGATATCATGGCGACTGAAATGACAGGGACCTGGGGAAAGGAAGAAGCGATATGGATCACCTTAAAAAGAGATGATAGAACCTCTGTCCACGTGGGTGTTGTCTACAGACCCCCGACACAATTAGAGGAACTAGATAAAGATCTGATCACAGATATTCAAAAATTAGGAAAGAAAAAAGAGGTTCTGTTAATGGGAGATTTCAATCTGCCGGATGTAGATTGGAAGGTTCCGTCTGCGAAATCGGAAAGAAGTAGAGAGATCGTGGATGCTTTCCAAAGTGCTCTGCTCAGACAAATTGTAACGGAACCCACGAGGGAGGGAGTGACGCTGGATCTGGTGCTCACAAATGAGGATAATGTGTCAAATGTCCGAGTGGGTGCACACCTGGGAAGCAGCGACCATCAAACGATTTGGTTTGATATGACAGCTGAAGTGGAGGGCAGCCACTCTAAACTCAAAGTCCTGTATTTCATGCGTGCTGACTTTAGTAAAATGGGGGAATACCTGAGGAAGGAGCTGATTGGCTGGGAGGACGTACAAGAAGTGGAAGGACAGTGGTCCAGGCTGAAAGAAGTAATAAATAGGGCCACAGACCTTTATGTAAGGATAGTAAATAAAAGCAAGAGAAAAAGGAAACCGATATGGTTCTCCAAGCAAGTGGCTGAGAAAATAAAGGCTAAAGAGTTGGCGTTCCAGAAATATAGAAAATCTCAAGAAGAGGAACACGGGGAGGAATACTGGATGAAACTGAAAGAAGCCAAGAGAGAGGTACGTCTCGCGAAGGCACAAGCGGAAGAACAAATGGCTAGAAAGGTAAGGAGGGGCGACAAAAATTTCTTCAGGTATATTAGTGAAAGGAGAATGACTAAAAAGGGAATTGTGAGACTAAAAGATACAGCGAAACACTATGTAGATAATGATGAAGAAAAAGCCAATTTGCTAAATAGATACTTTTGTTCTGTTTTCACTGAAGAAAATCCTGGAGAAGGACCACGAGGGACTGGCAAAAGTATACCTGAAAATGGAGTGGATAGAGCACCGTTCACGGAAGAGAGTGTGTATCAACAACTTGGAAAGCTAAAGGTGGACAAAGCCATGGGACCAGATGGGATCCACCCCAGAATATTGAGGGAGCTCAGAGAGGTTCTGGCGGGTCCTCTTAAGGATTTGTTTAATAAATCCTTGGAGACGGGAGAGGTTCCGAGGGATTGGAGAACGGCGGATGTGGTCCCTCTTCACAAAAGTGGTGATAGGAAACTACAGGCCGGTAAGCCTCACTTCGGTTATTGGAAAAGTAATGGAAGCGATGCTGAAGGAAAGGATAGTGAATTTCCTGGAAGCCAATAAGTTGCAAGATCCGAGACAACATGGTTTTACCAGAGGGAAATCGTGCCAAACGAATCTCATTGAATTCTTTGATTGGGTAACTGGAGAATTGAATCATCGACATGCTATAGACGTAATCTACTTAGATTTTAGCAAAGCTTTTGACACGGTTCCCCACAGGAGGCTCTTAAATAAACTCGATGGGCTGAAGATAGGTCCCGAAGTGGTGAACTGGATTAGGAACTGGTTGACGGACAGACGACAGAGGGTGGTGGTAAATGGAGTTCGCTCAGAGGAGGGAAAGGTGAGTAGTGGAGTGCCTCAGGGATCGGTGCTGGGACCGATTCTGTTCAATATATTTGTGAGTGACATTGCCGAAGGGTTAGAAGGCAAAGTTTGCCTATTTGCGGATGATACTAAGATTTGCAACAGAGTGGACACCCGGGAGGGAGTGGAAAGCATGAAAAAGGATCTGAGGAAGCTAGAAGAATGGTCTAAGGTTTGGCAATTAAAATTCAATGCAAAGAAATGCAAAGTGATGCACTTAGGGAGTAGAAACCCACGAGAGACTTATGTGTTAGATGGTGAGAGTCTGATAGGTACTGAGGGGGAGAGGGATCTTGGGGTGATAGTATCCGAGGATCTGAAAGGCGACGAAACAGTGTGATAAGGCGGTGGCCGTAGCGAGAAGGTTGCTAGGCTTTATAGAGAGAGGTGTGATCAGCAGAAGAAAGGAAGTGTTGATGCCCTTGTACAAGTCGTTGGTGAGGCCCCACCTGGAGTATTGTGTTCAGTTTTGGAGGCCGTACCTTGCGAAGGATGTTAAAAAAAATAGAAGCGGTGCAAAGAAAAAGCTACGAGAATGGTATGGCATTTGCATTCCAAGACGTATGGGGAGAGACTTGTTGACCTGAACATGTATACCCTGGAGGAAAGGAGGAACAGGGGTGATATGATACAGACATTCAAATATTTGAAAGGTATTAATCTGCAAACAGATCTTTTCCAGAGATGGGTAGGAGGTAGAACGAGAGGACATGAAATGAGATTGAAGGGGGGCAGACTCAGGAAAGACGTCAGGAAGTATTTTTTCACAGAGAGGGTGGTGGATGCTTGGAATGCCCTCCCGCGGGAGGTGGTGGAGATGAAAATGGTAACGGAATTCAAACATGCGTGGGATATACATAAAGGAATCTGTGCAGAAGGAATAGATCCTCAGAAGCTTAGCCGAAATTGGGTGGCGGAGCAGGTGGGGGGAAGAGGAGTTGGTGGTTGGGAGGCGAGGATAGTGGAGGGCAGACTTATACGGTCTGTGCCAGAACCGGTGATGGGAGGCGGGACTGGTGGTTGGGGGGCGGGGAATCCTGCTGGGCAGACTTATATGGTCTGTGCCCTGAAAAAGACAGGTACAAATCAAGGTAAGGTATACACATATGAATTTATCTTATTTATTTATTTGGGCAGAATGGATGGACCATGCAGGTCTTTTTCTGCCTTCATCTACTATGTTACTATGTTACTATTTGCATGTTTAAATTTAAAGAACACTAACAGCCTTATTTTCAAAAGAGAAAGACGCCCATATTTCGACCCAAATCGGGAGATAGGCGTCTTTCTCCCATGGGCGCCCAAATCGGTATAATCGAAAGCTGATTTTGGGCGTCTTCAAGTGCAATCTGTCACGGAAATGGGCAAAGTTGACGGGGGCGTATTGGAGGAGTGGTGAAGGTGGGACTGGGGTGTGTTTATCGGCCGAGGAAAGATGGGCGCCCTCGGCTGATAATCGAAAAAAAAAAAGGCATTTTTAGCATGAATTTGGGTCACTTTTTTTGGACCCTTTTTTTTCACGAACAAGTCCCAAAAAAGTGCCCTAAATGACCAGATGACTACTGGAGGGCCTCAGGGATGACCACCCTTGACTCCCCTAGTGGTCAGTAACCCCCTCCCAGAAAAAAAAACTTTAACAACTTTTTTTTCCAGCCTGTATGCCAGCCTCAAATGCCATACCCAGCTCCATCACAGCAGTATGCAGGTCTCTGGAGCAGTTGTTAGTGGGTGCAGTGGACGTCAGCCAGGTGGACCCAGGCCCATCCCCCCCCCTACCTGTTACACTTGTGGTGATAAATGGGAGCCCTCCAAACTGCCCCCAAAACCCACTGTACCCACACCTAGGTGCCCCTCTTCAGCCATAAGTGCTATGGTAATGGTGTAGAGTTGTGGGCAGTGGGTTTTGGAGGGATTTGGGGGGCTCAGCACCCAAGGGAAGGGAGCTATGGACTTGGGAGGTATTTTACTTTTTTTTTTTTAATTGTTATAAGTGCCCCCTAGGGTGCCCGGTTGGTGTCCTGGCATGTGAGGGGGATCACTGCACTACGAATCCTGGCCCCTCCCATGACCCAATGCCTTAGATTTGTTCGTTTTTGAGCTGGGCGCCTTTGGTTTCCATTATCACTGAAAAACGAAACTGCCCAGCTCAAATCCGCACAAATCCAATGCATTTGCCCGGAACAAACCGTATTATTGAAAAAAAAGATGGACGCTCCATTTTTTTCAAAAATACGGTCTGTCCCGCTCCTTCACGTACCCGTTCTCATAGATAGACGCCCATGGAGATGGGCGTTCGCGTTTGATTATGCCCCTCCACGTGTCCACTAACAGAACTAGCACACACAACTCACTTAGGGGCAGTGGCGTAACCAGACCCTTACTTGGGTGGGGGGGGGGGGGGGCAGAGCCCAAAGTGGGGAGATGCATTTTGGCCCGCCTCCCCAACACTGCCATTGCCACCGACTCACATACCTTGGCCGGCAGAGGTCCTCAACCCCCGCCAGCTGAATCATTTATCCAGCTCTGGTTTCTGCCGCATTGTCTGCCTTGCTCTTCCCCTCATGTCGCATGCATGCTTGTTTTAATGAAACTGAGCATGTGCGACACTTCGTGCATGCTCATGTTTCACTAAAACAAACTTGCATGTGTTGTGAGGGGAAGAGCAGGCCAGGCAATGCAGCGGAGAGCCGGAGACCAGCTGTGGACAAATTCTTTAGCTGGCAGGGCTTGGGGTCCCCTGCCAGCCAAACCAGAGGCTTCAGAGCCAATTTGGAGGGCCCAGGTCCCCATGGCCCCTCCTGTAGCTACACCATTGCTTAAGGGAACTTTTAATAAAGCTTACTGTGCACTAACAAAATTAGCACAAGCTAAATGCTGCACGTCCTATTTTATACCTATGGGTTACGTGGTACTTAGCACATGTTACTACTACTTCCACTTAACATTTCTAGAGCGCTACTAGGGTTACGCAGCGCTGTACAAAATAAACAAAGAAGGACGGTCCCTACTCAAAAGAGCTTACAATCTAAAGAACAAAATGTCAAGTTGAGCAGACTAGATTTCCTGGGTAGAGGTGAAGAGGTTAGGTGCCGAAGGCGACGTTGAAGAGTTGGGTTTTAAGCAGAGATTTGAAGATGAGCAGGGAGGGGGCCTGGCGTATGGGCTCGGGGAGTTTGTTCCACACGTGGGGTGAGGCGAGGCAGAAAGGGCGGAGCCTGGAGTTAGCGGTGGTGGAGAAGGGTACTGAAAGGAGGGATTTGTCTTGAGAGCGGAGGTTAAGGGTAGGAACATAAGGGGAGATGAGGGTTGAGAGGTAAGGAGGGGCTGCAGATCGAGTACATTTGTAGGTTAGTAGCAGAAGCTTGAATTGAATGCGGTACCTGATCGGAAGCCAATGAAGTGACTTGAGGAGGGGGGTGGTATGAGTGTATCGGTTCAGGCAGAAGATAAGACGTGCAGCAGAGTTAATGTTAATGTCTGTTAGCGTGTGCTTAGCTTTAATAAAAGAGCCCCTTAGTGCATAAATGCAAGAGGGCATTCACAGGAGAGGAGCATGAATGGAACCAATATTTACACGTGCAACATACACCAAGGTGTCACATGTAGCCACGTACATTTACATCTGCTATTGACGTGGCATATATGGGCACACCTAGATGTAGGCACGCTGATGATGATTTACTACTACTACTACTTATCATTTCTAAAGCGCTACTAGACGTACGCAGCGCTGTACACTTGAACATGAAGAGACAGTCCCTGCTTGACAGAGCTTACAATCTAATTAGGACAGACAAACAGGACAAACAAGAGATAAGGGAATATTAAAGTGAGGATGATAAAATAAGGGTTCTGAACAAGTGAATAAGGGTTAGGAGTTAAAAGCAGCATCAAACAGGTGGGCTTTTAGCTTAGATTTGAAGATGGCCAGAGATGGAGCTTGACGAACTGGCTCAGGAAGTCTATTCCAGGCATATGGTGCAGCAAGATAAAAGGAACGGAGTCTGGAGTTAGCAGTGGAGGAGAAGGGTGCAGATAAGAGAGATTTACCCAGTGAACGGAGTTCCAGGGGAGGACTGTAGGGAGAGATGAGAGTGGAGAGGTACTGAGGAGCTGCAGAGTGAATGCACTTATAAGTCAATAAGAGGAGTTTGAACTGTATGCGGAAACGGATAGGAAGCCAGTGAAGTGACTTGAGGAGAGGGCTAATATGAGCATAACGACACTGGCGGAATATTAGTCGTGCAGCAGAATTTGGAACAGATTGAAGAGGAGAGAGATGGCTAAGTGGGAGACCTGTAAGAAGCAAATTGCAATAGTCTAAGCGAGAGGTGATAAGAGTGGACGAGGGTTCTGGTAGTGTGCTCAGAAAGGAAAGGGCAAGTTTTGGTGATATTATAGAGAAAGAAACGTGCAGAGAAGGAGAGGGAGGAGTCGAAGATGACCCCAAGGTTACGAGCTGATGAGACAGAAAGGATGAGAGTGTTATCCACAGAAATAGAGAATGGGGGAGGAGGAGAGGTTGGTTTAGGGGGAAAGATGAGAAGCTCAGTCTTGGTCATGTTTAGTTTCAGATGGCGCTGAGACATCCAGGCAGCAATGTCAGACAGGCAGGCTGATACTTTGGCCTGGATTTCGGCTGAGATTTCTGGTGTGGACAGGTAGATCTGGGAGTCATCAGCGTAAAGATGATACTGAAAACCATGGGATGAGATCAGAGTACCAAGGGAAGAAGTATAGATGGAGAAAAGAAGAGTATAGATGGTATAGTATTCTATATTGGAATCTTGGTGCCCAGATGCTGTTATAGAATTACTACTACTACTACTATTTAGCATTTCTATAGCGCTACAAGGCGTACGCAGCACTGCACAAACATAGAAGAAAGACAGTCCCTGCTCAAAGAGCTTACAATAACCCTGAACCCTCACTGTGCTGCATCTAAGCACCTAAATTGTGGCACTCAGTTATAGAATTGCCCCTTATGAGTCTAGTCCATGCATATCTTGTTATATATTCAGAAAGAGAGATACCTAGATCTCTCTCTTTCTTTCTTTCTTTCAATTTAGATATATCTATATAGATACCGGGCTCGATATTCAGCTGGCGATGCTCAACGTTGTGCTGACTTCCTTCTGCCAATGTTATGCCGAGAAATTTGGTCTTTGGCATTGAATTTTCAGGTTTGCGGAGCCGGCTATAGCAGTCAGTTAAGTGCGATATTCAGCACTTAACTGGCTATGGGGCACCGCATAGAGATAGGACTGAGTTTTACACAATCCTATTAATGAGGTTACCTTGGCCAGCCAAGTGCCAAATCCACTCCTGGAATGCCCCCAAAATAGCCAGTTTTTAATTAGGCACTAACCAGACATTTTCTGTGGCACCACTGGTTAAGTGCCACTGAAAATGCACGTTTAACACCGAACAGGTGATTTACGGCTCCTTTTATAAAGGCGCACTAGCGTTTTTAGCATGCGCTAAAAATAAGAATGCACTAAACGTTAGAGACGCCCATACATTCCTCTGGGCATCTCTAGTGTTTAGCTTTCACAAACAAATGCTAGCACGCCTTTGTAAAAGGACCCCTTAACTGGCCAGGAGCTGTTTCTGGCTGGTTAAATCACTTTAGATATCAACTTGATAATTTATATATTTTTATATATGTGTGTATCTTTCTTGCTCTCTGCACACAGGCAGTGGGAGAGAAACAGCTTTTAACTTTGAAATATATATCTTTATCCCCTTAGGGTTGATGTTTTCCCAGCATAAGTCCTGTGGTCGGTTCATATTTGCAAGGTCACATCAGAAATTAATTCAGAGTGGTTCAGTAAAAATCAGCCTACTGTTGCTTATTACAACGACAGATCGGCGAACCATTTAAGGAGAATAAAGAAGCCCCTAATCCTTAATTCAGTCTGACCATGCATCGCACAAACAGGCAGAATGGAAAGAGACAGTCCACACAGTAAAATTATATGAAAATGTTGCTAATTTTTTTCAGCTGGAAAGCCTTTAAGCTAACTTTGTGTCTCTTATTTTTATATAAACATATAAACCAAGTGCGTATGATAACATTTTGTAGCATTCCTAAAACCAATTCACTTAGCTTGACTTTTTCATAACAGTCCACTCTGTAAACATGTGGATACATAAAAAATATACAAAAAGGGATTACTCCATTTTATTTTTTTTTCTAAATAACTATAGAACTGTAAACATTGGGCTAAATGTCACTTTAGTGTAATTTTATGCTGGCATGCTGAAAACCTAAATGAAAGTATTTGCCTGAAGTCTTTTCTGGATGAAATCTCGGTTGCAGAAAGAGACCTCAAATATATATCACTGCCCTTTAATTCTATAATTGGCAAACACTTTAACCACCACTGCGGAGAGCCACCCACAGTTGGTTGGGCTGTATCTTTGTGTTATGAACATGCTCTTTTCAATTCGACCCTATAGGGCCGTGAGAATCTCAACTGCCAGCTCTATGGAGGGTTGACTGAGCTCTTCATAAACTAGCAAACAAGCTACAGAATAAACATCATAGAATGTGTACTGGAAAAAGTGTCTAAATTAAAAACCTTTTTAAAAAAAAAAAGTTTGGACAAGTTCTTGGAGGAAAAGTCCATAGTCTGCTGTTGAGATAGAAATGGGGAATACCATTGCTATCCCTGGGATTGGTAGCATGGAATCTTCATTCCATGCTACATACTTGTGACCTGGATTGGCCACTGCTGGAAGCAAGATACTAGGCTAGATGATCCATCTGCCCCAGTATGGTTATTCTTATGTTCTTATTAATTTTTTTAAGTGAGGCTGTCCTAGTAACAGCAGTCCCACTCATTATATAATAACAAGAATTTATAGCCAGACTTAGGGCCCATGATTGCAGGGATTCAGTAAAGAGATGTGTGCAGGGCAAACACTTTTGGTTCATCAGTTCATTTGGCCTTTTCTTCCAATTTTCAAATGTTTTTTTTCTGTTGTTTCACATATTTATCTTAATACATTTTTAAAGCACATTAAACCATTTTAACATGTGCTAATTAGTTTGTCATTGTTGTTGTTAATTGTCGTCGAATCCTGTACCAACTCATGGCGACCCTCTGGATAGTTGCCCTGTTCTTCAGTCAGGTGGCTAATCATTCATAGAATGGTGTCCATAGCAGTTGTTATTTAACATATGTTAACTTGTAGATTAACATGCATTAAATTGATTTAGCATGCACTACGTTTTTAAAGGTATGCTAACAAACCAAATTCACACTAACAACTGCACATTCCTAATCCAGGAATCATGCATGGCCCTCCACTGAAGACATGGTTACAATGACTGAACTAAGGAGCCCTATTCCTAAAGTATGGCAAGTAATTTTTAATAATTTTATTGTAATTGTTTTTTATGCAATTGTATTTTGTAAGCCATATAAAATGAATAAATCCAAACCAATCCAAATCTCTCTCTTCTTTCCTCTCTCTTGCCCTCCTGTGTCACACAGCCCCTTTTTCATGTTCAGTGATCTCCCTTCTTTGCCTTTCCCACTGCCCCAAACACAGCTAATTCTACCTTCTCTACTTGCTAGTTTATGCCAAATGTCCTCTCAGGAAAAGTTTTACTTTGGTTTGCATTTTCTCTGATTTTCTACCTTCCAACGACAATTCTAGAACCTTTATACTGGAGCTTCTTTTTCAACAGTAAATACATCTTTCCTCTACCATATGGGTACCTCCTAAGCATTTGAAAAGACTTTTGTCTTATAAGGAAATAACAACGAATGCTAAACAGGACTTTGGGAAATGTTTCATGACATTGACAGGAATCAGCAGTGCAAACCTGCCATGTGTTTCACAGGAAACATGTTTTTAGGAGGTTGACCTTACAGGTCAATAAGTGCCTCAGTGTTACAACATTTTTCCAAGTTAGTAGAGTTAATAGCTGGGGCAAGAGAGGCTACCCATTAATACCTACAAACACCCAAGAAGGACATGTTACTACAGTATTCATTTCACATTTCCTTCATACTACTACCCATAAGAACTTTAGTCTCTTCTATGCTTACCCAGAAAAACTTTGTCTCAAGGGTACAGACCATCTTGAAATCAGGATGAATCTCTGCTTTGATATCTCTCTCTCTATATATATATATATGTTTATTCCACATTTGATATACTGCCTTTCTGTAGATACAGTCAAAGTGGTTTGCATATACTTTTTTTTTTTTGCAGGTACTTTTCTGTCCTTAATGGGCTCACAATTGAAGGTTATTTGTACCTGGGGTAATGGAGGGTCAAGTGATTTGCCCAGGGTCACAAGGAGCTGCAATGGGAATTGAACCTAGTCCCCCAGGATCTCAACCCACTTCACTAACCATTAGTTCTTCTGTGTATAGTATGAGATATAAATAAATAATAAATATACATTAGCTAGTGAGGGGAGAGGATGTCTATATGTCTATAGTAGGGGTAGGTAGTGTTATAAGTAGTTGGTATAAATTAATCCTGCTTACTAGTATAATGGTGCAGTATACCAGTACTCTACTACTACTACTACTACTATATAGCATTTCTATAGCGCTACAAAGCGTATGCAGCGCTGCACAAACACTATGGGGTCTTTTTACTAAGGTGTGCTGAAAAATGGGCTACGCTAGTGTAGGCACGTGTTTTGGGTGCATGCAGATCCATTTTTCAGCACGCGTAAAAAATGAAATTACCGACCGGGTCATGCGATAGCTGGGTGGTAAGTCCAAATTGTTGTGCGTAGGACATGCATACATGCCTATGTACCTTAGTAAAAGGGCCCTATGATTCTTAATATCCATGCACTGTTGGTGGTCTATAGTCTTATGAATATGTAATGTGTGTTTGGGTGGATGAGAGCTGTATATGTTGTAAAACATTTGCATGGAGAAAATGTGTTGTACAAATGTGAGTGCGAGTAAAGCTGTGAATGTTAAGTAAAACTAGACTCAACAGGATAACAGAGAGGGTGTGCATGCCATATAGATGAATCATGTATGTCTTAGGATAGGCTAACATGGTTTTTAAAAGTTAAGTACCAAGATCCTTACTAGGAAGTATGGCACAGCACCTTCAAAAGCGGTATTTGCATCAGAAACTTTGGCTGGTGTCTTAAAACAGGGAAAGGGTGTTAAATAATTCTTTATAAAGCTTCATCTGATAGCACAGAAAAGAGGATAGGTTGAAGTTAGCTTTTCCATTTTCCTCAACTGTGAAAAATAAACTATGAGAGTAAAGAGAAGAGATAGACCAAAGGAGGGAGGCAGGATGGAAGGGGAAATAAGGGTGGATGCTAGAGGTGAAAGAGAGTTGGAGGAGTGGGGTCAGGGAAGAAGCAGAAGCAGTAATAAGTTATTCAAAAGCTAGCTAGAATAGCCATGTTTTGCTGCTTTGTTGAATTTAGAATAGGAAGATTCCAGGTGGACATTCAGAGGGAGAGAGTTCCAAAGACATGGCAATGAGTAGGAGAAAGCAAAGTTCTGCAGAATTCCTGGAGATGTTGAGACAGTCAGACATTGGGGGGGGGGGGGGGGGGGGAGAAGGGCACAGCCTGAGAAGAGTGAAGAGAACAGATTGGGGACACAGGGGACCAAGTGAGGCACCAGATAAGGAGGCATACAAATGAAAAGTTCTTGGAGCACCAAAATAAAGACCTTAAACTTAAGGCGAATTATGATATGGAGCCGGTGTTCAGTTTGCTAGAGAGGGTCATGGTCATACCAGCATTGTGATAAACTTTTGTGGTAGTGGACTGAATAAACACTTGTAAGCACTTTGGATAGGTGAGAATACTATTATGGAGAACATTGCAGTGGTCGTAGGAGCCAGCTCTGTAGGTACTGTGGGTGCTTGAGCACCCCAATATTGAACATACTCCTTGACTGTGTCCAGAGAGAGGTAATTTCCATTGGATTTAGCACCCCCAATCATTTTGAAAAGTTGGCTCTTAGGCAGTGGTCCAGATGGGGTATAAAAGAGGGACAAGATATGAATTTGGAGGTTCTGAAGAGGGAGGAAAGGTTTCATGGAGTAGATCTAGTGTAAAGCAAAGAGGGAGAATCAGACAACTGAGGAGAAATGTTGGTAGAAAGAGAGCCTAGAGTTCAAAGTGACACTCAGGACATGAATTTTGTCCTGGAAGATCAATGCAGAAGGTCACCCTAGGTGCAGAAGGCACTGAAGAGTGAAGAGATGGATAACCTCACATTTCAACAAACTAAGGAGGAGATAATTGTAATTCAGCCAGCCAACCACCACTTACAGACAGGTTTGGAGTGATACTGGGGGATAAGGAAGGGATTGTGAAGAGACTTTGAATGCCATTAGTGTAGCAGTAGGGACTACATCCAAGTGACTGAAAAAGAAGGACCAGGTAGACATTAACAAAAGTAGAGGCTAAGAGGGAGCCTTGTGGAACCCCATAGGGAGCAGGATAGGATGCAGAGAGAGAGAGAGAGAGAGAGGGGTACCTTAATGACTTGGTATGACCGGACATCAAGGGAAAAAATGAATGATTTAAAAAGTTCCAGGAATACCAAGGTCATACATATGATAAAAGCTGACAAGGTCTAAGACAGCAGACAGGTACAAAGAGACTAGAACAACAGATTGCATTGGTCAAGAGCAGCTCTGATTTCATCTACCAGAGCAGCAAGACAGGATTCAGTACTATGCCCCGTACAGGAACTATCTTGTCTTGGATGAAGAGGAAAGGATTTATCAAGAAATGGGGTGAATTGGTCAAGAATAATTTTTTCCAGGATTTTGGAAAGGAAAGGCAGATTTGAAATAGGACAATAATTAGACGGGTCAGAGTTTTAAGCTTGTTAAGTATTCCCAGAGAAAAAGTAAGGACAGCATGGGGGTACTATACCCCATCTGTAACTTACCCCAGCCTGGTATAAAGAGAAGGGTGGAGCTGGAGCAGAGGGTATTAATGGAGCTCCTTCTGTGGTTCTTCTCTCTGTGTGCACCAAATATCTTTTTTTCTGGTCACGACAAATATCTTTTTTTTTTTAATGCCAGCACCGACACTTGTAAGTGCCAGTTTTTCAATTTACACACATAAGTGGCAATTTCATATAACACAATGTCCAGGAAGGTAGCTTATCAGTGGCTGCCATTTTGAATTTTCTTATACTTGAACTCCAGAGGAATGGATTGAGCCTAATATGAATTGGAAAAATCCATAACACACTCCCTCCCTCCCCCTTCCCTATGATTCCCTTCCCCCGGCCCAATATTCAAAAATAAATCCAGAACCCATTATTATACTTGTGAAACTGAAAAATCAACACACGCATGGTATGCAATTTCATTTGACACAAATTAGAACATTTTTAAAAAAGGGCATGTCTGGGAGGGCTGTTTTCTCATATTTGAAGGCATGGGTTTTATACTTTAGTGCAGACAATTGTAAAATAACACACACTGAATCAATGAAATGTGGAGCCCATTTTACATAGAACATGGAGACTGGAACTGAGACTTCCAGGCTTGGGCATATTAAGTTCCAAAGGTATTTCCTCACCTTTTGTTTTTGGTGTGAAAATCTTTTCCCATTTTTGGTTGCTACTATTATTACTATTATTATATTTTCCTTTTTTCAGTCAGTTTTTTCAGACATTGCCAGTCGCTGTAATCACTATGCGTTACCAAACATTGCCGAGGATTACTTTTTCCTTTGACCCTGATGACACGTTTTCTTCAAAAAAATGTTAAGGTCACATAAAACGAGACACTTGTAACATACTGTGACCCCTGAAGAAGGCTTATTGCCAAAACACGGACCGTGTTAGCGCCATCTGACATATGTGACTCTTTGAGGAAAATAAACCCTTTGGAAGATTTTTGATCTCTGTTCATTCTTTGGAACATTCCTGCACCTTGTTAGCTGTTGGGTTGAGTGACTTGCTAAGGGTCACAAGTAGCCACAGTGAAAATCAAACCTGGTCTTGGCTCACAGCTCAGTATGCTAACCATTAGGCTACTCCTCCACTAAATATGTACTGTCACTAAGTATATACTGTACATCCTCTCTGTGTAAATTTTCAGTAGCACTACGAGGGTAATTTTATAAGGTTGCCTAAATGGGTTGGCAAAGTGGGCACCTTCCTTTATAAAGACATATGGAGGAGCATTTTTGAAAGGACGTACAAGCCAGAATAGAGACAACCAGCACATAACGTCCAAAACAGACGTCCATCTCACATGTATTTTCCAACAGGAAATATGTCAGGATTTCCTCTTCAAAAACAGATGAAATGGATGTCCATATGCTGAAGATATCCAGCATGAACTGTCATTTTACAAACTGGAACATCCAACATATGAACTGCAAAAAAACAGGGACAAGGACGTCTGTCTGACAGCATTCTTAGAAGAATGGCCACATAGATGCCCCAACAGAACAGAAGAGTAGCCTAATGGTAAATTCAGTGGACTTTAAACCAAGGGACTCTGGTTCAAATCTCACTTTTACTCTTTTATTTTGTAATTGTGAGCCCTCCAGGAACAGGAAAATACATACTGTACCTGAATATACACCACTTCAGTAGCCTTCAGGGTTGTAGGTAGGTTATATATTTAGGTACAGTATGTTTTTTAATTTCTGGAGGGCACACAATAAAAATAAGAGTTAATTTAGGATCTGAACCTGGGTCCCTTGGTTTAAAGGCCATTGAACTAAACACTAGGTTACTCCTCAAATATTCTTGCAGTTTTGTTAAGAATGCCTAATACCCAAAGCTGTCATAGAGCCTGGTATTCCTTTTCAGTTTCACTTTCACGGGAGAGGGAGGGGAATGGCAACCACTGGGGAATTAAGGAGGTGTCATGCTTTCAGAGCATCTTTTTGTACCCTGGACACAGGGCCGGTCAAACCCGGTAAGCGGGGTAAGAGCCGCAGGGGGGCACCTGCCTTCAAGGGTGCTGCTGCAGTGCTGCGCCGCCATACCGTGCCGCCCTTGGTGCTTTAAATCTTTTAATTTATCTCCATTCCAGCAGCCGCATCATTTGAAAGCCCTGCCCTGTCTCTAGCCTGCCCTCCCTTTGTGAGTTCGTTCCGCAGTCCCACCTTCTGATGTCATTTCCTCGAGGGCGGGACTGCAGAATGAACTCACGAAGGGAGGGAAGGCTAGAGACAGGGCAAGGCTTTCAAATGACGCGGCTGCTGGAACGGAGGTAAATTAAAGATTTAAAGCACCAAGGGCGGCGGGGGATGGGGCGATTCGGGCGAAGGAGAATCGCTGGACAGGAGCAGGGTGGGAGAAGAGAGAAAGGAGATGCTGGGGGGGCGGGGGGGCGTGGGCGCCAGAGGGGGGGCACACGGGCACCAACTCATCGTCTGCAGGGGGGCACCAGAGACCCTAGGACCGGCCCTGCCTGGACATGACTGACCTGCCCTTCTTTTAAGACGTGGAAGTTTCTTCCCATTCGGTAATCACTGTTGGACGTTCTGATTTTGGGCCCTCCTTAGTTCCACCCAAAACATACCTCCTTGCTATATGGACGTAGTGCAGTGCTGGACATCCCTTTTCTGCCTTTGCAAAAATCAGGATTTGGATGTTTCAAGCACATGGACATCCATTTTGGAAATTTTGAGAGGTCCATGTGCTTCTAAAATAAGCTCCATAGGCACCCACGTGTCTTTAGAAAACATCTGTGCAAATCCTGCAAAAATCACGTGTAAAATGAACCCACACGTTTATGCCTACTTTGAAGCAGGTGTACATATAGCAGTATAGTAACAGAGTAAATGACAGCCAATTTTACTGTTGTTATGCTGTTAACAAAAAATTATAAGTTTTATATTAAACTGTACCTACTGTACACCACCTTGGGTGAATCCCTTCATAAAGGCGATTAATAAATCCCATTAAATAAATAAAAAAAGGCAGCCAGACTCCCATCCACCACTCTGTACAGGTTACACTCCTACTTGATTTAAACATTGGCATCATAAAACAGGGCAGTTGGCAATTTGCCACCATGTCAACCACATTTAGCGGCCCTTTTACCAAGCTGCGGGAAAAAGAGCCCTGCACTGGCAGCGGGGGCTGTTTTTCCCAAGTGCCAGGGCCCTTTTAACCTCAGCGAATAAAAAAGCCCCCAGCACACATAGCTATGCAGTAAGAGAACCCTTACCGCATGGCCATATTACAGGGAATCCTTACAACCACCTACTGAGGTGGTGTGGTGATAAGGGCTCCCACACTATCCTGGCGGTAACCGGGCAGCACGCAGCAATTCCCAATTACTGCCGGGTTACCACTGCACAAGCTAAATCCGGGGGGGGGGGGGTTCTTTTTTTCCCTGAAATAGCGTGTGCTCAGGGCAGGACTACCGCCAGTGGTTCCGGTGGGCCGGCGGCAGTCCCGAAAGAGCGAGCGGTAAGCCAGTATTGGGCTTACCAACGCTCTGTAAAAGGGCCTCTTAGGCAGTTATATATGATGCAGTCTTGAAACACAATACCATGCCAATAGTCTGAAGAGTGGTTTTATTATTATGGCAGAAAAACTGAAGAACAGTAACCCTTGTAGACACACAGACGAAACAGTCACAAGGGTGACAAAGAAAAGGGCAGCAGACAATGTCCAAAATAACACCTTTATTGGAGCATCCAAAGACTCAACACGAGTCGTGTTTCGGCCTACAAAGGCCTTCCTCAGGAGTCTTTAGTTGGATGTATGTTGATATAAAGCTATGTCTAAAATGATAATGGTGATATTCGATATCTTGCTGCTTTCTTCCAATAAACACTTTGTAGAACACTTGGACTCTCAGAAGTTCAAATTTGGATGTTCCAATAAAGGTGTTATTTTGGACATCATCTGCTGCCCTTTCCTTTGTCACCCTTGTTGTAACTGTTTTGGTTATTATTATGGCTGCAGCAGAGTCATATTCCTTACCAGTACTTGATTAAACCAAAAATTCAATAATAATGCTAACATTGTACTCCTACACTGAGATACACAGCATCTGCACTCATAACATATGATATCAATGTGATATAAAATACGCATACTTGATCCTGAGTTGTCTTTGCCATTTATGTTACACAGACTGTAAAAGTCTGCCTGGTACTGGCCTTACTTCCCATTTACTGGAATTATGTATATGTTTACAATAATCCCTGGATTCTCTAAAGAGCGCTCAAATTTCTGCACCTAAATTTGGATGAGATCCTGAGATGCACATGCAACTAAATTGGGTAACGAGCTAATTAAAGTCAATTGGGCACTAACATGCATTACATTACACCCATGGTCTCTAATGTTTCTCATATCTCACACTAACACTATCTGCTTTTGTCTCACCTAGAATGTAAACCGCACTGAACCCTGGAAAGGGGATATTAGCGGTATACAAGAATTGAATTGAACAATTAATTATTGATGTTAATTTGCACCAATTTGGATTTGCGCTTGCATCTTGCTGCACCTTTTTCTATAAAACTGTGTGCCCAAATTCCACAGCTTGCAACCCAAATGGGGGCACAGCTATGGGAGAGGCATGGGCAGGTCAGGGGTGTTCAGCAAATTTGCACACAATGTTCTAGAATGCAGTGAATGCGCACCCAAATCAGGTGCCAGGAATTACACCTGGTTTTTCAGCAGGCATAAGTCCTGGTGCCCAAGTTCAGGTGCAGGAGTCAGCACTATACCCCGGACTCTATATAGCGCGCTTAGAGTTATGTGCAATTCTGTGCATAAATTGAGGCATATTCTATAACTCACGTGCATAGATTAATTGTTTTAACAAGCTGTTAAGAATTGTTTACAGTTCTTAACAAGCAATAACGAGCACTAATTGGCAAAAATGTGAATTTACGGGCATACATTGCTAAGCGTATTCTGTAATGTACTGCACCTAAATGTGCACAGGCAAAAAGGGGCATGCTTAGGGATGTGGAAATGGGCATTTTGCGGGCATTCCGAAATCTAAGTGCGTTGTTATAAAATATGGGCCAGTGCACATAAATCTACAAGCAGGGATTTACGATTTCATTGGCATAAATGGATGTGTATAGATTTAGTCGCATGAACTGACTCCGGTGTAAACCAATACAATGTGATGTTGTGGTAAGATAAAGTTCATGTGGCACAGCCACATTAGGGAATCGTACAACGTTAGAGTTGTACGATTTAAGTTTCCCCTTCCCAGCGCAGCCGTCATCCCCATTCACAAAAAAAAAACCAAAGCAAGCAGACCTAGGAGCTGCTGTTTCATATTGTCGTTTTTTAATTGTTGTTCCATCTGAAACAAGTCTAAAGCTGTTTCAGCTGGATAGACAGTGCCTTAAAAGGTGGAGGACAAAAGGTTTTTGTTTCTTATTGAACAGCTTTTTAATTTATTTGAAAGCTTGCCATCTGTAGATATGAATATCTTAGGCGTAATTGCCTAACGTTCGTTAATATTAGGTGCCATATGTAGAATTGGGCCCTATGCACTGTCTATAAAGGGCACAACTTGGTGCACCCTTTATAGAACAGTGCTAGGCTTCAATTTTTTTCTGGCTTCCAAATTTGGGCACCATTTACTGAATCTAGTCCTATGTGTGTAATTTACAAACAACACACGCTAATTGTGACTCTGTCTGCACTCTTCCCAAACTCTCCCCCCTCAATCACACCTACACCTAAAAGCACATGTGTTCTTCTCATACTTTTACATATGAGGCTTTTCCTCCCAGATTCTATATAGCATGACTGAAATTGCACGTGCTAATCTAGTCATATTCTGGATTGTGCACAGGATTAAATTACTTAACAAGCTAATCAGTGTCGATAATTGCCATTTAATAAGCAATTATTGATACTAATTGGCATTAATTAGAATTTACATGCACAACTTGCTAGGCGTGTTCTGTAAAGTGCTGCGTGTAAATTCTAATGCGTGCTGCTAAAAAGGGAGCATGGCCATGGGTGTGGAATGGGTGGTGGAGGTCCGCCGAGGTGGCGGAACACTGAAATCCCATGTGAAGTGAGCTGTCTCTGCTCACTCGGAGCAGAGACAGCTCACTTCACGCAGAATTCAAGGATTTTTTTATAAAGGCCTTTTTAAAGACCATATTTCTTCATCTGCTTGTATCAATGTTTATTGACCATTTGATGGTTTTACATATTTTATATAAAGACTCCTGAAGCAGGCTTACTGCCGAAACACTGTGCTGTGTTGAATCTTCACTAATAAACTGTCTACTATCATTTGAAGTCTCCTCGTTTGTTCCTGGTTAGCCTGGTCTATTTCCCACTCCTTTTTTTGTGTGTGCAATGAGCAGACCATGGGCGTTCTAAAAATGCGCATGGTAATAGTATACACGTACTCTGTGCCAAACATAGGCAACGGTATTTACACCAAGTTTTACTTGGCATAAATGGAGATGCCTGGAGTTAGGCACAGGCATGGCCAATAGGCATATTCTATAAACTGGCTAGGTGTATTCTATAAACCACACCTTAATTAGTCACGGAAATATTTTTGGCACTGATTTTTCAGGTGCCATATATAGAATCTAGTCCTTAATGCAGATATTCTGTCATATCTGTGCACATAATCATTATTTAAAAATTAAAAATTACTCCCTTGTGGATAATGCAACTAAATATTCCCTCTAAATAGTCTGGAACTATCCAGATAGTGCTGAGGTGGAGCAAGGGCATTTCACCTAGATGTATGTAGGCAGTTTGATGTATGGCAAGAAAAAAATGTCACATTTAAGACATCTATCCTTTGTGACATGCCACCACATAAATCTGTCACATGTCATAATCCAGGCAGTGCTGAATCTCATTCAACAATTACCCAACTGGATTCATTCTTTAGGATAAGTTTTGAAATGAAATAGATCCTCCTACTCACTTGACCGCCTGTGAAAAGCTTTCTCTGCTTGATTTTTGTAATGATCCAAGGGGTCCTTTTACAAAGGTGCGCTGAAAAATGACTTGCGGTAGTGTAGGCGCGGGTTTTGGGCACGCGCCGATCCATTTTTTAGCACGGCTGTAAAAAAGGCCTCTTTTTTTTGCCAAAAATGGATGTGCGGCAAAATCAAAATTGCCACGCATCCATTTTGGGTTTGAGAGACCTTACCGCCAGCCATAGTCCTAGCGGTAAAGAATCTGGTCGGTAATGACCTACACGCTTGAGATGCCACTTGGCCTGCAACAGTTATGCACGCCAGAAAATAAAAAATATTTTTCAGATGCGCGTAGCGGATGCACGCCAAAATTGAAATTTCCACAAGGGCCACGCGATAACCGGGCGGTAACATCAATTTGGCGTGCGTTCAGCACGTGTAGGTGCCTATGCAGCTTAGTAAAAGGGGCCCGAAATTATTTAGCATCCAGACAGCATCCTGGCACACATGCGATCAGTCTGATTTCAGTAGCACTTTCATATATAGAATGTACATTCACAATTTTATGCAACATCTCCAAACAGTTGGTATGTATACTGGCGGATCTGACTCAGCATCCTGGGGAAAATTCACGCAAAGATTGAAGCTTTGAATTTTCTAAACATGCACGAATATTTGTGGACTAAGAGACATGTTTGCTTTCACTTTGAAAAATGATGCAAAATTCATGAGTAAGAAGCACTCGTGGCCCTTCTAAATAGGAGGCACTGAGTGCCCCTGTGTTATTTATTTATTTATCAAATTTATATATATATATCCCATTTATCAAAATCATCCAAGTGGGTTACAACTAACACTCATAAAACCAAAAAACATAGCATACAATAATATTTTTAAAACATACAGAGGGCCTTTTACAAAACCGTGCTAGCGTTTTTAGCTTGCGATAAAAATCAGCTGGCAGTAAGCGCCGAGATTCCATAGGAATATAATGGGCATCTCAGCGTTTACCGCGAGCTAAAAACGCTAGTGTGGCTTTGTAAAAGACCCCCCTCCCCCATAATGTACAATAACTCTAAAATATAGAAAATCCCTATTTGTAGCTTAGTTAAACTCTTTAATAAAAAGCCTCATGAAACAAATATGTTTTTTAACTGTTTCTTTTAACTTTCTGCAGGTATGGAATGCTAATGGGAACGTTAACGCATTGCCTGCAACTAAATAAAAAGAAAAAGCCCTCAAAAGGTTCCATATTGTAACACGTTAAACCAAGATTTTACCACACTGTAGGGAAAAGGTCGCTTAACTCCCTGGTAGATTACAAACATCATTGTTGTCAACATTGTTCAGTTACAATAGGAAGACAAGTACACAAGCTTCCAACTGTCCCGTAAGAAGAAAAGAAATGCCCGAGCAATTGGCTTAGTTTATCCACTTTCAAAGTGCTTTATACATGCTACACATAATTTTAGCCACATAAGGTGGGCTTCGGAAAATTGCCCAGCCTACTGGGAAAAGGACTTGAAATCACGGTGGAAATTTGATTTTCAAATCACCACTTCTATTTTTCCTCATTGGACCAGACCAGAACAAACAGCAGATGCAACGGTCCCAAATTAGGGAGGTGCACAGGGGAAAATATTTTTAGTTGGTTTTTAGTCCGTTGGGCTTTGATCCTAATTTTTGGATTTTTTTTTTTTTTTGCCATACTGAAGGTCCATCAAGCCCAGTACCCTGCTTCCAACAGTGGCCAATCCAGGTCACAAGTATCTGGCAAGATCCCAGAACAGTAAAATAGATTTTATGCTGCTTATCCTAGAAATAAGCAGTGGATTTTCCCAAGTTCATCTTAATAATGGCTAATGGGATTTTCTTTTAGAAATTTATCCAAACCTTTTTAAACCCTGCTAAGCTAACTGCTTTTACCACATTCTCTGACAATGAATTGCAGAGTTTAATTACATGTTGAGTGAAGAAAACTTTTCTCTGGTTTGTTTTAAATTTACTACTTAATAGCTTCATTGCATGCCCTGTAGTCCTAGTATTTTTGGAAAGAGTAAACAAGCAATTCACGTCTACGTGTTCCACTCCACTCAGTATTTTATAGACTTCTATCATATCTCCCCTCAGTTGTCTCTTCTTCAAGCTAAAGAGCCCTAGCTGCTTTAGCCTTTCCTCTTAGGGAAGTCATCCCATCCCTTTTATAATTTTCGTCGCCCTTCTCTGTACCTTTTCTAATTCCGCTGTATCTTTTTTGAGATATGGTGACCAGATTTGCACACAGTTAATACACTTTAAATTGGTTTAATTTTTTCCGTAAGGGGTAATTTTATGTTGGGTCCTTGTACATATCAGCATTAAAAAGCAGCCTGTGCATCTTTTTCATGGGTCTTTCCTGCGCACTAAAGCCACTTCTGGCGCAGCAGTAAAATAGCTGATTTTCAAATTTTGGTATTAATGGCCATTTGCTAATGTTGCCATTAAGAACTCACACACTAATCATGTGCTAATCAGTTAGGGCTAGATTCTATATATGACACATTAAAAATAATTGCGGAATAAATTTCTGGCTAAGTGTATTCTATAAGCGGCACCTAGATTTAGGCGTGGGATATAGAATACACTTAGTTGATATCACAGTGCTTAAAACTACATGCATCCATTTACGCCAAGGGAAATGTGGCATAAATACCAGTGCACAGATTTAGGCTCAGAGGGACATATCCTATAACAGTGTGTGTAAATTTCAGAACGACCTCGAAACGCCCATTACCCTGCCCATAAAATGTCCCTTTTTGGCTCTGCGCATTAGAATTTAGGTGCTGTGCATTACAGAATATGCTTAATGAGTTATGCGCATAAATTCTAATTAGTGCCAATTAGTGCTCATTATTGCTTGTTAAGTGCTGTTAAAAATGCTGATTGTCATGTTAAGCCAATTAAGATACAAGCATTGTTGTAGATTTGGATTTTGGCATGGAACGTTAGGCGTGAATCTGGTGGTTAGTGAGCAGCAATATAGCTGTGCTGATTACTGCAAAAATGCCCACTCTCCACCCCAAGACATGCCCCCTTCCATAGTTAAAATGAAAATAATTTTTAGCACATGGTGTGTGTGCTCTAATCCAGAATTTACCGCAGGTCGCCTGAGCACACCCCATGGTAAACCCTGTTAAGCTGTGTTAAGCGCATGCTAGTGATTTCCGCAGTTTGCTAAAAGGAGCCCTAAGGGGCCCTTTTACTAAGCCGCATAAGCATCTGCGTGTGCCCAATGTGTGCCAAAATGGAGTTACCGCTGGCTACTGTGTGCTAGCAGCGGCAACCGTATTTGCCGAGCACCAGGGCCTCTTTTACTGCAGCGAGTAAAAAGCCTTCATGGCCATTAATACAAAAAAAAAGCTGTGTTGGAAGTTTGCCACTTGCTAAGTGACCATTTTGGAGGGAGCACTTACTGCCACCCGTGCCCCGCCCAATTCCTGCTGGGTAACCTTCTGTAGAAATATTTTTACAATATTTCTTCTACTACCGGAAATGCCAAGCTGTGGGGGTGGAACCACCGCTGGTGCCTGTGTTGGGCTGGCGGTAGTTCCGGGCGTGGCAAACCGTTTGCCTCTCTTACATTCTAGGGCCCTTTTACAAAGGCACATAGGCACCTACGTGCATCCAAGGTGTGTCAAATTGGCACTTCTGCCTGGCTACCACATGCCCCGGGCGGTAATTCCATTTTGACCACTAAGTCAATGGGTGGCGGTAAGGTCTCAGTCCAAAAATGGATGCGCTCTGGTTTTAATTTTGCCGCATGTCCATTTTCAGGCACAAAAAAATGCCTTTTTTCCAGGCATGCTAGAAAATGGACCTGTGCACGCCCAAAACACATGCCTACACCAGCGCAGGCCACTTTTAGATGTGCCTTAGTAAAAGGACCCCTCCATGCTTAGAAGAATCCTTTGTAAGGTCTTAAAAACTTTATATTTAAAGATGTATATAACTTATAATATCCTGTCCTCATGCCCTTTAGAAGTCAGTTCAGAGAATGCTTCTGTACCTATATACTCTCGATCTATTGCTTTCCTATTGATATATTTTCTTTACATTTTTACATTTTCTAATTGATTAATCATTGTAAACCACCCAGTAAAGCAATTGAAACTTGATAAAAGCCATTTAGGTGTATCAGCTGACTTTATAAAATAGGCACAACATGGACGTACAGTACAGTTTTGATTATCTGATCACTAATCTGAGTATCCAGCATATCCGACAGACCCCCCCCCCCCAGTGACATCATCACATTTATTTCTATTAAAAATCTTTGTTTTACAACAATTTTTGAAAATCAGGAATTCTAAGCTTTTGTTCATGCATTGTTTGAGGTGTTTATGCATTTGATCTGATTCTTCTTCAGCACAGGAACTGCAGTATATACTGGCTACTTATGCATTTACCAGTGAATACATTTGGAAACCAGTGTGACCCCTGATGAAGATTATCTGAAACTTGGCTACATTGGGTCTAGTTTCCTTTAAAGTTAATTTGAGTGAACTTTTGCGGTCTCGTCCTTCTTTGGATCACTGCTGCGGTTTATAGTGTCTACTTGGATACTGCAGGGGGTTGTCTCCTGTTTTGTTTTTGCTTTCATATTGTGCCTGGGGCGATGCTGAGCTGGGTTATGAGAGTCAAGTTTGAACTTCCAGGTCAGCTTACAGAAGTAAGCCAGACTTTTCCTTCTCATACTGAAACAGAGTATATCTTTATCCCAGGTTTTGCTACTTGAGTGCAAGAGAAGTTGGCTTGAGGTTCAAGACCAGTGGCGTTCCTGGGGGGGCTGGCACCTGGGGCGGATCGCCGATGTGCCCCGCCCCCCGGGTGCAGCACCCCCTCGATGCAGCACGGACCCCCCCCCGGTGAAAGGACAGCCCTGCGAAGGAACCCCCCGCCGGGTGCACGCCGCTGGGGGGGGGGGGGGTGCCGCGCGCGCCTGTCCTCCATTGTAACCTGTTCCGGGGCAGAGAAGAAGCATGGAAGAACGGAGGACAGGCACACGCGCGCGCGCGCACGCCGCCGCCGCCACCCCCCCCCCCAGCAGCGTGCACCCGTGGCGGACCGCACCCACCGCCCCCCCCCCCCCCTAGGAACACCACTGTTCAAGACTAAGCCATTTTTTTCTAGTTTTCAGGATTCAGAAAATAGATAGGGGTCCTTTTACTAAGGTGCACTGAAAAATGGCTTGCGGTAGTGTAGGTGTGGGTTTTGGGCGCACGCTAATCCATTTTTCAGTGCACCAGTATAAAAGGCCTTTTTAAAGCTTTTGCCGAAAATGGACATGCGGCAAAATCAAAATTGCCACGCGTCCATTTTGGGTCTGTGACCTTACCACCAGCCATTGACTTAGTGTTAAAGTCTCACACAGTAACTGGGCAGTAATGACCTACGCGTGTCAAATGCCACGTGGCGCGCATCCGAAAATTTATTTTTCGGCCACGCATATCAGATGTGTGCCAAAATGAAATTACCACAAGAGCCATGCAGTAGCAGTGCGGTAACTCCATTTTGGCGCGCATTGGACTGTTGTAAGACCTACTTGGCCCAGGTCAGAAAATAAAAGAGGGCTCCCCTCCCCGATTCCCTCTCCTCTTTGCCTCCCTTCCAATTTTCCACCTGCCATTACTATCACACCAACAGAACCTCACCAAACACAGAACAAGGGATCACAAATTAGAAATAAAAATATTTAGACAAAAATTGAAAAGGAACCCCAAGAAGTTAAACATAGCATTACTGCAACACTGGAGACACAAAACATGCATTTCCTTTTCTACAGAACACAATACAAAGACATTTCCTATGCACATTTCCAAAAGCTAACATATTCCATTTAAAACATTTGAAATAAAATGCTTTGTTTCTACCTTTGTTGTCTGGACATTTTATTTTTCCATCTTGCTGGTTCCAATTTCTCTTTTCTGCTTTCCTCTCTGCCGTCTGCTAATTCTTCTTCAAGCGGCTGTAGTCCATTTGTCTTTTCTCCTCTCTCCTGTCTGTTCCCTCAATATTCCTGCCTCTGACATGTTGGTCATTCCTTTGTAGCTCTTTTCTGCCTCTATCTCAGAGGAGAGGCTTCCGGGTTAGCGCTGCTAGTAGCTGCAAGGAGATTTGAGCGGCAGCTGGCAGGCAGCGTGTACGAGCCGAAGGAGCTGCCTGCGATCGAAATCGCTGCTGGGCGGGCCTGCGAGGGTGAGGGAAGATGGGGATGAAAGTTGCGGCACGCCACGGGGGAATGGATGATGATGGGGGCCGGAGCCTCCGGAATCGCTGTGCTACTGGGCGGGCCTGACCCCAAATTGGGTGGGCCCAGGCCCACCCGGGCCCACCCGTGGCTACGCCCCTGCCATAAGCAATCTTTGTCTTGCCTTATGCCTAAAGATGCTTTTGGGTTCCTTTACACCTGAGTAAATTAAAAATTGAAGATTCCAATTTATGTTGGGCTTGTAAGTCTGAGGCTGGTACATTCCAACATATGCCTCTGTTGTATCTGAATCTTGTACCATTTTGGAGCGACGTCTGGGACCGGATTTCCCATATTCTACAATTTCAACCTGATTGGTCATATGGTCATATAAAATCCTCATTTGTCACTCCTTATGTCTCCCAGATTCTGTTTCAACAGAATTGAAATGTCCATCCCAATAACAACCCCCTCAAAGAACCAACGCCCCCATCCTGGAAACACACCCCCTCAGCATGAACAGACCTCTCCATTCCAGTAACAACAGCCCCCTGATATGAACATACCCCCTCCCCAAAGGCCCTCATGTATGTGCACAAGCTTAACAGGTGACAGTATCCCCATCCCCCCTGGGGCTGCAAGACCCCCCTATCTGCTACACACAGATGCAGCCCTGTGCTTACCAGGGGTTCCTAGTGAACAGTGGGATGGAAGTGATGCCCACGTGCTCCTACCTCATGGCCTCCGGGATCCAAAATGTCTGCTGAAACCTTTGGCAGTAATACTGTGATATTACTGCCACCGGACAGGCTTTCATACATGGGCGTTATATAAGGAAGCCTGACCTTTAGCTGTAATATCAAGGTATTACCGCTAGAGATCTTGGCGGCTATTTTGGATCTCAGAGGCTATGAGGCAGGACTGAATCAGCATCACTCCCACCTCTAGACACAAAGGACCCCTGGAAAGTCCAGGGACTGTGTTGGAGGAGAGGAGAGTGGGGCTTGTGGCCCCAGGATGGTTATGGGACCTCAGACCCCACAGGGGATGGAGAAGGCTGCCACATGTTGGAGTTGTGCCACATATAAGGCCTTATTGGAAAGGGGGGCTGTTCATGTTGGGGGTTGTTGTTACCAGAACGGAGAGCTGTTCATGCTGTGGGGGGTGGGATTGGGAGTGGGGGGATGTTTTTTTTTTATCAGGCAGATTATTGGTACCAGGATGGGAGGCTCTGTTCATGCTGGTGTGGCGGGGGGGGGGGGGGGGGTATTGGGATGGGGGCTAGTTATGTTGGGGAGGTTTGTGGATAATATAGTATTGGGATGTGTGATGCCATTGCAGAGGAAGCAGCAATTTTAGAAAGCTGCTCTGACATCTGTGCAAGTGTGGGAAGTAGGTTCCCCCCCACCCCCTGTCCAGTTTCTAAAATTGCTGTTCCCTCTGGACGTGCAGGGTCTTGACTGTGCAGCCTTGCTCCTATTTTACAAGAGGCAGTACATTTGCACATGTCTTCTCTTGGACATCGGACATCGGACTTCCTCTCTGCATGTCCATTTGGAAATACTGTTCCATTCTACGTATCAAAAAATAGCACCTAGGCAGGTGCCTACTGGCCTCCTAACGTAGGAACTCTCCATATGTACTCATGTACCTCTCCAGCCATGGTGGTCTCCTTTTGTGATGTAAAAAAAATGATTTAGATCAGGGACACGCTCTTGCATACAGCACCAAGCCCACATTCATTCTCCGGCACATCGAATAACAGAATATTTAATAAAATTAGCTAAGCATTAGAGAATTTTTCAGCTCTTGTAAGGGCTATAGTATATGTACATTTCCAGTTACCAAGCTGCAAAAAATAAAATAAAATAAATTCACTACAGAAGATGAAGCCAAGCCTGAAAGACAGAAGCCAAGGGCAGGTTAAGACATTTATTTTTATACTGGCAAGTAAGAAATACAATTAGGAAAAAATTTAATGGGAACATAAATAACTACTATTCTTTTGCATTGTGGAATGCTATTTTATTCTAATGTAGACACAGAACAAAAGGCCTAAATGAAAGTGGGAGAAAAGCAAATTCAGAACAGATGTTGGGAAGGATTCTTCAGGCAGAAAATAACAGAGCTGCAGAAAAGCCTAGCAGGTCAGGTTCCTGCTGTAAAAATTCAAGAATTGTTCAAGGAACAATTAAACAGCACCATGGAGGTAATAGCAGAGTGAGAAGAGAATGAGTCTTAATGAGGAAAACAGTCTGCGCTCTTTCCGTTCCAATTGTTAGGTTCTCATGTGTATTCCTGATCTTATGGTACAGATGTTTTTCATATCACACACAATAAGATCCCAAAAAATTACCTCTGCCCATCGATCACATTAAGTACAAATGGCAGGAGAATGACGAGTACCGCCTCACATGTAAATAATGACTGGGTTTTTACTGGAAGAGTGTATAATGGATTTCTAGCAAGAAACATTTCATGCATCTTTGGCAAGTCGCAATGGCTGGGTTCACCAGATATGTCACTATTTGATGTGGTTCCCTTTTCTGGTTGAGATTACTATTTTAATCTCTTGGTCACTGCTCAGTGCCAATGGATTGCGAAGGATGAGCTGAGTTCTGTAATGTCCGCAATGCTTACAGACTTAGGGGCCCTTTTACTAAAACACATAGGCGCATACGCGCATCTTACGCATGTCAATTTTGAACTACCACCTGGCTACCGCGTGGCGTGGGCGGTAAATTCATTTTCTATGGGTGCCCAATTTCTGGCATGCGGCGCTAACCAGGTGGTAATCAGCATTGTTTGCACGCTGACAATTACCACCTGGTTACCATGTGAGACCGCTAGGTCAATGGGTGGTGGTAAGGTCTCAGGCCCAAAATGGACGCACGCCAATTTTTATTTTGCCACATGTCCATTTTCAGCTAAAATAAAAAGGCTTTTTTTTTGCAGGTGTTCTGAAAAATAGACCTGTGTGTGTTCAATACACGCGTCTACACCAGCACAGGCCACTTTATGGCGCACCTTAATAAAAGGACCCCTATGTTCTTGCTTGAACTGGACAACCCTTTTTGAAGGTGCCATAATTAAGAGTGGACTCCAGTGATTCCAACATGAGAATGGAGCAGTTATAGGTTGGGAAAATCATAATGACAACAAAAGATTTTTTTTATCATCCTAATTTTTAAAAAAGTCATAGCACTACACACAGGTCCCTTCCTCTACTGATACAATAAAAAGTATCCCAGTTCAAAAGAAAAATTGTTTTCTCCAGTGATTAATCTCTGTACCACTCTATATCAACATATATATGCATGTATACATGCCTAATATAGAGGCCCTTTTACTAAGCCACGTATGCGTCTACGTGCGCCCAACGCACGACAAAATGGAGTTACTGCCCGGCTACCATGTGGCTCTTGCAGTAATTTCATTTTTGGCGCACATCCAATACGCACGTCTGAAAATTTTTTTTATTTTCAGACGCACGTACTGGATACACGCCAAGTGGCATTTGATGTGCTTAGGTTATTACCGCCTGGTTACCGCGTGACACTTTACTGCTGGGTCAATGGCTGGCGGTAAGGTCTTATTTTGCCGCACATCCATTTTAGGCAAAAATTTTAAAGAGGCATTTTTTACAGGTACGCTAAAAAATGATTCTGTGCGCACCCAAAACACACGTCTACACTTCTTCAGGCCATTTTTCAGCATGCCTTTCTAAAGGGCCCCATATAGCCAGGTAATTTAGTAATGCCAGATGGTTTAACTCTTCCTTCTCAAACCCTATTATGCACTGTGGTGTAAATCAGATGGGAGAGGTGTTAGTGTGAGTCACCCTTAGGCAGAAAAGAGAATGACTCAGCTGGATTCTAGTCAGCTTGATACAGGAGAATTTTACCATACAGAAATAAACTTGTTTCTTTTTTTTTCTGGAGGACTGGGGGCTCAGAGGGATATAGATACATTAGGTGAATGAATCACCAAATGAACATGAATGTGAGTTTGCATCCGGCAGCTGGGCACAATCCACAGATCCCTTTGTTTGTTGATACAATGCAACCTTGCTCCAGGCTATGTGGAAAATGTGTTAAATGTGTTCCAAAGGAATTGTGGAGGTGTCTCAGGAATAGTAAATAGTATGAACCTCAGTTAGGGGTCCTTTTACCAAGCTGCGATAAAAAGGGCCTTGTGGTAGGGTTACCATATGTCCGGATTTACCCGTCCGGGCAACCGGGTGGGTTTTGCCAATCTGCCCGTTTGTCTGGATTTCTGGACAAACGGGCAGGCTGGTGGGCGGAGAAACGGGCAGATTGCTAGCCTCCCCTCCCCTTACTTGCTACTGCCCTGGTGGTCTAGTGACCTCTTCCACCTTTGGCGGACATTTTGAATCGGCGCCAAGATCAGCAACAGGAAGGATACATGCAGGGCAGTGCTCTGGGCAGGAAAGAGGGGGCTCTTTCCTGCCCCGAAGAGGTCACTAGACCACCAGGGCAGTAGTAAGGTAAGGGGAGGGGGGTGATGGGGAGGGGGGCTGATGGGGTGTGTGACAGGGGGGAGGGGAAAATGTGACAGGGGGCAGAGCGAGGGCATGAAAGGGGCGGGGTGGGGTGTGAAAGGGGCGGGGTGGGCATGTGTCCTCCTTTTTGGGGGACAAAATATGGTAACCCTACCCTGTGGTAGCAGCAGTGGCTGTTTTTGCCATGTGCCAGGGCCCTTTTTACCGCTGGCAGCTGCATTCGGCCAGCGGTAGTTCCAGGTTGCCACACAACAATCCTTTAGTAAAAGGGCCCCTTACTGCATTAATAAGGTGCAGGGAGCAAAGAGTAAAGAGGTTTGTTCACCGTCAGAAAACCTATTTATTTTGTTCAGCTTTTACTATATGACTTAGGCCTGTTTAGGGAAGAGGGTTACTTCTGATCCTGGGATCTTTCAGAGCACAATAGTTTAGTGGTGTTTTATACTTTTTTTAATTTTGTCTCTTGTTATACAAGTAAATTGTATTTTTTTCTATTTGTCATTATTGTATGTAATCTGCTTTGATGGTCTGACCCTAAGCGGACAATTAAATAAATATAACCTTGAACCTTGAAAACTAAAGGGCTGATATTCAATGACACTTACTTATTTGTTTAGCAGGTGCTGCTAACTGGATAAGTGCCAATGACAGGCATATTCAGCAGCACCCAGGGGTGGACTGACCATTCGGGCAACCGGGCATTGCCCGAGGGCCCAGAGGCTCTGCCCAGTTGTCCTCCACCACACACTATAGCTCTCCCCGGCACTCCTACCTTGAAAGGCCCTGGTGGTCTAGTGGCCTCTGCTGGGGCAGGAAAGAATCCCACTCTATCCTGCTTGCTGTTGCTACTCTGCCTGTGCCTGGCGCCACCATGTTTTAAGAATGACTGCCAAGACTTCCTGCGGAAGTCTTGCGAGACAGCTGAGACCCGCAAGACTCAACGGGAAGTCTCAGCAGCTATTTTGAAAATACAGTGACCGTAGAACCAGGCACAGGGAGAGTAGCAGCAGCAGGCAAGAGAGTGGGATTCTTTTCTGCTCCCAAAGAAGCCACTAGATCACCAGGGCCCTTCAAGGTAGGACCCACTTGCAGGGGTCTGTAGCGTGTGGAAGGGCAAGGGGCAGGGCAGTGGCAGGGAGGGCCCAATGACCCATACTGCCCACAACAAATCCAAGGACAAAGATGTCTGTCTGGCAGCATTTTTACAGAAATGACCACACAGGCATCCTTGCAGAGTAGAGGGGCAGCCTACTGGTCAATGCAGTGGACTGTAAACAAAGGCACCCATATTCATATCTCCCTACAACTCTTTTATTTTAAATGGTGAGGGGAAATACCTACTGTAGCTGACACCACCTCAATAGCCTTCTGACTTGCAGGTCTCATAAATATTTAGGTACAGTAGGTATATGTCTGTTTCTGGAGGGCTCACAATTTAAAGGAAAACAATACGCAAGAGCTGAAGTAGGAATTGAAACTGGGTCCCCTTGTTTACAGTCCACTACACTAACCACTAGGCTACTCCTCACACCTAGATGTCTACATTGGTCAGAATGCCCATATTGCCTGATGCTGTCATAGATCCTGGTCGTCTTTCCAGTTTCACTTTCAAGGGAGAGGGAAAGGGACAGCAACCACTGGGGAGGTCATGCCTTAATCCCTCCAGTAGTCAGCTGCTCAATTAGTGCACCTTTTTGAACTCTAGATACAGTGCCGGATTTAGACTTGGTGAGGCCCTAAACTATATAAAGCTCAGAGCCCCCTTGTTTAAAAGTTACACTAGAAGGTCTCACAAAGGTGCGTACCAAAACAAGACCTTGTGTCTCCAGAACAAAATTGAAAACATATATATGCCTTTTAATTATTTAATAGCAAGGTATTTAAAATGAATTTCATGAATTTTGTTGTCTGAACTGTGGTCGTCGGCTCTGCACATAAAAAGCTACATAAAATTCTAAAAAAACCCCAAAATTCAGAAATTTTGTGAGGTCCTGCAGATTGTGAGGGCCTAAGCTGTTGCTTGTTTAGCTTATGTCTAAATTCGGCACTGCCTGGACGTGATTGAAACAGGTCTAAATAAAAACAACTTTCTTTTTAGATTTGGAAGTTTCTTCCTGCTCAGTTATTGCTATTGAATGTCCTAATTTTGGGCCCTCCCTAGTCCCACACAAAATACACCCAAATCGTGTCCCCTTGCTATTTGGATGAACTGCAGTGTCCAAATTCTGCAATTCCAAAATCGCAATATGGTTATTTTAGGCAGATGTATATTTTCCTGCCATTTTGAGATGTTCATGTGCTTTGAAAATTAGTCCCACAGTTTAAAATTAAATAGCAAACTGTCTCCCCCTATTGGATCATCAACACCGCAAGCTGTAATAACTAACATGCATCACTCAAGTTTCAATCATACACAAACTCTGCTCTGCTTCTGAAATCTTACTGGATCAGAACAAAATCTGGTACCAATCAGTACCTCACACTTCAGAAATATCAGTAATATCAGTTATTTCTTTTTTCTGTTTCTCCTATCCTTATCATTTTATGGTTCACCACTTTTGACATTTGCTGATTCATTTGGCAGCCGTGCCTTGTTTTCATTTTCATTTTTTTATTTTTATTTTCATACCCATGTGGTCTTCTTCATTATTCTCCATCATCAATACACACCTTTTTTTGGGATCCCTGTCCATATATTCTATGTTTCACTTTTTTCAGTATCATTTCATTTTGTTGTATATGTATGTATGGAGAGGATGTAGTGATTTATGCCTTCGTTTACATATTTATTATAGATATCGTTGTTAGCAGCTTTAGTGCTATTTTGTTCATCTGATCTACAAGGTACTTTTTTCTACAGATAATACTAGGTATGTCCTCTATATTTATACTTCATCATGTTGTGTATTTTATTTCATGCCTTGTCCTCATTATCTCTATGTGGTATAATTTCATATTTTTATATAATTCAATATTCTCTATTCTTTTAAAGTCATATACTCTTATATTTTTATCATATTTTTTATTATATATATTTTGCATCTTTCATTCTGATGTTTTATTTGTCTAAATTTGTACAAGAAATTGTATATGTATGCTCAAGTTTTTATTCATGGTTTTAATTATAATTGTATTTTTATGCATGTCTTTGTATATTATATTATTTTATAGACCCCTGACGCAGGCCTCACGGCCGAAACACGTCACGTGTCGGGTCATTTCTGCTACTGTTAATAAAGACCTTGTTCAGGAAGACACTCATTGTGAGAGGACTTTTTTGGATCCACTGTGTGTTTTGCCTTTCATTGGTTTTCCTGTGGAGAGTTCACCTTCTGTGGGTGTTTGCAATTTTAAGACCTATAACATGTCCCCTAAAGTTAGGCACTAATTGCATGTATAAGTTA
The DNA here is from genome assembly GCF_901765095.1 of Microcaecilia unicolor. Classification (NCBI taxonomy): domain Eukaryota; kingdom Metazoa; phylum Chordata; class Amphibia; order Gymnophiona; family Siphonopidae; genus Microcaecilia; species Microcaecilia unicolor. Next base: position 262,622,481 of record NC_044036.1, on the reverse strand, counting down.
TAGAATACTAGCACGCATGTAACTGTAACAATTACCGTATATACTGGAATATAAACCAAGCTTTTTTGGCTTAAAAAAGGCATCAAAAATTAAATCTCGATTTATATTCGGGCCTATCTTCCCTCTCCCATGGCATCCAGCATCACTGCCATTCCCTCCCTTTGCCAAGTTGCCCTGCCATGACTAGCTCTGCTCCCGCTCCCTGAACCAGAAACTCGCACTCATTTCCTCCTCCCCATGGTACACATGACCCCTCCCCCACCCCAAGCCTACCTTACAGCCTTGGTGGTCCGGTGGTAAACTGGGACAGGAATGTTCCCCTACACTTCTGCCCATGCGGTCTTTGAACTGAAAATGGCTGCCACAAGTTTCAGCAGCAGTCTTGCGAGATTGCTGTGGGAACTCGCAGCAGCCATTTTTGGTACGGACACTGCATGAGCAGGAGTGCAACAGGATCACTCCTGCCCCGGCTCATCACTGGACCACCAGGACTGTAAGGTAGGCCTGGGTGAGGGGCCTAAGGTGGGTCCAGGAGGAGTGGGAGTTTGTCTTTGCAATGGGTGTGAGTGAATGAGTGGGAGTTTCCAGTTTGGGGGCAGGCTGGGGGCAGAGCCAGCTGTGGCAGGACATGGGGAAGTTAGGGAGCAGCAGGAATGACAGATGCCACAGGGGAGGAAAGGAAGGAAGGAGAGAGAGGATTACTTGAATATGAACGGTTTATATTTGAGTTAACATTTTCCTCCCTTTTTTAGGGGAAAAATGTTATCTCAGTTTATATTCTGATGGGTTTATATTTGAGTATATACGGTGTGTACTTCAGTGCAAGGCATACACTGAGCAGTATTCTATAACATTAGCACACTACTGATTTAGCACATAAATATGTAAATAGAGGAGAGAAGGACATGTCTGAGAGAGGAGAGGGGTCAGGAAGTCTGCTATTGTGTTTTCTATCTGGACTCACATGCATTTTTAGTGTTCTAACTGACGTGATCTATCCCAGGCAAATGTTTGTCTACCATGCGCTTACAAACCTCCAACCAGAGATTACACCACCTTCTACCACCATCATCATCATGACCACAACCACCTGAACTAGAGGTCTTATTTCGGTGTTTAAAAACATGAACAGCTGGAGAATGGATTAAAAGAGATTAGAAGAACAGCTGTGTTAAAAGATAACAACTTTTATATCTAAAAGTATATAAATTTTGGAAATTAAACAAAAAAATTCATATTTTTAGGCAAGAAAACAATATTTAAAACTGTTATAAAACTACATCCCCTCTCCCCAGCATTGTATTCAAATGATGACTGTAGCATTTAAATCTATATATGGGTATCAGCCACTACTGAATATCTGGGTATAGTGGTCGCTGGAAGGTCTAGCTGAAGCCCACCAATATTTATTTATTTAATTATTATTACATTTGTATCCCACATTTTCCCACTGATTGCAGGCTCAAAGTGGCTTACATAATACTGTAGTAAAGCTACAATGCGAGAAATACAATTTTGCAAATTGAGAGTAAGATTGGAAGAACAATTTAAACAGCAATATGTATTGAGAGTAAGTTAGAATTAACAATTGATCAGCAATAGATGAAAAAGATAAGAACATGTAATTAGTGTCCATTTGATCATATTAATAGTAAGGGATAATTCTGATTATGTTGAATCTGGAGAATAAGCCTTCTTAAACAGTACTGATTCCAATGATATATCAGTGTCAGTAGTAGAAGACTTATCCTTGTATATTAGGACAGCTAACAGTGAGGCCTTTTATGGACATAAAATTACTTATTAAGTTATTTCCATTAATGTTAAACCTGATATATTTTGCTAAATCTAATATGCTGTAACCATTCGTCCTTTTTTTCACAATACTGCAGCACTGACTCTCGCCATCTGAATGGCCATTGTTTTATAGCGCTACTGTCTGACTGAGGATATTACAAAGATTTCACAGCCAGGATTTTACAGCCAGGACTTTGACAATCATCTCGTTGTTTAGCATCTTTGCCATAACATCAGAGATTCACCAGATCCTTGAGGCAGGCCTTTTGTGCCGAAACACAGCCGTGTCGGGTCGTTTTTTAGCTGTTTTCCAATAAAGACTACTTGATATCCTCTCGTCGCATCCATCTCACTGTTTTGTTTGTTGCTCACATTCACGTGAGGTCTGCTCTTCCTTTTTGTTTATCCCGTAACCACTCGTCCCCCATCCCCATAAAACACAAACTTGTTACTGATAGACTGGTGAAGGCTGCTCTATAAATCAAATTGCTTGATTGGCTAAATAACTCAACATTCTTTCCCCCCCCCCCCCCCCCCCAAAACAGATATACTGCTTGTGCAGTGGAAAAAGACAAAAAAAAAAAACAAAGCAAACCCAAAACAGTTGAACTCTTCAACTGTTTTTTTTTGTGTGATTCGTTTAGTACTTAACGTCACAATGCATTAATAGATCTTTTCTCACCAGAACATTTTCATGCAAAGTTCTGTTGGTTACAGCTTGTGAAGATCCTAAGGTCGACTTGTATGGTTTCACTTCCACCTAAACTGTTTATGAGTAAGCAGTTGAGAATGATTTCAGATGAGCAGTTGGGGGGAAGAGGGGGTGGTGGTTGGGAGGCGAGGATAGGGGAGGGCAGACTTATACGGTCTGTACCAGAGCCGGTGATGGGAGGCGGGACTGGTGGTTGGGAGGCAGGAAATACTGCTGGGCAGACTTATATGGTCTGTGCCCTGAAAAGGACAGGTACAAATTCAAGGTAAGGTATACACTTATAGGTTTTTTCGTTGGGCAGACTGGATGGACCATGCAGGTCTTTTTCTGCCGTCATCTACTATGTTACTATGTTATGTTATGTTACAATATTTAGTAATCTCATCTCTAGAAGGCTCTAAGACCACAACCCCTCAAGTTCTACAAAAGGAGCTCAAAATTGCGTGCATACAGTGGCGTTCCTAGGGTGGCTGACACCCGGGGCGGATCGCCGATGTGCCCCCCCCCAGGTGCAGCGTGACCCCCCCCCCTGGCGAAACAATGGACACCCACCCCCCGGGTGCATCTTTACCTGCTGGGAACAAGCGTTGCTGACAGACGCACAGCACCCCCCCCCCCAGTGGCGAAGCGACGGACACCTCCCCCCGGTGAAACGACACCCCCCCGGGTGCATCTTTACCTGTTGGGGGGGGGGGGTGCCGCACGCCTGTCGGCTTCGCTCGTTCCCTGCTCCCTCTGCCCCAGAACAGGAAGTAACCCGTTCCGGGGCAGAGGGAGCAGGGAACGAGTGTTGCCGACAGACGTGCGGCACCCCCCTAGCGGCGTGCACCCAGGGCGGACTGCCCCCACTGCCCTCCCCTTGGCATGCCACTGCGTGCATAAATTTGTATGTGCAATTTAATTGAATAATGAGACAATTAGCACCAATCATTTTATGCTAATAAGCAATTATCAGCACTAATTGGCAACAAGTTGAATTTACGTGTGCATCTTGCTATGTGCTATTCTATAAAGATATGTGTACATTTTTTAGTGTGCGTCTGAAAAGGGGCATGGCCATGGGAGGGGCATGAGCAGGTCAGGGGCATTTGCTAAAGATACATGCACTATTAGAGAATCCAGGGGATCTGTGCCTAATTTAGACAAGGGGATTTAACCAGGGTTCAGTTGGTGTAAATCCTCATGCCCAAAATTAGGCGTAGATGGTGCCAAATTCTGAGCACCCTTTATAAAAAAGCACTTAATGCTCATTTTTTTTTTGGTGCCCAAATTTCATCATCATTTACTGAATTTAGTACCATGGACTAGAATCTATATGTTATGCCTAAAAAATCAGCACAAAAAATTTGCCTAAGAATATTCTATAAATTACGCCTAACTTTAGGCGTACTTTGTAGAATACTACCAAAATTCAACATGGTTTATAGAATACTCTGAGCCCCCATCCATGTGACTAAATTTTGTCATGGGCAGTTACGCCAAGTAAAACTTGGTATAAATGCTGACACCTAAATTATGCACGGACCGTGTGTATTCTATACCAACATGCAAAGACTTTAGAAATGCCCACAATCTGCCCATTCCATGTCCATGACCCATGTTCCCTTTTTGGCAGCGCACATTAGAATTTCTGTGCACTTTACAGAATATGCCTAGCAGGTTGGGTGCGTTAATTCTAATCAATGCCAATAAGTATCAATAATTACTTGTTATGTGGCAATTATCAGCACTGATTGGCTTAAGTAATTAAATTACGTATGCAAATCCAGAATATGACTGGATTTACGTGCACAATTTTGGTTGTGCTATATAGAATCTGGGTTGTCATTTAAAAAGTTTGTACACAGCCTTCAGTGAATTCCTTCAAAAGGTTGATAAATAAATTCTAATAAATACATCAATAAATAAATAAATAAGTCAAATTTCTACTTAAAGAATCATTCAGGTAAAACGGACCATCAGAGGTGTAATCTCTAGGCCTTTTCACAACTTTAAAGGAAGTTATGAAAAGCTTATAGATTAATGGAAGTTCACCTCTGATGGTCCGTTTTACCTGAATGATTCTTTGAGTAGAAGTTTGACTTGTCAAATGACAGCTTGTGATTGATTATTGACTTGAGGAGCCCTTTTACTAAGTTGTGTAAGCGTCTATGCGCACCCAACGCATGCCAAAATGGAGTTACTGCCTGGCTACCGTGTGGCTCTTGTGGTAATTTCATTTTTGGCATACGTCTGAAAAATAATTTTTATTTTTGGACGCGCATATTGGACGCACGCTAAGTGGCATTTGATGCGCATAGGTCATTACCTCTTGGTTATTGTGTGAGAATTTACCTCTAGGTCAATGACTGGTGTTAAGGTCTCAGACCCAAAATGGATGCGTGGCAATTTTCATTTTGCCACACGTCCATTTTTGGCAAAAATAAAAAAAGTCCTTTTTTACCGGCATGCTGAAAAATGGATAGGTGAGCACTCAAAACCCACGCCTACACTACCAGAAGCCATTTTTCAGCGTACCTTAGTAAAAGGACCCCAAAGTATTTATTAGGGGCAGCCGGTGTTAATAGGTAATTTATACAGAGCCATTGATGATACTTATATATAGAATTTGGTGCCATATAACTAAACTAACTGAGCATGTAGTTCTTTTGTTGTACTAATTTATTCATGAAGACGGTGTTTTAAATTAGGGATGTGCATTTGTGTGAAATGATATCGGAATTTCTAATCTCATTTCATGCTGTTTTTTTTTAACCTGAAATGACAAGGAAAAAAGCAACAAAGTTTCAGTTTTTTTCTCCTGTGTCATCAATAGTGTGCCCTATTTTATAATAGCGCACACTATTCAGCAAAAGGGCACACTATTTCACAATAGTGATTACTATTTTAAAACAGTGCTCATTACTGGAAAATAATCCACACCATCCCAAAATAGTGCTCACTATTGTGAAACAGCGCCCGCTATTGCAAAACAATGCACACTATTGACTACATTACCTCACAACAAAACAAACAAAATTTAATAAATGAAAAAAATAAAAAATCCCATAAATGACATTGGATTCCTTTTACTAAGCTGTAGTAAGTACATGCTTACCACGTGGCATGCCAAGGCATCCTGCAGTAATTTTGCAATCTGCACATGCAGACTAATCAATTAGTGCATCTACATTACCGTGTGCTGATTAGGTGTTGATAAGTACTCATACGCTAATTTTTGTTAATGGCCATGTGCTAATGGCAACATCAGCGCATGGTCATTAATTTGGAAAATCAGCTATTTTCTGTCTGTGGTAATAATGGCCTTAGCAGGTGGGAAGGACCCACGTAAGGGCAAGCTAAGGCCACTTTCTACCGAAATGTAAAAGGAGCCCACAGGAAACTAATAAAACAAAAATGTTACCCCGCTGCCATTCCAGAAGCAGTTTCTTAGCAATCCTAACCATTCCCTTTTCTTTTTAGTTTTCTTCTGAAATGGAGATGCAGAATTATGGCAGCCCTGGTGTCCAGGTTTGAGTTGGAGTGGGTTGGTGGTAGTGGGGTACTGGGGAGGGAGGAGGGAAGAAAGGTAACAAATTGTGGAAACATAAGGGTGTCTTAAGATGTTTCAATTATAAGGTCTTGTTTCTTTCTCAGGAGCATCCTTGGTTTGTATTTCTGATTTGTGCTTGATATTACGTCTAGTGTCAAACTCTATTTTGCTGTCTACTGCCTAAATTTTACATACTATGCACAAGCTTGTATTTTACTGTTTTGACTGAATATTGTACTGTATTTTATGACTGATGTCCATTGGTTTCCAGTATTGATTATTTAACTCCACCCCCCCCCCCCCAAACAAAACAAAACAAAAATGTTTGCCTTGCAAGCCTCTCTTTTAGATGAGATTTAGCAAGTTTCAAATGGGACATCATCTATGTTTGACTCAGAAGTGGAGCCAGGTTGACGGCTCAAGGGGAGCGAAAGCGGTGCGAGAGAGGACTTCTGCCGGTGCACATTTTCAATGCAACATGATGAGAAAAAAATAGGCACCGGCAGAACTCCGTTTGGGGGAGCGGCTGCTCCCCTGGCGCCCCACCTAGCTACGTCATTGGTTTGACTCCTTATTTATAATGCTTGACAGCCATAATACAGCTTATTTAGGGGCTCTTTTACTAATATAAGAACATAAGCATTGCCACACTGGGAACAGACCAAAGGTCCATCAATTCCAGTATCCTGTTTCCAACAGTGGCCAATCCAGGTCACAAGTACCTGGTGAGATCCCAAAAGAATATAAGAGATTTTATGCTGCTTATTCTAGAAATAAGCAGTGGATTTTACTAAAGGGCTATGCCCCGATGATCAGAGGCAAATGCGGGCACTAGATGCTATTAGTGCCATACTAGCACCCGTATTTCTTCCTTATATGATAAGAAGCCCCACCCAATGCATCCCAGGATGCACTGGGCAGGGCAGGGTGTCGCCATTTTGAAGGTGGTGCTGGAAGGAGGAGAGAATGCTATTCTCTCTTCCACTCATTGATGAGGTACAGGCCTATGGGGGGGGGAGTCAGGGGCTGCTAGACCACCAAGGCAGGTGGGGGTGGGGGTAGCAGCCCACTGGGCCACCAGGGACATTTTGGAGGGTTGTGGAGGGGGGGGGGGGTTGGGGGACTGGAGATCCACTATATCCAGCCCTCTAGGCCCTTGTGTCGGAGTGACCGGAGGTCTGCCAAACTTCCAGCCCCTGTGTCGCTGTCTGGGAGAGCTTTTTTTTTTTTGGGGGGGGGCACTAGGCCACCAGGGCTGAGTGATGCGGGGGGTCCAGGTGTCCAATGGACCTCCATCTACTACGTTTGACAGTACTGAGCTTTTGACAGCCTGGACCTGTCAAACAAGTGCGAAAAGATGCAGTCAGGCACAATCCTCCTGCACTTTCCCCCTATGATCAGAGCTAATAGCACTCCAAAATTTGCATGCTATTAGCTCTGATCTTAGGGGCATTATAGCCCCGTGCTGCTCCAGTGTTATTTTTAGAGTGCTGTTTGTAATGCAGGGTTTCTGATCATCTGGCTATGAATGTGCAAGAAAACAATTACCGCAAAACACGTTAAAGCTTTTTTTTTGGTAATATTCCCCTTTCAGTGCGCTAACCATGCATTATTTATTTTTAAATATTTTTTGGAGGAGACAAGGAGAATGGGCATGAAAATGTTAACTGGTTAGCCATTTCCATTAACACGCTAACTGGCTAATGCTGAGTTTAATACTGTAGCACTAATGGAAAAGTTAACATGGGACCTGCAAAAAAATAAAAATATCTACTATAATAAAACGCACCCTCAATGTTCTGTGTACACTGACGTCACTGCAGGCACTCAAACACCGGTTCATAAGTTCATGGTGGTGAAGCCACAACACTCACCATGTCTCCATGCCCCGCCCTCGCGTCACACGTGATGACGTCGAGGGCGGAACAAGTATACAACCACACAAATGAATGAACGTAGTGCTGCTGCTAGCTGCCCTGCTGCATCCTGTGCGAGTCCGGCTGTCGGCATTTCAAAATGGCTGCCGAGAGTTGAAGTCTCGCAATGCTGCTTCAACTCTCGGCGGCCATTTTGAAACAGCGAGAGCCAGACTCACACAGGATGCATCAGGGCAGCTAGCAGCAGCGCTAAGGCCACGAAACAGGGGGCTCTTGCGTTCCTGGCCCAAGCGAAAAGGTACCTCTAGGCCACCAGGGATAGAAGCATAAGGGGAGAGGAGGTGATGGGGGAAGAGGGGGCGGGGCGATGGGGCTAAAGGGGCGGGTTGATGGGCACGTCGGCGGCGGCTGGTTTTTGTCAGGCTGTCTGGAGGGATTCGTTTGAAGGGGAGGAGTAGGGAAACTACTCCTCTCCGTTCGTTCATTGGCGTTGTTCAGTACTTGTTCCACGTCCTCGGCGGCTGCAATTCGTTGGAAGGGGAGGAGTAGGGAAACACGCGTAGCGTGTTTCCCTACTCCTCCCCTTCAAACGAATCCCTCCAGACAGCCTGACAAAAACCAGCCGCCGCCGACGTGCCCATCAACCCGCCCCTTTAGCCCCATCGCCCCGCCCCCTCTTCCCCCATCACCTCCTCTTCCCTTATGCTTCTATCCCTGGTGGCCTAGAGGTACCTTTTCGCTTGGGCCAGGAACGCAAGAGCCCCCTGTTTCGTGGCCGTAGCGCTGCTGCTAGCTGCCCTGCTGCATCCTGTGTGAGTCTGGCTCTCGCTGTTTCAAAATGGCCACCGAGAGTTGAAGCAGCATTGCGAGACTTCAACTCTCGGCAGCCATTTTGAAATGCCGACAGCCGGACTCGCACAGGATGCAGCAGGGCAGCAGCGCTACGGCCACGAAACAGGGCAGGGGCTCTTTCGTTCCAGCACCCAGTGAACAGGTACCTCTACACCACCACCGATAGTTGCGTAAGGGGAGGGGAAGGGAGTCCCGTGCCCGCTAGCGCCCGTTTCATTTGAGGCAGAAACGGGTCTTTTTTTACTAGTAAAATATAAAAGCCCTAAATACTGCCACATTGAATTTGGGCTTAGTGTATGGGAAAGTCCTGTGTTAAGAGATGCTAATCCTAGATTCTAACACACTTTATTGAAAGGGCCCCTTATTTTGAGGGTGAGAGAATGGGTGTTTGGGTTGGACTGACTTCTGGAATTCTACAAGGATCAGCTCTATTCTCTTTGCTCTTCGAAATGTATTTGTGACCGCTATATAATGTTTGATGATGACCGCTATATAATATATGTAGATGATGTTAATTTTTAACCTCATTTAAGACACAGTGGAGCCTTTATCCACTGATCTTGTGGATTGTTTTCATGCTGTGGGCAGTTGGTTAGCTTTTAATGGTTTATCAGTTACAAGAGATGGTGGACTTCACTATTCATAGAATGGAGAATGCTGCCAGTGGACATGCAACAGCTTAGAGATTTTGTTTCTCCTCATAAGTCAGTGGGGGGTCTTATTAGATTCCAAATTGATGTTAAGATCTTACATATTAAGAAAACTCTTAAAGACTATCTCTTGTGGCAGTTGAGGCTATTTTTGCATCCTGTGGATTTTTAGTAGGTATTTCATGTCCCCATTTTGTCAGGTTGATGGTTTCAACAATGAGAGTCTAGCAGATTGTGCAGAATACGGCCACTTGTGTTCTGAAAGGGTGTAAGAGATGGGATCGTATTACCCAGAGACTGGTCGAACTACATTGGTTGCTCATTCCATTTCACATTAAGGGGCCCTTTTACTAAGCCGCATAAGCGTCTACACACGCCCAATGCACCTGAAAATGGAGTTACAACCCGACTACCGCGTGGCTCTTCAAGTAATTTCATTTTTGGGCGTGCGTCCGTTATGTGTGTCTGAAAAATATTTTTTTATTTTTGGGTGCGTGTAACAGATGCAGGCGCTTAGGTCATTACTGCCCGATTACCGTGTGAGCCTTTACTGCCAGGTCAATGGCTGGCAGTAAGGTCTGAGACCCAAAATGGACGCACGGCAATTTTCATTATGCTGCATGTCCATTTTTGGCAACAAAAGGGCCTTTTTAACAGGCGTGCTAAAAAATGAATCGGCGTGTGCCCAAAACACTACCGCAAGCCATTTTTCAGCACGCCTTAGTAAAAGGACCCCTAAATTTACTATTTTTTGAATTCAAGGTTCCTAGAGGCTTGTGTTCCCTATACCTTAATGCAGCTGCATTGCTCTCTACAGTCCACTCATATTTTTCAGCAGATCACTTTAAATATATTGTACCATCAGTAAGACAAATCCAGAAAGCCTTGTGCTTTTTCTGTCATGATTTCATATGCCTGGAGTTCATTACCACCTGAACTGGGGCTGCTTGATAAGTTTATATTTCAGAGGCATGTGGAGGTGTGGTTATTTACACAAGCATTTGATTTATACTGGTCTGTTGCGTCTTGTTTGTTTTGTTTTATTTCTGATGTGTTATTGTTCCTTGCTTAGGGGCTTATTTACCATAGTGTGGAAGGATTTTGCAGTTACCATGTGTAAATTGCCAAAAGTGACATGCAGAAACTGCAAAACGTCTGTGGTAACTGTTGGAGGCATTCATACCATTTTCTCATACAGGTAGGACTTAATTTTATAACAAGGTGCCTAGATTATGGGGTCCTTTTACTAAGGTGCACTGAAAAATGGCTTGTGGTAGTGTAGGCGTGGGGGTTTGGATGTGCAACGATCCATTTTTCAGCACACCTGTAAAAAAGGCCTTTTAAAAATTTTTGCTGAAAATGGAAGTGCGGCAAAATCAAAATTGCCACGTGTCCATTTTGGGTCTGAGACCTTACCACCAGCCATTGACCTAGCGGTAAAAACTCACATGGTAACCGGGCGGTAATGACCTATGCGCGTCAAGTGCCACTTGGTGTGCATCCGATACATGTGTACAAAAATATTTTTGGACGCACATATCGGACGTGCGCCAAAAATTAAATTACCACAAGAGCCATGTGGTAGCTGTGCGGTAACTCCATTTTGGCACATGTTGGGCACACATAGACACTTATGCGGCTTAGTAAAAGGGCCCCTATCAGGGGCATTTTCGAAAGAGAAGGGCGCCCATCTTTTGACACAAATCAGGAGATGGGCGTCCTTCTCTCAGGGTCACCCAAATCGGCATAATCGAAAGCCGATGTTGGGCGCCCTCAACTGCATTCCATCGCAGGGATAACCAAAGTTCCCGGGGGCATGTCGGCAGTGTACCAAAGGCGGGACGGGGCGTGCTTAAGAGATGGGCGTCCTCGGCCGATAATGGAAAAAAGAAGGGCGTCCCTGACGAGCATTTGGCTGACTTTACTTGGTCCCTTTTTTTTCACGACCAAGCCTCGAAAAGTTGCCCGAACTAACCAGATGACAAACCGGAGAGAATCAGGGATGACCTCCCCTTACTCCCCCAGTGGTCACCAACCCCCTTCCACCAAAAAAAATTTTTTTTAACATTTTTTCCAGCCTCTATGCCAGCCTCAAATGTCATATCCAGCTCCATCACAGCAGTATGCAGGTCCCTGGAGCAGTTTTTAGTGGGTGCAGTGCACTTCAGGCAGTCGGACCCAGGCCCATCCCCCCTACCTGTTACACTTGTGGTGGTAAATGTGAGCCCTCCAAAACCCACCCAAAACCCACTGTACCTACATGTAGGTGCCCCCCTTCATCCCTAAGGGCTATGGTAGTGGTGCACAGTTGTGGGGAGTGGGTTTTGGGGGGGGGGTGGGGGGCTCAGCACACAAGGTAAGGGAGCTATGCACCTGGGAGCAATTTCTGAAGTCCACTGCAGTGCCCCCTAGGATGCCCGGTTGGTGTCCTGGCATGTGAGGGGGACCAGTGCACTATGAATGCTGGCTCCTCCCACAACCAAATGCCTTGGATTTGGTCATTTTTGAGATGGGTGTCCTCGGTTTCCATTATCAGCGAAAACTGAGGTCGCCCGTCTCTAAGGTCGACCATCTCTTAGGTCGACCTAAATGTGGAGATTTGGGCGTCCCCGACCATATTATCGAAAAGAAAGATAGATGCCCATCTTGTTTCGATAATACAGGATGCCCCGCCCCTTTGCCGGGACGTCCTTAGAGATGGTTGTCCCCATTCGATTATGCCCCTCTATGTGAGCAGGAAGGCACTTTTTGGACCTATTTTATAAAGACACTTGCAAATAACCTATGGAACTTTGTAAGTCTAAGTGCATTGAAAATGAGTGTCATAGGCACATATGTGTCTTTATAAAATACTAGAGCAGTGGTTCTGAACACACCTAGCCAGTCAGTTTTTCAAGATACCCCCAATAAATATGCATGAAATAAATTTGCATACTCTAGAGGTAAGGCATGCAAATCTATCTCATGCATATTCATTATGGGTATCCTGAAAACCTGACTAGCTGGGTGTGTCCCAAAGTTTGGGTGGAGAACCCCTGTACTAAAGCAAATCTAGCAGCAGTAGTTTCCACATTTAAGGTGTGGACATTATGGATGCTGGAGAGCAGGAGCAAATGTTAGCATATACTTTACACCCATACATGCATATTTAATATAATATCACTCACAGTGCGCAATTATGTGGTAGAGTATAAAGTTATCATTCCAAAGGTCAAGTCATATATACTATCAACAAAATTATCCCCTGGAGATAATTAGATCTTCTGGACCATCTGATAACAAATATGGCAGCCCACTTTTCAAATGACTCCAAAATAGCCGCCACTCCTTTATTATTTTCATAGTTTAATTTTTTTCCAATTTATATTTTTAACTAAAAAAGCTTAACTTCAAAAAGAGCACTTAGTTTCAATAAACAGGCAGCCTCCCTCAAGACTGGAGGGTGCCTGCTTTATTGCAACTAAGTGCTCTTTCTGAAAATTAAAAAAAAAGATTAAATTATGAAAACAATAAAGGACCAATGAAAATTGGAAGCTATTTTGGAGTCGTTTGAAACGTGGGCTGCCATATTTATTATCGGATGGTCTAGAAATTCTAAAATAATATGTTTAGGTCCAGCCATATGTAAGATTTTTATCTCCAGGGGATAATTTTGTTGATAGTATATATTTTATAAAATAATCGCACACACTGCAACACTGCCCAAACTTTGCCTCGGGGATGCCTATTGTAAAAGTAAGTACCAGCTTGCACTCTGCTTACATTTAGATTTGATCTCATTTTATAAGAGTCCAGTTACTCATGCAAATCAGGCAAAAAGAATTTACAAAATTACCCTCCACATGCAGGGAAATATCTTTACTGTATTTTAATTGCCTTGCAGATAAGGTAATGCTGTCAGCAACAGCAATTCAGGTGATATTAAGTGTGCTGTGTCGTTTTCCATGCTACCAGTTAACACAAAGGGGGTTCGCTATAAAGGAAGTACTTCCAGGCTACCACAACAGCACGGCGGTAGTTCCCACCTCCAGCACGCCATCACCATCAAATCCGGCACTACAAAAATACATTTATCTTTGTAGCGCTGGTGTCTACCCAGTGGTAATTGGGCAGTGCCATGCAATGCCTGTTTATCACCGGGTTAGCGCAAGAGCCCTTACTGCCACCTCAATAGGTGGCGGTGAGGACTCCTGCCCCCCCCCCCCAGAAATGGCCACGCAGCAAGTGTTTCACTTGCCGCATGTCCATTTCCTCAAAAAAAAGAAAGGCCTACCTTTTACCCGCTGTGGTAAAAAGGGGTCTTGGTGCGTGTCAAAAACATGCACCGATGCCGGGGCACGCCCCCTTTTGCCATAGTTTGGTAAAAGGGGCCCACAGTAACTTACTGCATACAGTGGCGTAGCAAGGGCGAGGCGGTGGGGGCGGTCTTCCCCGGGTGCCGGGTGCAAGCTGCTGGAGGGTGCAGAGAGCAGCCGTGCGCCTGTCGGCTCCGCTAGTTCCCTGCTCCCTCTGCCCCGGAACAGGTTACTTCCTGTTCCGGGGCAGAGGGAGCTGACAGGCGCACGGCTGCTCTCTGCACCCTCCAGCAGCCAAGAATGCACCCGGGGGGGCAGGGGGGCTTGATGTGCCAGGGAGGAGTGGTGTCATTGCGCCGGGGGGGGGGGGGGGGGTCATGCTGCACCCTAGGGGGGACGGACGCTGCTGCACCTGGGGGGAGGGGGGTGCGCAGCGGTGATCTTCCCCGGGTGGCAGCCGACGTTGGATCACCACTGACTGCACATTAACTGTAAGGTGCAGTCTCTGCCCATCCACTGCCTATTGTCTCCCCATTCCCCACCCCAGTCCACACTAGGAAGTGAATAGAAATTATTTTAATTAACTTAGGGCCCCTTTTACAAATCAGCGGTACATATACTGCCACTTTGCCATGTGCCAATCCAGCACTACCACCTGGCTACCACAGGAGCCTAGTGTTATGCCTGCTCCCAAATGCACGTCATTTCCGGTGCTGAAAATATAGTTTTATTATTTTTTTAGCACCGGGGCTTACTCGGCAGAAATCAGGCAGGAATGCCCACTCTCTGCCCCCTGACACACCCTCTCAAAAATGTATAATATATTTTAGCATGCAGTTAGAGCATGCTAATTTGGCTCTTACCACAGAATGACTGAGTGTGTCTTTCAATACACCATTTTAAGATTTATTAGGCGTGCACGGGCACCTAATGCAGCTTAGTAAAAGGGCCCCTCAATTTATTAAAAAAATGATCACCTGTGAAGGGGCATAATCGAATGGAAACGTCTATCTCCATGGGCGTTTATCTCCGAGAACGGGTCCGTGAAGGAGCGGACCGAAGCGTATTTTCGAAAAACATGGACGTTTATCTTTTATTGAGCTGGGCGTTTTTGTTTTTCAGTGATAATGAAAACCGAAAGCGCCCAGCTCAAAAACGAATACCTCCAAGACATTTATTCGTGGGAGGGGCCAGGATTCGTAGTGCACTGGTCTCCCTCACATGCCAGGACACCAACCAGGCACCCTAGGGGGCACTTTTACAAAAAAAAAAAAAAAAAAAAGGTAAAAGAGCTCCCAGGTGCATAGCACCCTTCCCTTGGGTGTTGAGCCCCACAAATCCCCCTCAAAACCCACTGCCCACAAGTCTACACCATTACTATAGCCCTAAGGGGTGAAGGGGGGCACCTACATATGGGTACAGTGGGTTTGGGGGGTGGTTTGGAGGGCTCCCATTTACCAGCACAAGTGTAACAGGTATGGGGGGGGATGGGCCTGGGTCCACCTGCCTGAAGTCCACTGCACCACCTAATAACTGCTCCAGTGACCTGCATACTGCTGCCAGGGAGGTGGGTATGACATTTGAGGGTGAAAATAAAAAGTTGTGAAACGGCATATTTTGTGGTGGGAGGGGGTTTGTGACCACTGGGGGAGTCAGGGGAGGTCATCCCCGATTCCCTCCAGTGGTCATCTGGTCATTTAGGGCACTTTTTGGGGCCTTATTCGTGGAAAAACAGGGTCCAGGAAAAGTGCCCTAAATTCTCGCTAAAAACGCATATTTTTTCCATTATCGGCGAAAGGCCCCCATCTCTGATCGGCCAATAACCACGCCCCAGTTCCGCCTTCACCACACCTTCGACACGCCCCCATCAATTTTGTCCGCATCCGCGACAGAGTGCAGTTGAAAACGTCCAAATTCGGCTTTCGATTATACCGCTTTATTCGTTTTTGTGAGATAAACATCTATCTCCCGATTTGGGTCACAATATAGGCGTTTTTCGATTTCGATTATAAGCAGGATAGTATTCCACACAATAAAAACATACATAATGAAATCAAATGAAACATTTAAAAAATAAACAATACCGTCTTCATTACAAACATCTATATATATAAAAGGCAACCCCAACGTTCTGAAGCCTCCACGGAAGTTGAGGCGCCCGAGATATCCGGTGTGCCCTGGAGTGTCTGCACCGCCCTCGCGTCAAAACGTCATGACACGTCAAAACGTCATGACGTCGAGGGCGGAGCTATTGACACTCGACGGCCGAAACGGCCCACAGCGAACAAGGCAAGTAGCTTCGAGGGACGGAGGGAGGGGGCCCCTTGCTAGCGCCCGTTTCATTCCGCTCAGAAACGGGCATTTTTTCCTAGTACACAAATAAAGCAGTTAGACAAACATCTCCCAATTTCAATTAAAAGCTTGACAAAACAAGTAGGCCTTCAAATGTTTTCTAAACTGAATAAATACAGTGGTAGCACATTCTATAAAGATAGCCCCACAACATAAAGAATAGAAAAAGAGATGGTCTGTAACTACTTAACCTAATCTGATGAAATAAGCAAAATGTTTTCAGCAGACTTTAAAGAGGAAACCAAAGATGGAGGAAAGGCTTTGTTCAAAGCCTTGTAAATCATTGTTAAAACCTTGCACTGAATACGCCAATGAATAATTAGCAAATGTATACTTTTCAAAACTGGAGAAAAAAGATCAAAACTAATAAGACTCCAGAGCACTTGTATTGTTGCATTTTGAACTATCTGCAATGCTTTCATAGAATAAAGTGATAACCCCAAATCCAACGAATTGCAGTAATCAAAATCAGCATAAACAGTGCCTGCATTAACTGTGTTACAATTTTCTGGAGTAAGTAGCTCTTGGACTCTCTTAATCATTTTCAGATAATAAAAGATAGACCTAATAGTGAGGCCCTTTTAGTATGATGTGTGGGCGCCTTTGCGCGTGCATCAAATTAGAACTACTGCCCAGCTACCCTGTGCCCCTGGCGGTAATTCTATTTTCTACGTGTGTCCAAAACATGTGGCAGAAAATTATTTCTATTTCTACCACATGGCGCTAACTGGGTGGTAATCGGCAGTGTACGCGTGCTGACGATTACCGCCCAGTTAACGCGTGAGACCTTACCGCTAAGTCAATGGGTGGCATTAAGGTCTCAAGACCAAAATGGACTGTGCTGATTTTAATTTTCTCGCACGTCCATTTTCAGCAACAAAAAGGCCTTTTTTGCAGGTGCGCTGAAAAATGGACCTGCGCGTGTCCAATACATACGTCTACACCAGTGCAAGCCATTTTTCAGTGCACCTTAGTAAAAGGACTCCAGTATATCTTGAATGTTCCTGAAATGAAAGTGAGGAATCCATCCAAACCCCCAAATAACAAACTTCCCTAACTATGGAGGTCTTTTACAAAGTGCACTAGTGTTTTTAGTGTGCGCTAATGATTAGCATGCACTAAACGCTAGAGATGCCCATTGAAATATATAGGTGTCTCTAGGTTTTAGTGCGTGCTAAAAATGCTAGTGCACCTTTGTAAAAGGGACCCTATGGGAACAATAACATCCTCCTTCAGAACCTCAGAAAGAAACATAAGGCTAGGATGTCCAGACTAAAATAAGATTTGTGTCCTATCTGTATTCAATTAGCTTGTGCTTTCAGGCCACTGTTCTATTAGGAGCCCTTTACTAAAGGGTTGCCACGCGGCAACTCTGAACTACCGCCAGTTCAACGTGGGTGCCGGTGGCAGTTCCACCCCAGCGCACGCCATTTCATGTGTTAGCGGAAATATTTAAAAAATATTTCCATGTTACCCAGCGGTAATTGGGCAGCATCGCATGCTGCTCACCGGGTTAGTGCAGGAGTCCTTACTGTCACCTCAATGGGTGGTGGCAAGTGCGCCCCCCCCCCCCCAAAAAAAATGGCTATACAGCAAGGGCAAACTTACCACACAACCATTTTTTTGGCCTTTTTCCTGCTGCGGTTAAAGGGGTCCTGGCGCATGGCAAAAATAGCCGCTGATGCAAGCTTAGAAATAGGGCCCCTTACCCTTACCTATATAGCATGCCTAGAGATTCACATCGAAGTCCAAGTATAGTCTGTAACAATGCGCGTAACTTAAATTGGCTTAACAAGCCAATCAGCATTAACAGCATTTAACAAGCAATAACGAGCACTAATTAGCAATAGTTATAACTTAAGCACACAACTCACTAAACGTATTCTATAACACAGTGCACCCAACTTCTAATGTGCGCAGCCAAAAAGGGGCATTGGTTATGGGCGGGGAAATAGGTGTTTAGGGGCATTCTGAAATTTGCACGCGTAGTTATAGAATATGGCCCAATGCGCCTAAGTATACATGCTGGGATATACGCCATGTTTTCACTGGTATAAATGGATGCATGCGATTTTAGGAGCTGGGATATCATAAGTATTGCCACGCTGGGACAGAGCAAAGGTCCATCAAACCCAGCAGCCTGTTTCCAACAGTGGCCAATCCAGGTCACAAATACCTGGCAAGACCCCGGAAAAGTTCAATACATTTTATGCTGCTTATCCCAGAAATAGCAGTGGTTTTTGCCCAAGTCAATTTAATAATGGTCTATGGACTTTTCCTTTAGGAGGCCGTCCAGACCTTTTTAAAACTCCACTAAGCTAACCGTCTTTACTAAGCATAATTCTATATACCGTGCCTAAACCTAGACAACACTTATAGAATACGCTTAGGCACAAATGTTTTCCATGTGGATTTTTTAGGTACCATATATAGAATCCCCCCCTCAGTGCATGCTAATGCTAATGCTTAGCACATCTTTGGCTCCTTAAGAATGTATTTTGACTGGTAGGCTACAAATGTTTGAAATAAATAAACATGGCTGCCACCAGGATCCATTTTTTATTGGGCAGGTTTTAATCTACTTCATGCAAGGGAAATCAGCCTCGCACCTCTCTCCCCTTCTTTTTGGGTGTTAGTATTCATTGATATTTATGTTTATTATTATTATTTACAGCACTTGCAAACTAGGCCGCCAGATCCTGATTCTTATTTTGTTCTCAGTGGTGTAAATTCCTATTTTTGTATTATTTTATGTTGCTACATTTTTTTGGTAATCCACTTTGATTTTGTTGGGATAGGTTTATATCAAATTAATAAACTGTAAACTATATATCCAGGCATGCAATGGGAAACAACCACTCCTGAAAAAAGGAGCCAGCTGGAACCTGGCCTGACTGTGAGATTTTCTGCTCCTTATCAGCCTTTTTAGGACTAATCAGAGATTGAGTAACCAACTGGGATTACAGAGACAGCGTTCAGCACTCAAGAAAAAGATCAAGTTGTCATTGTAAACAATACGCTGAAATCTTCTGCCCAGTGTGTGGTGGCAGCCAAAAATGCAAACAGGATGGTAGGAATTATCAGTAAATATTATTATTATTTTTTATTTATAGAATTTCAATATACATGTGTTAAAATACAAGCATTAGGAAATAAGAACTAATCTCAAGAAAAATATACAAATAATAGTCCACAATTAATAGATCCAAGATTAGAAATAAGTCTAAAGGAAATAGATTCCAGATTATTAATAAACATTATAATGCCTCTCTATATTGCTCCATGGTGCGACCTCATCTTGATTATTGCATTCAATTCTGGTCACCATATCTCAGAAAAGATTTGAAGGTTCAAAGAAGAGTGACCAAAATGATAAAGGGGATGAAACGCTCCCACATGAGGAAACACTAAAGAGGTTAGGCTTCTTCAGCTTGGAAAACAGACAGCTGGTGAGGGGGGGGGGGGGTACACAGTGGCGTAGGAAGGGGGCGGGGGGGCGGTCTGCCCCGGGTGCACGCCGCTGGGGGGTGTCGGCTCCGCACTGGTGCACTGCCCTCTCTGCCCCGTAACAGGCTACTTCCTGTTCTGGGACAGAGAGAGCAGTGAACCAGCGCGGAGCTGACACATCCCAGCGGCGTGCAGTCGGGGCGGATTGGACCTCCCGCCCGTCCCTCGCCGCAGGTATGCGCTCCCAGGGGGGTGCGCTGCAGCGGGAGGAGGGTGCACCATGCTGCACCCGGGGTGGGGTGCACAGCGGCGACCCGCCCCTGGTGTCAGCTCCCCTCGCTACGGCTCTGGGGGTACGATTGAGGTCTATGAAATTCTGAGTGGAGTAGAACGGGTAAAAGTGAATTCATTTTTTACTCTTTTAAAAAGTTCAAAGACCAGGGGACATTCAATGAAATTACATGGAAATAGCTTTAAAACATATAGGAAGAAATATTTTTTCACTCAAAGAATAGTTAAGCTCTGGAACTTGTTGCCAGAGGACGTGGTAACGGTGGTTAGTGAATCTAAGTTTAAATAAGATTTAGACAAGTTCCTGGAGGAAAAGACCATAGTCTGTTGTTGAGATGGACATGGGGGAAGCAACTGCTTGCCCTTGGATTGGTAGTATGGAATGTTGTTACTAACTGAGTTTCTGCCAGGTACTTGTGACCTGGATTGGCCACTGTTGGAAGCAGGATACTGGGCTAGAGGGACCATTGGTCTGACTCAGTATAGCTATTCTTATGTTCTTAACTAGTCATCGAGGAACAGCCAAAAGGAAGCATGAGGCATCATGGTAGAACCTCATTAAGGGGCTCTTTTACTAAGCGTCTACACGTACCCAATGTGCGCCAAAATGGAGTTACCGCACGGCTCTTGCTCTAATTTCATTTTGCCATGCGTCTGATACGCATGGCCGAAAATTTATTTTCAGACGTGCGTTTCGGATGTGCACCAACTGGCATTTGGTGCGCGTAGGTCATTACCACTTGGTTACTGTGTGAGACTTTACCACTAGGACAATGGCTGGTGGTAAGGTCACAGACCCAATATGGATATGTGGTAATTTTGATTTCACTGCATGTCCATTTTCGGCAAAAAATTTAAAAAGCCTTTTTTTACAGGTGTGCTGAAAAATGGATCGGCGCATGCACAAAACTCGTACCTACACTACTGCAAACCATTTTTCAGTGCACCTTAGTAAAAGGACCCCTAAATCAGTTATCCTTCCTTCTCTCTTTAACTTACTATTGGTTACATTGTTAGTTTGCACAGCAAATAGGAGGCAAGCTGATTGCACTAATCAAAGTCCTGCTTTACCATAACTTTCCAAAATTACTATTTGAGCATGCTTATCCAATTTCATTCCCTCTCCTCCTTCACGACTCCTTGCTAACCCTAGAAAAGGCCAGTATATTTTCTCAAAATCCTGAGCTCCAGCTGAACTGGTAACTTCTAGATGTACTTTTATATTTCTGAGTCATGTGAACCATAAGATACCTGGGAATATTTGACACAGGGCAGTGCAATGAGTTCAGATTAAGGGTTCTCAGGTGACAATTTTGGAAAGAGCTCTCCAAGGTGTGGATCCACCTCAGAAGATCTGGGAGTGGCTGAAAGTGGGTCTCCTTGTACTTTGGGACCTCCACCCCCCCCCCCCCCCCCCCGCTTCTCACACTGCAGGAGATGTTTAGGTAGAATTTACATCACTGGTCCCAGGCATTATTTACTCATGTAAGGTGAAGGAAAGGGTGAATATTTGATCCTACCCCAAGGACAATTAATCCTCTCTACCAGGTTTTGCTCACTTCCAAATTTCATTGAAGAGGCTGGCTTCTTTCTTGCACCCACCTTTCCATTTCCCTCCATGCATTTTATTACTTTCCACATTTGGGAGTTCTCAATAGAAATCAAACAAAATAAAACATGGAAAAGAAAATAAGGTGATACCTTTTTTATTGGACATAACTTAATATATTTCTTGATTAGCTTTCAAAGGTTGCCCTTCTTCCTCAGATCGGAAGGAAGAAGGGCAACCTTCGAAAGCTAATCAAGAAATGTATTAAGTTATGTCCAATAAAAAAGGTATCATCTTATTTTCTTTTCCATGTTTTACTTTGTTTGATTTCTATTGATAACCTTAAGAGTGGACTAACACGGCCACCACACTCCTCCACATTTGGGAGGTAATTTTCGAATCCTTTTCTGGATTTGAAGCCAGTTTTACCCATTTCCCCAAATTCTATAAAGGTTGCTCAAAGTTGGGTACGGAACCCAGAAGTGTGTGTAAACTAATTAATCAATTGGGTGCCTTCAACCAATTATTGAGGTTAGAGTTAATTGGAACTTAATTGGCACTAATTAAACTTTATGCATGCATCTGCCCATATGGTATTCTGTAATGCTGGGCACCTAAAGTTTCTCTTGTGCGACCCAAAAGGAGGCATGACCATGGGAGAGGCATGGACGGGTCAAGGGCATTCCAAATATTTAGGCGCAGTGATATAGAATACTGAGGCTACACAGGCAACTTGTACACCAGGATTTACACCATATTTCAGCTGGCATAAGTCCTCGTGCCTAAAGTTGACCATGGGAATCCACTCTACACACTTTCTATAAAGGGCGTACAGCTCAGAGCGCCCTTTATAGAATAGCACTTACCTTAGATTCTATATAAGCTGTGGTGAGTAGCATGCATTCAATTGGATGCATGCCAAATTTACATGTGCACATTAATTGAGTAATGAGCCAATCAGTGATGATAATTGACCAATAACCAATTATCATCACTAATTGGAAATAATTGGAATTTATGTGCTCTTTTTAGGCATATTCTAATAAGAGACTGCAGAAATTCTAAAACGCATAGCTGAAAAGGGACATGGCTATGGAAGAAGTATGGGCATGTCAGGGGCATCACTCAAATTTATACCTGTTATTATATAATTCGGGGGAATGCACCTACATTTAGTCATGGGTATTTACAACAGATTTTCAGGGGCATAAGTGGCCATGCTTAAATGTAGACACATTCCCCATCCTTATGCATTATTCTATAAACCGTGCCTAACTTTAGGCCCAGCTTATAAAATAGGGCTAAGTGATTTTTTGGCTACGTCTAGATTTTAGATGCCATTTACAGAATCTGGCCCTTAGCACATACTTTTCCCAGTGCCTAAATTTGGGCACCATTTATTAAATCTGGCCCATCATGTATAAGTCTGCCTGTCTACAAGACCATGTGTAGAGTGCTGGGGGCAAAGAGTAGGCAGAGTTGGGACAAGGTTGCAGGTTCACCCATTGAGTAAGTGCACACATTTACACTGTCCTCAGAGCAGGTGTAAATTGGTTTGTGGCTATATGTGTGCTATTGGGGCTGATTGTGGAGGAGTATTTAATGAAGGCACATAGGTGCTTATGTTGCCTTTATAAAATAGGGAAAAATATTTAATTATCCTCTCAATGTACACACTTTCAACACGTTAATACATGACCTGCTATTTAGATAATATCTTAAGGCCCAACATTTAAAAGGGTTTAACCGGCAAGTAAAATCATGCTGAGAGGGCTGGGAAGGAATATTTATTGGCACCAGCGATACTGCTGAATATCTCCCCTGACAGCCACAGCACTGGAAAGTGCCAGGGTGATCTGGGGGCAGAGTCCAGGAAGTTAAGGGGTAATTTTATAAATGGCGCTCAAAAACGGGCACTGGAAAAGATCGGTGCTAAGCACGGTTCTATAAAAGGAAGCAGGTGAAAGCTTGGCTCTTCAACCTGGCCTTTAATAGAAGAAGTAACTAACTTCTTAGTCTCACACACATACACACACACACACACAAGGAGCGACACAGGCTGCACATACTACAGCAGGACTTGCTTATCTACTCCTCCCCTAGCTGAGATAACATTTAATCATCTCTCTGGCCTCACGTGCAACTTTCTTTAAATTAGTCACCTTATTTTCTAACTCATCTTACTTATCTATATGTTCCATCCTTGCTTATACCCTAAGCTGTCTATTAAACTGTTCTATTACGTATTGTGTTGACATTGTAAATAGGAAAGACTGAAAAACCTTTCCTGGTGGATTCCTCCTGAGGCAGAAGCAAAACAAGGGGGCCCCTTATCAAGGAGTTGCATTGTGCTACAGTTGATTTAATTGGAGCTTGACTTGGCTGCATGATTTGTACAAACCAATCCATGCGACCACCCGGGTATAGAAGCTAAGTGAAAAAAAATTTCTTTTTTCTGTGCACATGTAGTACTGTATATAGATTTCAGTATTATAACCTGACATTAGCCCTGTAGATTATTATTTAATACTTTTCTCTGTTTTTTGACTGCAAGGGTTTTTTCTCCATATAGGTGTTGTTTTCCATTGCAGTTTGTTTCAGAGGACAATTGAAACCTATGATAAGGACGGTTCTATAAAAGGAAGCAGGTGAAAGCTTGGCTCTTCAACCTGGCCTTTAATAGAAGAAGTAACTAACTTCTTAGTCTCACACACATACACACACACACACACAAGGAGCGACACAGGCTGCACATACTACAGCAGGACTTGCTTATCTACTCCTCCCCTAGCTGAGATAACATTTAATCATCTCTCTGGCCTCACGTGCAACTTTCTTTAAATTAGTCACCTTATTTTCTAACTCATCTTACTTATCTATATGTTCCATCCTTGCTTATACCCTAAGCTGTCTATTAAACTGTTCTATTACGTATTGTGTTGACATTGTAAATAGGAAAGACTGAAAAACCTTTCCTGGTGGATTCCTCCTGAGGCAGAAGCAAAACAAGGGGGCCCCTTATCAAGGAGTTGCATTGTGCTACAGTTGATTTAATTGGAGCTTGACTTGGCTGCATGATTTGTACAAACCAATCCATGCGACCACCCGGGTATAGAAGCTAAGTGAAAAAAAATTTCTTTTTTCTGTGCACATGTAGTACTGTATATAGATTTCAGTATTATAACCTGACATTAGCCCTGTAGATTATTATTTAATACTTTTCTCTGTTTTTTGACTGCAAGGGTTTTTTCTCCATATAGGTGTTGTTTTCCATTGCAGTTTGTTTCAGAGGACAATTGAAACCTATGATAAGGACTGTTAAAAAAAAGGTGGAGACCATCTCTTTAGGCGCCCCTGGCTGTTGAGATGTCCTTTCTTTAAGATTTATATTATTGATAATCTCTTGGGTCATAGTCATGATTTAGTAATTGGTTTCAAATAGTATACTATGCCATACTTTGTATTGTTATTTGAATATTTTACTGCTGTAATTGTCTATTGCTTATGTTTGATCTATTCTTACTGTACACTGCCTTGAGTGAATTATTTCAAAAAGGTGGTAAATAAATCCTAATAAATAAATAAATTGTGCATACCCTTTATAGAATTGCGCTTAGCACTGATTCTTTGGGCGCCAGACTTATGCCTGCTGAAATCTGGTATAAATCCTGGTGTCCAAGCTAGGTGTGCTAACCCATTATTCTATAACACTGTGAGCAACATTTTGGAATACTTCAACTCACCCATGGCTAGACCCCTTTTGGGTTGTGTGCTATGGGATTTAGGTGCCAAGCGTTATAGAGTAGTGTGCAGACAGATATTTGCGCAAATCCCAATTGTGCCGATTTATGTCAATAATTAGTTGTTAGCGTCCAATTATTGATGGTTAACAGCTCATTAGCCAATTAAATAGAATGTGTATCTCAGGAGTACACTCAAATTTGGATGTCCAAATCTGGATACCATATGTAGAATCTGGGGGTAAGTGGGCACCGGTGTTCACATAGATAATCAGGCAAGTAGAACCACTTAAATAAGAGTCCTAACTGCCTAGTTTAGCTATGCAGGTATGATACTGAATACTAGCTATAAGCACATAATTTACCGTCATCTCCACTCAACTGGATTTTCGATGTCAGAACCTGGACATGGCCAAGCATTGAGTAGCTGGCTCTAATTTGCCCAGTGGTGGTGAGCATTTAAAAAAAAAACGTTCACTGTCACTAGCTGAATATCGACCGGTTAACGTTAAACTTCAGGTTTATGAATCTAATAGGAAATGAATAATCTTTCAATCAACTCATCTTAGACTTCAACTTCAGATTTGCTTTTATTGTGACCAGATACAAATTAATTTATTTTAAGAAATAAGAATCTGTCAACACCAGACCTGTTAGTCTGTGGTGCTCGGAAAGCATCATGAGAGGCACAATATGAGAAAAGCACTTCTCTGATTGAAGCCCTAATTGCAATCAACACCTAAATTCAAATCCTCCAGCTCACACTTGTCAAGGACTTCCTTCATTCTTATACCCAACACTGACCACCGTTGTACACTGTTGCCAGGGCTGACGGATTTAAGACATGCAGATAATTACAAAAAGATAAAGGGCGGGTTGTTTGCACATTACTGGAGCTGTTTTCATCAAGTTATACGTGCTGACCTCAGGAAAAAGTTATCAAGATGGAAGTATTTTAGCCAAAAATAAACACAGTTGAAAAATATCTGGTGAGCTTTGTGAAAATCCAAGTTTCTGGGTGGTTATACGAGTCTAAGATAAATTTCCATTTTTGTTTTTACCTCGTTTTAATCTCAAATAACACTATAGGCCATGCTACAGCTATTTAAATAGGACAGAGTTGGAGATAGAAATGATAGCCAGGAAAGAAAAGAAAAAAAAAAACCTAGC
This sequence comes from Microcaecilia unicolor, assembly GCF_901765095.1. Classification (NCBI taxonomy): domain Eukaryota; kingdom Metazoa; phylum Chordata; class Amphibia; order Gymnophiona; family Siphonopidae; genus Microcaecilia; species Microcaecilia unicolor. The sequence goes on along the minus strand of NC_044036.1, from coordinate 262,596,217 downwards.
TTGTTTGTAAAAGGAGGAATATGTTTAATTGCAGAACTTCAAAACTGATTTTGTGCTTGTTTTTGTTCAGTATGGGGGGTGAGCAAGGTGGTATTTATCTGCCAGTAATGCTGTTTGCTTGCTAGCTCTCCAGTCCAGCATTATCCTTAAATTATATTTTATTTTTCCTGTGTTTATTTACACAAATGTTGAAACTCAGGCTCCGGTTTCACAGCCACTTAAATCTGTTTTTTTTTTGTGCCAGTGAGCGTAGACTGTAAAGAAAAAAAGTAACTTAGAAAGCACAGAGAAGACTTGCCAAGAACAAGGCTGAATGTAGCAGAGAAGATACTGAATTCTGAATCTTTTATTGCTCTCCCTCAGTATTTTCTTTTTAAATTGTCCCAGTCCTGTGAACTGGACTTCATAACTGAGCATGGTTCTATTTTCACTCAGCCACACTATAACACAGAAAAGCAGGCTGTTCCTTTCCTTGTTGAAGAAAGCTGTTGGATGCAGCAGCAAGCAATCCCCTGAGCGACTGTTGAAAGCCATACCCTAATTATATTAGAACTGTAATATTCTGTTTATACTTAGGAGAGATTTGGTCCAAAATAAGTTTAGAAAATGTACACTGCGGCACAACCACATACACTCGGGTTCCACGGCTCCTCGCTTGTTTTCACTTAGATCCAATCAGGGTTAGGTTGAGACCGTCTGGCTGGGGTTTCTCAGATTAGGGAGTGTTGCTGTCTGCCTGTGTGGGGGCTGTGGCTGAGGGCTGCGAGCCTTCCCACAGTGCCGTGCAACTGCTGCTGTTACGGTTGCAAAGAAGGCCGCACCCAAAACGCAGCCCATAATAAAAAGGGTTGAACGATCACTGATGTTTAATTTTTCTGGCTATTCATAACTTACCCACCCCCCCCCCCCAAATGGACACAGGAACAGGAAATTTATGCACCTTGGGTAGATTATCAAAGCAATTTCCTTTGAAAAATCTGTTGCTCCTGAGCAGGTAAATATAGATTTAGGGGTTAGTTATTAACATGTGTTAAGGGAATAAATCATGTTAAATGGCAAAATTGTGTGTTATATTACTGTAACACAGATTAGTTTAAGTTACCGCAATGAAATGCAAAGCATGCAATGCATGCAAAGGACTTCATTAGTATGTAAATTGAATAATGCAGCTGGCATTGAACTCTGCAAGCTGCGTTATTCTTCTAAAAATGTCAGCTCAAAGTTGCCATTATTTTTCATGTCTGGGAGCATCAGACTGCTAACAATCAGTAGCACGATACTCCTAGGCACCATCTAAAGGAGCTGTATTAATAGCAGCCATGTCCTTTGCTGCCCTGAACAGATCCATCCACCCCATACATGCACCTTTGCAAACTCACCAAGACCCTACCACAGACCCTCTATAGACCCTTACCCCTAGAAACCTCTCTGTAGGCTTCCAATTCCCATAGGCTCCCCCAGGTCTACCTGTAGCAATTTCTGGTAGTCCAATGGGATGGGGTAGGAGCAATTCCCAGTTGTTCCTAACCTTGCAACTCAGAGATCAAAATGGTGCCTGTGACCCTTAGTGGTAGTGTCACAGTACTACCACTACGAGTCATGCTGCTTAAGTGCCAGGCACGAACATTTACATCAGCCCTAGAACTGGTGTAAATAACCATGCCAATATTTGTCAAGTACACATGTAAGACTGCGATATTTTGTAATCTCTGCATGTACCCAGGCACTCTGCCCAGACTCTACTTTTGGGCATGCCCACCAACACAGTATATGCCATCATTTCAAAATGTATAGTTTTGCGCCATTTGGCATTTTATAAGAGGTCATGTATGCATCTATGTGTAAATAATTAAAATACTGCCAAAGTGGGTAACACTTAATGTAAGTGCCCCTAATTAAAATTACTCTTATAATGAGGAGTGCAGTGCATTAAGCTTCACATGGAATAAAGCATTAAAATGCAAACCTGTGAGTCAATTTATTTGTATAATTCTGAAATAGGGCATCTTTTCATTTAGGGACCTTTTTACTAAGCTGTGGTAAAAGGGACCCTGTGCTAGTGACTGCGGCTGTTTTTGCCACATGCTGAGGCCCTTTAAACTGCAGTGGGTAAAAAGGCCAAACAAAGAAATGGCCATGCAATAAGACTGCACTTGCGTGGCCATGTGGGGAGAGCACTTACCACCACCCATTGAGGTGGCAGTAAGGGCTCCCACACTAACCCAGTGGTAACTGGCCAGCGCACAGCGCTGCCTAATTACTGTCAGGTAACCTCCCGCAAAAATATTTTTCAAATATTTCTGCTAGTGCCAGAAATGCTGCGCGCTGGGGGTAGAACTACCACCGGCGCCCGTTTTGGGCTGGCAGTAGTTTTGGATTGACGCATGATAAGCCTGTGGTGGCTTACAGCTGCTTAGTAAAAGGACCCCTTAATTCCTACAAGATCAGGTTGGGGGAAAAAATCACAGGGGAAAAAATTGTGTAAAAGCAAAGCTAGTGGAATCTTTTCCCAAGTTGCTATATCAGAATCGAGCCAAAAACTTGCATGAAGCTTTTCTTCCACAGTATTTTTTTTCGACAGATTTTTTCCCCCTAAAACTAGTCCCAAATATCTGGACAAGCATTTTTCAGTTATTAATGGAATAGTTTTAATTGCTTTTCTGTTACCTGTCATAGCCTCATATTTGTTTTTCAATAAACTGAAGTACAGGGCTCTAATTATCCTCTTGGTTAATTTTACATAGATATTTAAATCTTCAAAAACCTTTCCTTTAAAAAGTAGAATTAATTTGATTCTCAAGCATGTTCCCAGTATGTTTTAATGGAAGATATTTTTACTGCTTGGGCTTTCAAATACACATGAATACCTTTAAATTCAGATGCATGGAATACTTTTTTACAATTAAAATTTTAAAGCGTTCCATCTTCCCAGTAGTAGGATTCTTTTTTTTGGTATATTTGGGCCTAAATCTTCTTTCCCAAAGTTATCAGGGCAGAGAAACATCTGTTTACGATAGATGACAATGCTCAGATAGTTAGAACTGTCAACCATAGTATATAAAATGAACAAAGTATTTATAGCCAAACAGAAAAGGAAAAAATATCAGTATTACAGATATTTCTACTTCTGCCCATTACTGGCCTAACAAAATCTAAAAACATTAACAAGATTAATTTTAGTAAAATTTTATTTATGGTTTAACTGCTGCCAAGAAATGTGAATATATTTCTTACAAGCTCTTTGTCAAATTATTCTTTGTAGATATTAATTTAGGAGGGACATACCATGCAATTGTTCAGTTAGCAAAGCCTTTGCAGAGGGGGGTGCCTGTTTTTACATTTTTTAACTTATTGGGAGATAAAATGTTATAGTATTCTAGGGGGCTTCTTGAGAGTGAATGGAGTTAAAAGGAAACCAAAAAGCAAGGAGAACGCTATGATTTTCTTAATTCTAGGGGGTCTTGCTCTGGGTGTTCTCTGGCAATGCCTATCATTAGGAGTTTCTGATGCTCTGAGAGGCACAGCAAAAGATTGGAACTCCGCGATGGAAGCAGAAGAGAGCTTCTGATATGAACATATCCCAAAATTATAGAGAAAATAGTTTTTTTGTTAAATTAGACCACATGCATTTACACCCATTCATTAATAAGTCTACAGAGTTTTTTTTTTGTTTTTTAGCATTATTTACTGCTCAGGACATATTAACACAGTCATAGCAGGCCTTTCCTTGTTTGCAACATTTCTATAATCACATCCTGACTGCACACCTCAAGCGATAATATATGGAAAGACCAAAACGCTTCATACAAAAAAAGACCAGAACCAGTCAAATCCTGGCCGGGCAGATAGCTACAAAAGCTGCATAAATCAACTCCAACACCAGCCAGAGATCTTTTACCCTTCACCCCCACAAAAAAAACCCATTAACTCTTAAACGTTCCTTTGTGTCTTTCACATGCAAAATATCCTGAAGCAAGCAAAAAAAAAAAAAAAAAAAGAGCGCCAGAAACTACCAAACATAAAAATGGGATACATCATTCAGCTAACAGGAAAACGCTTCATATATTTCATCTGTTGCTTATACTGTTCTGACCTGAGCAAGGAGATTTTAACCTCTAAACGCTAATATATATTTAATCCCATAACAAGGATATTGTTTTTAACCTTTAAAGTAGACTAACATGGCAACTATGCTATTTATCAATTATATTCTATTAATATACAAGGCAGAAAATATATAGTTCACATATATAAAATCTAAATAGCCCTTCTGCAGATAATTTTTCTTAATGTATTTTTAAAATTTATTTATGAAATATAATTACAAGATACATCTTGAAGTGAAATATGAGACAGAATAATACAACCAATTAAAGGCATTCATGAAATAGCAACGCGAAGAATACGTAATTTTCCTTGAGTATTCATCTTAAAGTCCACCACTTTTTTTGGGGGGGGGGGGGGGGGAGGGGGGAGAGTGTGAATTAAGCCTTCCTATAGTTAGAAAGAAGGAAAAGAAAAGCCACCACTGAGTCCTCCTGTCTATTACTTAATTAGAGCAGATAAACAGAGATCACAGGAGTACAATAGATACCAAACTAGCCCCCCTGTTTACTAGAAGGAGAACGAAGGCACTCGCACAAAAGGTAAATCTATAACCATAAGCGTTAAGAAGATGATTTCCATGAAACCCTGAATTTTACTCATAGACTCTCTTTTAGATATAGGTCTTTCTGAAATCAAACAGCCACAGGTGTAGCTCCCAACAAAGCATAAAAGTGAAACTGAAGTGCTCTGTCGAGCTCACCACACTAGCAGCGACGGATTCAGATAAGTGCCTTTTCATGCTGGATGACAACAGTATGAGAAATTTGCAATGAGAAAAACACTTTTAAAAAATAAATATACAAAAAAATAGAAGATCCATAGGAGGTTTTTTAGACCTATGAGGAGGTTCGCCCAGCCACTGTGGTATAATACAAACTCCACAGGCTGAGCTTCTGAGGTCTTTTCCTCCTTCACTACACTAAATCAATTTGTGTAGTACACAGAGTAAAAACACACTAGCTAGCTAACAAGTATGAAGAAAAATCTTATTGTGGAGCAATGTAAGGCCTTTAGTTAAAGCAGTACTGTATTGAGCTGCAGACTCCAATGAACATTCCACAGTATCTAAATGATTCCTTACTTTCTACAGTTCTACTTCTTGAGAATCAAACTGTGCTGATAAAGATATGGATTGTTGGTGAACTGCAGGTATTTGAACAGATAAAGTCTTACCCAGTTCCTCAATTGCTTGCCACATAGAATCTAAAGAAATCACAGCTGGTCACTGAAAAGAAAAGGAAAAAGCTGGAGTCTCTTCCACTGGGCCTGCCTGGACACCCAGCACTCCAGAACTCTTTGATGCAAAGGCCTCCACAGAGGCTGGCGGTAAGGTCTCAGACCCAAAATGGACACACGCCAATTTTATTTTGCCGTACGTCCATTTTTGGCAAAAAGTTTTTAAAAATGCCTTTTTTACAGGCGCGTTGAAAAATGGATCTACACACCCCCAAAACATGCTCCTACACTAGTGCAGCCCATTTTTCGGCACACCTTAGTAAAAGGACCCCTCACTGTCTGCAGCTGACCCCCCCCCTCCCAGGGCAGATAATAACCCCTCAGATTCAGGGGAGCCTGCCCAATGCCTGGGCTCAGAGAGATGTCCAACGTCATGGGAGAGGCACTTCCTGTAAGGCTCTCTGTTGCTCCCAGCAGTGCACTCATGGGCAGTTCCACAGAAGGAGTTGAGTGCTGGACGTGACAGTCCATCGAACCCAATTTCGGTGCCGAGGTCACGATTGCAGCACTAAACTGGCTGCTTCCCTTCCTCTTCTTGCCCATATAAAACCAAAAAATAGTAAAACAAGAGGTAAGAAAACATGTCCAGATGCTCAGAGTTCAGCGGCAGCCATCTTCCTCTAACTTCTTTCTGTAATGTTTTTTTAATTTCTTCACTGACTTCTATTTCAAATGGAGTCTCAGTTTTGATAGAAATAAAATAAATAATAAGCTGTGTATCTTTGCACATTTTATGCAATGAGACCAAGTTACTAACAACTGGGGTTAACAGTACAATAACATATCTTAATGGTAGCCCACATTTATAACTTCCTCCTCAGGTTTGCTAAAAGAGAACTAAAACAGGCACAAATAGTAATAAAATAAATAAAATAGGTTGGTGTTTTTAATTTGTTTTCTTAACAAAGGAATTGGTACATGAAAAATGGTCATTGTTCCAAAGATCTTTGCTGAGGTGAATACCAGATGGATGGAGTAATACCGCATAACCTGCATACTTACAAAATATACTTGCATATGAACTAAATTCTATAAATGGTGCCCAAATTTGGGGGCAAAAAAAAAAAAAAAAGAGTGCTAACCCCCTAATGCTATAAAAGCTGCCAAAAATTGTGCATGCAAATTTGGGCATATGCCTAATTTGCACATGTAATGTAATTGAATATCAAGCCAGTTAGTGCCAATAATTGACTTTTTAAGAAGCAATTAATTTAGGTGCGTATATTCGCATCACATTTCAGTAGGTGCAAGATAGGTGTGACTCCCGGGTGTAAGTGCTATTTTACAAACTACGCCTAAATTTAAGAGTGGCTCATAGAATAGCACTTTTTTTCTGACCTGATTTTTTAAGCGTAAGAAGAAATTGGTCCAAAGACAGAGAACTCAGAACGCCCCACTGAAAAACAACAATATAACACAAGAAGTGGGAGGGTGACCAAGGATACCAAAGACTGGAAGACGTATATTGGTAAAAGGAGTTTATTGAAGTGCGAAGACGCGACACAACGTTGTGTTTCGGCCGTTAGGCCTGCATCAGGAGTCTAAAAATGTGTATTTATAATAAAAGTAAAAAAGAAATCAAATACAAAACAATATACATGTAGAATATACATAAATATATAAATATATGCAAAACTAAATACAAAAGATAAAACTGTATTTCCTAATGATAGGTACAATAAAAATGACAAATAAATATTATGTTATAACACAAAATGTATATAAAATAAAGAAAGTAAACGTGTAATAAGTGTTTAGAAACATATCAACTATAAACTGAAATAAATAAATTACACAAATGTATATACATGTAAAAAATAAAATGTGTATAAATGTATGTATTAGTGAGACATAAAATATATTTAATATAGTGGGAATGACCCATGGTTAATAAAAAGATATGATAAAATATGATTCAAAATGCATTGCTATAGAAGTGATTTATAGTAGATATACCAAAAAAATATTTGTACTGAAACCACTTGAAGGAAATTTAAGTCTGTGCTTAAAAGTGATTATGCTTGTCAAGCTTTTAATGTTGTGAATGATTTGTAAGTAAGGATCTACTGAATACTCTGCAATTGGGAAGGTTTTTTTTTAGAATTTGTTAAAGCTGTTATATTGAGCCTGCAAATAGGTGGGAAAATGTGGGATACAAATGCAATAAATAAATAAATAAATACGAGAGTGTCTTGTATGGGAGTGTTTAGGTCTTTTCTATCTGATTATTTGGAGTTCTTTTCTATTATATAAAATCTGTATTAATATCCATTTGTTAAGTGCCTTGATCTGAATTAGTTAGGCGGTATATACATTTTTTTAATAAACATAAATATAAACTTACAGGCACATGTTATAGATTACTAAGATTTACACACCTAAATCCTTACATTTAGGTGGAGCATTTGCTGTATTTTTACACATAAAGGACTAGATTCTATTTATGGTGCTGAAACTGGTGTGGAAAAAACCACACCTAGCACTATTTTATAACATTAGGAGCGGTTTATAGAATATGGTAGTGCCTGGACCCGTGACTAAATTTAGGCATGACCATTTACGCCAACTAAAACCTGGTATAATGTGGATTGGATGTATTCTATAACATTGCCTGTAGTTTCTAGGAACAACCAACCACGACTCGCCCATGCCCCTCCCATGACCACGCCCCCTTTTGAGATCAGCGTATTAGAATTTATGTGCACCACTTTAGAGAATAAACTCAGAATATTGCACGCATAAATTTCTAATTAGTGCAAATTAGTGCCGCTAATTGCTCATTATTGACTAATTATTGGTGCCGATTGGCTGTTAAACAATTAAGTTCTGCGCGCAATTTGGCCGCACTGCCAAATTTGTGCACACAACTTTAGTCGTCATATATAGAATCTGAGGGATAATGCATCCATATGTATAATGCACTCACTCATATAACCTGCACTATACCCAGTGGCGTCCCTAGGGGGGCTGACACCCAGGGCGGATTGCCGATGCGCCCCGCCCCTGGGTGCAGCGTGACCCCCCCCCCGGCGAAAAGTCACCCCCGGGTGAAAGAACCCCCCCAGGTGCACGCCACTGGGGGGGGGGGGGTGCCACGCGCCTGTCCGCTTCGTTCGTTTCCATGCTCCCTCTGCCCCGGAACAGGAAGTAACCTGTTCCGGGGCAGAAGGAGCACAGAACGAACGTAGTGGACAGGTGCGCGGCACCCCCCCCAGCGACGTGCACCCGTGGCGGACCGCACCCCCCCCCTTGGTACGCCACTGACTATACCAGTTTTTTGTCTAAGACGCACTAATTTCAAAACTAACATATTTGTTTTTAAGATCTTTTCTTTTTAAGTTCTTGCAGGCATTACTACTGCACAAAACCTGAAAGCAACCTTAAAAAGGAAAAGTCTTAAAAATAAACGAGCTAATTTTGCAATTAGGGGTCCTTTTACCAAGCTGCGGTATAGAGGGCCCTGCCGCCACCCATTGAGGTAGCGGTAAGGGCTCCTGCAATAACCTAGCAATAACCGGGCAGCGTGCGGCACTGCCTGATTACTTCCAGGTTAATAATTATGGAAAAAATCTCCGTAGCGCCGGAAATGGCACACGCTTGAGGTGGAACTACAATTGGGCCAGCGGTAGTTTCGGATTGCTGCTTTAGTAAAAGGGCTTCTTAGTGCATTTTAGTAAAAATGCACTGGAATAGGACACCCCACGCTAGCGTAAGCGCTCACGCTGAAAGTTAGGCATGTAAATGTGGGCTTATGTTAGATTCTATAACGGAAATTGTATGTTTAGCGATTCAAGCATTAGGCGGTCTATATATTAAATTAGAGGGTAATTTTATAATAGGGCATCTGGTTTATGTGGGAAAGTAATTGCCTTCTTAGGCATTCTTTTATAAAGGCAGATAGGCACCAATGTGTCTTTACACAATCCTAGGGCAAGGAGCAGGAATCACGCCTACCTTGCAAGCATGGACACTCAGACCTGCTCTTTAGCTGGTATAAATGTCTGTGCCTATATTATTCAAATACTCATGTCAATTAGTATATTTTGGGGCTCATTTTCGAAACAGAAAAACATCCAAGAAAGTGACACACAAAGGCATTTAGATGTATTTATTAATTAAGATTTTGCTCACACCTTTTTCAGTAGTAGCTCAAGGTGAGTTACATTCAGGTACTCTGGCTATTTCTCTGTTCCAGGAGGGCTCACAATCTAAGTTTGTACTGGAGGCAATGGAGGGTTAAGTGGCTTGCCCAAGATCACAAGGAGCAGCAGTGGGATTTGAACTGGTCAGCTCTGGATTGCAAGACCACTAGGCCACTCCTCCACTCCAGCTCCAGTTATGTTTTTTTCCCCCCAAAATGTCCAAATCACTATTCTACAAACAAATTTTAAGATGTTTTTCTATGTAGTTTGTCTGAAGTGCATCCAAATCACAAGGGGGCGTGTTGGGGTCAAGTTGGAGGTAGGATTTGGGTGTTCCTAACACTTAGACATTTTTCTGCCATAATGGAACAAAGCAAAAATGTCCAGACCAAAACCTAGACGTTGTGGGTTGCAACTTGTTTTAATAACAACTAAGTCACATAAAGGTGGTTCAAATGACCACTGGAGGGATTAAAGCGTGACCCCCTTAGTCCCCCAGTAGTCACTGACCCCCTTCCACCCCCCCCCCCCCCCAATGATCTAAATGAAACAATACATACCAACGTCTATAACAGCTTCATATGTTAGGGTCAGTCCAATTAGAACAGGAAGCAGATCCCTGGAGTGGTGGGTGCAATGCACTGTGGAGAAGGGGACCCAGGCCCACAATCCACTCTAACTAGTACACTTGAGGTGGAAAATGTGAGCCCACCAAAACCTTGTGGAGGAGTGGCCTAGTGGTTAGGGTGGTGGACTTTGGTCCTGAGGAACTGAGTTCGATTCCCACTTCAGGCACAGGCAGCTCCTTGTGACTCTGGGCAAGTCACTTAATCCTCCATTGCCCCATGTAAGCCGCATTGAGCCTGCCATGAGTGGGAAAGTGCGGGGTACAAATGTAACAAAAATAAATAAACCTATTGTACCTATATATATATATAGGTGGAGGGCTCACCATAGAATATAAAGGGGTAATGGTGAGATGTGTACCTGGGACCTTTTATGTGATGTCCTCTGTAGTGCTCCCTAGTGTGCCCCACACCTCTGCTAGAATGTCTGTGTGTCCAGTCTACTAAGAATGCTGGCTTCACCTACATCCTAATGGCTTGATTTTGTGCATTTTTTACTTCAACGTTTTTATTTAAAAAATGGTCCAAAAAAGATAGACACACTGAGCACAACATTGTCTAGCAAATGTCCATTTAAAAAAAAAAACCCCACAGACTTTTACAGATTCGAAAATGGCTATATTCACTACTGGATTTTTGGATGTTTTCTGCAAAACTTCCAAAGTCAGATTTAGATGTCATATCAAAAATGCCCCTCCACATCATCTATGGGGTCGATATTCAAAGAGATTTAACTGGTCAGAAATGGCTCCTGGCCAGTTAAATCACCTGTTCGGGGCTAACTGCTCATTTTCAGCTGCATTTAACTGGTTAGCGGTGCACGATAGCCAGTTAAGTGCTGAATATCACACTTAACAAGCTATGCTTTAACTGGCTCTGGAAACCTGAAAATTCAATGCCAGTGTCTGGATATGGCCCAGCATTGAATTTCTAGGTTTAATGCCAGCAACAGTCAGCATAACGCTGATCACCTTCAATTGAATATTGGATCTATGTATATACTTGTGAACATTTCTTACGTTCTGCTCAAACTCCACCCCTGTATATGCTGTCAGTAGGCCACCATCTTCAGGCCTTCCTGCAGGTATGAACTCGGCTGACCCTGGAAGGGCCCTTCCCTGGACACAGAACTCCCAGAAGCAGACTCCAAAAATATGCTTATAACCACTTTATTCCATCAGCAAGGCCAAGACATTTCCTCTTATAGACACAATCCTTGGTTATAGCACATAGCACATATCACCCTTGTTTCTTCCCCCCGCCGGCCACAGTTTCTGGATACAGTTTAAATCATTTACTGTTTCCCCAGCATGGCCTGATTCCTGGACATAGTTTTAAATCACTCACTGTTTCACCAGCATGGTAATGTTCTGAACACAGTTCAAGTAACTCACTGCTTCCCTAGCATGGTACCACTTCTGGACACAGTTTAAATTACTCACTGCTTCCTAGCATGGCATGACTTCTGGACACAGTTTAAATCACTCACTGCTTCCCCAGCATGGCATGACTTCTGGACACAGTTCAAATCACTCACTGCTTCCCCAGCATGGCCAGGTTCCTGGACAGAGTTCAAGTCACTACCTGTTTCTCCAGCCGGCTCTGACTTCTGGCCACAGCTGAAATCATTCACTGCTTTACAGCACGGCACCTCTCTCCCCCTTGAGTGGAACAGCTGCTTAACTTTTCCTCCAAGCTTTCCCCAGCCTTGAAGAAGGTTTGTTATGAAGCCTTTCAACTTCTTCCCTTGAACCTGAGCTAGAGCAGCAAGCTCCATGGGCTCACTTCCCCAGTCATCTTGGGCTTGGATCTTCTCTTTCTCCACCTCCCATTCCATGGGCTCCTCTCCCTTTATGGTCCCCCAGCTGGTCCTCTCCCTCCTGATTATTCTCTCTCAGCCAATCCCCCTCCTCTCCCTCAGAATCCTGGGACATGTAGTTTCCTTGCTGCTCCCTTTGCTTGCCCCCAGGGCTTTGCAGGGGTTCTTGGGAACTGTAGTCCCCTCCTCCCTTCTCCAGCTCTTGGGAAACTTATGCCTCCGTGGGGGCATGGCTTCCCAGCCCCTAGGATCCTGGGACTTGTAGTTGGAATCCCGAGTATGAAACCTACCCATCTTGCTCCTCTCCTGGATCCCTTCTTCCCTGACCCTCACGTGTTCCTCACAATGCCCACCCCTAAAGTATGTATTGTCATGTCATGCTGCTTTTACTCCAGTTGGTATTTTAAAAAGACCATTTAAATATGCATGTGGCCAAATATGCGTGAAAAGAACTTCCAGGGGCAGCCTGACCATTAGGCTACTTGAGAAGGGGGCCTCAGGTGGCATTCTTTAGGAGCGGCATCTTGGGGGAGTGGGGGAGGTGGCTTTGCGGCATTTTACCTGGTCACGGTGATTTTCCAAGCCCGGCAGTGACAGAGATTCCCCTAAATCTCAACAACCATCCTCATAAACAGCAGGTACAAAATGAACTCCAAAGTGTGCACATGTGGAGGGTAATTAAATGAAGTCCTCAGGGCCGGCCCAAGGCAAGATGCCACCTGAGATGGAGCTTGCATGCGGCCCCCCCCCCAGCCAAGACACCGCCCTCCCCCATGGCCGAGATGCTGCCCCCCCCCCCCCCAGTGTTTTATCTGGTTTTGGTGACTTTTCAAACCCAGCAGTGATTCCCATACGCTGCCCTGCCGCTGCCAGCACCCGCCTCCTCCCTTTACTGTGGTTGCCTGAGCAAAACAGGAAGTTACTTCAGGCAGCCACAATAAAGGGAAGAGCCAGGTGTCTGCAGCGGCAGGGCAGCATATGGGAATTGCTGCTGCTGCCGGGTTTGGAAAGTCACTGGGACCAGGTAAAATGCCGGGGGGGCAGCATCTCGGCCAGGGGGGAGGGCGGTGTCTTGGCTGGGGGGGCCGCATGCAAGCTCCATCTCAGGTGGCATCTTGCCTTGGGCCGGCCCTGAGGACTTCATTTAATTACCCTCCACGTGTGTACACTTTGGAGTTCATTTTGTACCTGCTGTTTATGAGGATGGTTGTTGAGGTTTATAATAGCAAGCAGATGTTTGAAATGACATCTACACATGCTCTCCTCCTCCTCCTCCAACATAAATACACCTCTGGGAACACCTCTTTTTAAGCCAGCTCAAATATGTGCCTATTGTTGCATTGAGAGTAATTTTGTAACTGCATAAAAGGTATATACTTACTTTTCCCTGAACACCTGTCAGCAAATTTAAAGGGAAAGTACACGCATATTCCTGCTTTGAAAATTGAAATTTATGTTCTTACATTTACAGCTGCTCTTTGGCATGCACAAATTTTCCAGATTATTTAATACATATGGCATATTTTCAAAAGCAGTTGCATAAATTTTAACTCCTCACCAGCTTTGCCACTGGGAACACCTCTACTCAGTCTGCGTAAGCGTTTGTGGATATGGGATGTATGCGCATAAATTGATGGACAGATTGGGCACTCAGTTTTAAGTGTAGAAATGCTTTTGAAAATGAATGTCCAGAGGCAATTCTTTAAAATAGGTGGTAACATTTACGCACCCATTACACACATGCATGTTTAGAATAATGACATTTATGTGAATATGTGTGCACATACATGTATAAATTCCAAATTTGCTTAAGTGCTATTCTGCAAATACCCACTTAACTTGCAAGGTGTGTATCTGCAAGAGGTCATGCACATGGGTAGAGTATGGGTGATACACACACTTACATAAGTAAATTATAGAAAACTAGCTTTAAGGCATAAACACACCACCTCTATAGTTGACAGTAGTGCTTGTGCCTAAATGTTAAAAACACATAACCGGTTAGATTAGCATGCTAAAGAAAAGTAACTTTTACTTTCCTTTAAAGCATAGGCTCCTCCAGGCACAGTGTTATAAAATTAACCTTCACATATAATTTTGAACTTGCTAATTTGCAATCTGTTTTGTAAATTTATGAGGAATGCATGATATCCATAGGAATAGAATGAATGAAATATCTATCTATCTATAGACACACACACACCGGGCCGCCAAGAGACTACTACTACTACTACTTAACACTTCTAGAGCGCTACTAGGGTTACGCAGCGCTGTACAAATTAACAAAGAAGGACGGTCCCTGCTCAAAGGAGCTTACAATCTAAAGAATGAAATGTCAAGTTGGGGCAGTCTAGATTTCCTGAGTAGAGGTGTAGTGGTTAGGTGCCGAAGGCGACATTGAAGAGGTGGGCTTTGAGCAATGATTTGAAGATGGGCAGGGAGGGGGCCTGGCGTATGGGTTCAGGGAGTCCGTTCCATGCATGGGGTGAGGCGAGGCAGAAAGGGCGGAGCCTGGAGTTGGCGGTGGTGGAGAAGGGTACTGAAAGGAAGGATTTGTCTTGAGAGTGGAGGTTATGGGTAGGAACGTAAGGGGAGATGAGGGTTGAGAGGTAAGGAGGGGCTTTCACATGGAGGTAAGGCGCTGCTGATTTGAATGCAGGGGGCCCGGTGATGGACAGAAGGGGGCTGTCAACGGGGCTGGGGATGTGGAGACCGGGGACTGCGGCGCTGGCGGCCTGAGAGCAGGAGAGGGAGGCGACAGTAGTAGCAATTGGGAAGGGGGGGCGGGGGCGGCGGGGCTCCGGGGGCGGCCTTGCTCTGGGCCCAACTCAGTCTCTCGGTGGCCCTGCCCAACTCTATGGCTGGTGTAAGTGCAGTTATCTAAATTTTAGGAGCATCAATACTGAGAAAACAGTAGTATACTCAGGGGCCCTTTCACAAAAGGACTGCAGTGCGACAACGGGCTTGCTGTGTAGCAGCCCGGAACTACCACCGGCCCAATGCATCTGCTGGTGGTAGATCTGAATTGAGCATGCTCCATTTCCAGCACGCCGGAAAATATTTTGGAATTTTTACTGTGGCACTAAGCAGGCTGCACCACGCGCGGCCTCATTACCACGGGAGTTCTTAACGTCACCTCAGTGGGTAAGAGTAATCTTACTGCATGGCCATTATTTTTTCTGGTGGGGGGACTTTTTATCTGCTGTGTTAAAAAGGGCCCTGGCACGCAGGAAAAACATCCCCTGCCGCTACCGCAGGGCCCTTTTTACTGGAACTTAGTAAAAGGACTCTTAGATTACCGGTCATCTTCCTCTACCATCCAGCTCTATTTCTTTATTTGGAAACCTTACCACACCAGCTGATTCTTTTAAATATCTTGGGGCTTTGTTGGATTCAAAACTTTCATTTGTTCCGCAAATTTCACACTTATGTAAGGTCACTTTCTTAACAGTCCGTCAACTACATTCAGGGGTCCTTTTACTAAGGTGCACTGAAAAATGGCTTGCGGTAGTGTAGGCGCGGGTTTTGGGTACGTGACATTCCATTTTTCAGCGCACCTGTAAAAAAGGCCTTTTTAAAAAATTTTGACGAAAATGGATGTGCGAAAAAATGAAAATTGCCGTGTGTGCATTTTGGGTCTGCGACCTTACCACCAGCCATTGATCTAGCGGTAAAGTCTCACGTGGTAACTGGACTTTAATGACCTACGCACGTCAAATGCCATTTGGTGCATCTGACACGTTAGTCGGAAAATAAAAATGATTTTTTCAGCTGCTTGTATCGGATGTATGCCAAAAATGAAATTACTGCAAGAGCTACAGGGTAGCTGGGCGGAAACTCCATTTTGGCATGTGTTAGGTGCACATAGACGCTTACGCTGCTTAGTAAAAGGGCCTCTTAAGGAGACACCTATTTGAATATGATATTTTTCATGGACACATCCTTTCTCTCCTTATAACAAAGTTGGATAACTGCAGCACTATTTATTCTGGTCTTCCATACTCAATACTTAAAAAATTACAATCAATTCAAAATAAAGCAGTCAGGTTATTATACTATGCAAAGAAATCAGATCATGTTACCCCTTTGTTAAAAAAACAAAACACTGGTTACCTGTTGAACAAAGGATCATTTATAGGAATTTAATTATTACTTTCAAGGCATTTAAGATAGGTTTTCCAGGTTACCTTGCCACTCTCACGATTCCATATACATCGCCATGTGTTCTTCACTCCATAAATGGATTATCATTTAATTCTTCCAGACCCTAAACAAACATGACTTGAAACCACAAGACATAGTGCTTTTTATTTTTCTATTTTCTAGCTCATGTTACTAAGTTCTGAAGCTAACGTCGAAGCCCCTTAAAATTTACACTCCATCCCATCCCTGTCAGTCATGATCAGGGCGCAGACCGTAGAAGTTTGCCCAGCACCCATTTTGTTTCCCAATTACCGGTGTCGCCACCCAAGCTCCGCTAAGATTCCTTGGAACCATGCATTCTAAACAGGATTCCTTTGTGTTTATCCCAAGCATGTTTGAATTCCATTACCGTTTTCATCTCCAGCACTTCCCGCGGGAGGGCATTCCACATATCCACCACCCTCTCCGTGCATATTAATATGCAATCAGTTCTTTGATAGGTGAAAGAAGAGACTAAAGGGCTGACAACGAAACCCCTTTACCCTCCAAGAAAAAATGTAACTGAGAGAGTTCATAAAACACATAAGTAAGTTAATCTATGAAAAGTAAACACTTACAAGGAAACCTCAGTTAGAAGCTAGCTTCCAAGGAAATAACATATAGCTTAAGTGCTAGAAACTTCTTCCTATGTGATTGAGTCCATTTAGATATATCAGGAAAAATAGAAACTTTGTCTCCAAGAAATATGGAATCCAAGAGTCTAAAAAAGAGGTGCAAAAGAGCCTCTTTATCCTGAAGGAAAACAAATGTCACCACTTCCTTTCTGTTTTTTTTTATATTGGATTGTTCACCATCCAGCTCTGCGTTTTAGTATGTGCAGTATAGAAAGTTTAAATAAACTGTAAACTGTTATGCTAGTATTCAATAAGGGAACCTAGGCACCTGGATTCCATTATAGAATAGGCTGTTAGCCTTTGCCCTCAGGATGCCTAAATGGAAGTGCCCAAGTGTAGAATTACCCCCATGGTTTATATGTATTGTAAGTGCTGCATCTGGATGCCCCAATCATGCCCCTTTTGCAATAGGTATAGTACTGGTTATACCTCCAACATTATTCATATGGAGAAAACATTTTATAACAGAGTGTCTAGGTTAATAGGGTAGGAAGGTGCCTATGTGCCTTTATAAAATAGTAGCACAAATCCTGCAGAAATCATGCCTACATTGAAGGCACAGAATACATCTGTTCCAGTGCAGGTTTAAATGTAGGAGTATAAAATATGCATGACTGTGCACATTTTATAAAGTACATGTGGAAATCATGACTCTGCATATGTTCTACCCAGACTCCACTCCTGAGCATGCCTATTGTACAAGTACTTGATGGCTTGCACCATGCATACTTTTAAGCTTGATTCAATTTTAGAATTGCCCATTCATGCACATAAATCAGCATTTGGACTAGATTCAGTAAAATAATGAGCGGAATGCTGTTCTATAAATGGCACACCAAGCTGTGCACTGTTTATAGAATGGTCCTTGCTTTTCTGTATAAATTTTGCAGTTCCTTTCTGACCTTTTGATTTTGGTATGATAACCGCTTTGATATACTGAGTTAGTGAAGGCAGTATAGCAAATAATAATAATAATAATAACAGCGCTTAGCACCAGGATCTGTGCCCAACTTTCAGCATCAGGATATACACCAACTGAACCCTGGTGTAAATCCTCGAGCCTAAATTAAGCACGGATCTTCCATATTTTCTAATACTGCATGCATCTGTAGTGAACACCCCTGATCCACCCATGCCCCTTTTCCATACAGAATGCTGCTATTAGATTCTATATATTATGCCTAAACATTTTGTGCTGAAATGAAATGCGCTTTAATTTAGGCATACTTTATAGAATAAGTCTAAGTTTCCACGCGGTTTATAAAATATGCCTAAGCACCAGTTTACGTGACTAAATTTAGTAAAGGTCAATTTAAATCTCAGTGCCTAAATGATGCACATAGTGGGTGTATTCTATAATAACGCATAGGGGAGGTCTTTTACTAAGTAGCCGTAAGCCCAACAATGTATATTATAACCCCAAGAACGTGTCATTTCAGGCTCTACAAAATAATTGTTTATTTTTGTAGCGCCGGTGTTTACCCAGCAGTAATCAGGCAGTGCTGCATGCTGCCCGGTTAGCACTTTGTTAGCATGGGAGCCCTTATCATCACCTCAATGGGTGGTGGTAAGTGCTTCCCCTATAATGGCCACACGGCAAGTGGTTCACTTACCGCACGGCCATTTTATAGAAAGAAAATGACAGCCTTTTACCTGCTATGGTAAAAGGAGGCCTCAGCGCACATCAAAAAGGGGCCCATAGATTTTAGCAAGACCCATGACCCGCCTATTCCATGCCCATAAACATGTCCACTTTTCAACTATGTGACTTAGAATTTATGCGGACCACGTTACAGTATACGCTTTTCAAGTGGTGAACATAAATTCCAAGTAATGCCAATTAGTGCTGATAATTGCTTGGTAACATCCAAGTATCAGTGTTGATTAGCTTGTTAACTAATTAAGTTATGCTCATTGTTATGGAATACGCTTCGATTTCCATACGGAAATCTCGGTGTGATATATAGAATCCTGGGGATAATGTTACCGTATTTTAACAAGAGCAGTTATACATTCGGCACAGCTGCTTTTGAATACCAAGCTCACTGTATTCAAATCCTATTTTGCTGTGCCTGGTCTGGTAGAATTTTCAGCTGCTATAAACATGCACTAATAATTAGAGGGCAAATTACTGTCTTGAACTGAATGGCTTTTGTTAACCCCCGTGCACATGACCTGTTTATCCTCTGTAGATCGACAGGTCATTTTGTGCTCATTCTCTATTGATGCTTTTTCTCCAACCAAGTTTTCAGATAAAGAGAAACCAGATTGACCCACATACTTCATATATATGGATGAAACTATTTTCTATACTTACACAATTTCTCAAACCTTGTGTGGCATTTAATATGAGGCACTTTATTTTGCTATATCCCCTTTAATATTGACTAGGAAACAATATATGTAATTTTTCAATGAAATAAAATCTATGATAAGTCTATGAGAGCTGTTTGCATTCATGAATTAATTTAAGGGAAATACCCCTCAGCCTGAAAATTTTATTTTCAAAAGGGGTTTGATGGGCAGCTGCATGAAATTACCCACTTCCCCTTTTCGTAATATGCCTGAGATACTATTATCTTTTAGTCACTTGGAATAGTTTTTTAAAATATGAATTTCCTATGAAACGTCAGACACTGATATAAGCTATTACATACACAAACCTTGCAGAATAATACAATAACATAATAACAATCATTAAAAAGAGGAATGAAATAGACAGCTTTACACAACAGCAAGAAAAGACAAAAACTGAAGATCAGAATCTTCAAAAAAGCATTTAAAGGAAAGTTCACCTTTAAGACAATCCAGTTAAATAATATATTATTATACATATATGTTACTTTTTCATTACAATAGGAAAAGCTCACCACTGAATTTTATGTCCTTTGATTGAGGCACATGGATCTATCTATTAGGATATGGAAGCGACTTAATAGCTAATATTATTTTTAGAGAGCTCAGTTCTCACTTAAAGCAAGCAAAGTCATTAATGGCCTCTTTTAAATTCTGATTTGAATATAAATCCCGGCAGTGTTGGTCCAATGTTTTCTGAAAGTTCCTCCAACTTAGCACATCTTCTGTTCTGATTCTTAGGAGAATCCCATGCAGCCATCACAGCAATGCATACAATGGATTCAGGGAAGGAAGGTTCTGAAAATGTAGGGGAGATTTCTGAAATGTATAGAAAAAATTGTGCAGAGGAGTATACCTCTAAAGGCAGGGTCAAATATCCCCAAGAGTTGGCCTATACACGCTTTTGTGCTGTGTGTGTGTGTGGGGTGGGGGGGGGGGGGGGAATCATCAAGTGGAATATCTCTGGATATTTAACCATTTATGTGGCTCAAATCCAGGAATTTGGCAGAAGCCTGTGTTAAAACCTGCCTCATTCATCATCCCCCCTCCTTTTCCCCCCAAAATGAACAAATCCAATGTAGCAATCAAAAGGAACGAAAGTTCAAATAAAAGATTGACAAAAAGTTACCAAACAAACCTTTAAATTGTTAGAACACGGGAATTATTTTGCTTTTGTAAACTGCTTTGATTGCATTGCTCTGAAAGGAAGTATAGCAAATCCTATCGCAGAGTGAGGTGAGTAAATGGCTAGAAAGATTAATTAAGGCTTGTCTAAGTTGAGTCCTCCGGGCTGCAAACAGGCCAGGTTTTCCAGATATCCCTAACACATATGCATGAGAAAGATTTGCATGCTCAATACATCCATTATTTGCAGATCTCTCTCATACATAATCAAATAATGTTGCATTACTAGTAACCACTATCCACTTACAAAATATATGTACCTTTATAAAGCCCAATAATCTCCTCAGTGCTCATAACCTTCATTCATACCACACAAACTCAAAATCTCTCTTCAGAATTCCAGATCAGGATATTCCTATTTAAACATAAGAGATATTGAATATATATGTTTAAATAGAAATATATATATTCAATATCTCTCCTGTTTTACACTGTTTTAACGTAAGATTTAAACATTTAAGAATGAGGATGTTGAGCTCAAATAACAGAGAAAGCGAGGAAGAGGGCTGTTTTGCAAGCTTTATTTGGTGGCGCATTTCGGATTGGCAACTCACTGAGTTGTGAGTTGCAACAAGTAAAATTGTGACGCAATGGCAAATTGAATTTCTGAGCACAGTTTGGGAGTATGAATAAACAACTTCTATCAGTGATCCTGTGTAACAGCTTATGAATAGAGCAATACTGTCCAGTGAGATGAAGATGGGACTGTTAATGTGAAGCTGGACTATTCTTTTCAGATTAAATGTTTAAATCTTACATTAAAACAGTGTAAACCAGAAGAGATATTGTGTGTGTGAATGAAGGTTGTGAGCAGTGAGGAGATTATTAGGTTTTATAAAGGTACACATATTTGGTAAGTGGTATAAGAAATGTTTAATAAAATATACTGAATAGATTTTAAGAGTGGATAGTGGTTACTAGTAGTGCAACATTATTTGATTGTAACTAGATTGAAATTAGGATACTCATTTTTGTTGTGATGCATAATCATTAGGATTCCTGAAAACCTGGTTTGTTTGGAGCCCTCGAGAACTGAACTTGGACAAGCTTTAATTCTTTGTATCTGGGTCAAGTTACAGTATCAGGTTAGAATGTTATTATAATAATGAGTTGCATAAAGTGGAATCAATCTTGTAACAGAAACACTGAACAACACAAAACTTTCTTAATGTTAATGAGAACCTCATATATCCCTCATCAATAAGGATCTCAGAATAGTTTGGGTGTAATCCTTGAAGGCAGTCTGAAAACAATTCTGTCTCTGGGAGTAATCATAATCTTCGTGTATTAAACAAACTCCTCAGAAAAGGAAAAACACACATTAAAACAAGACAAAATTCCATCCAACCTTATGCTTCTGTGACTGAGCCATGCAATTAATGTTTACCCCTTTAGCTGCAATGTAGTCTGATTTCAGTACATCTAATTTTAATTATCTGTCATATAAACATAATTTTTCATGCTAGAAATGGTTTATCAGAAAATTTGCCAAACGTATTTTAACTCTGAGAATAGCAGTTATAATATCTGCAAAACCCCATATAGTTCATTCCTGAAGTGCCCAAAGATGCTTCATGCACATAGCATGGTATAATTTTGAAATCCAGATAAAATGTCTACCTCTCTCCCACCCCAACACTGTGAATCCTCTTTCCAAACCTATAACTGTCCAGATAAAAGACAAGCTATGTGGTGGATTTTTCCATAATAAACTCATCAGTTAGGGAATTTGGCTCCAGAGCTGCAGGCACCTGAGGGAAAAGTCTACTGGCTGGTGCTAAGTCCCATACCCCGTTAATCATGTTTCCTTTTAGGAGTAAATCAGAACCCAAGTTATATCATTTGCTTACTGCACTTTCTATTTGTTCGTTTAATTTCTTTGGCTGCAATCGGTACAAGTTTCTCCAATATTTAAAACCGAAATTAGAGGGATGTCTCATCTACTTTTACAAAGCAACAAATGATTGAGCTATATCTAAAAGCAGCTATTTGCTAGTTGTTTAAGAGCTCCCCATCAATTGATGGAACTTGCCTTCTTCCCTGTTAATCAGAGGATGAAAATGTTCTTTGTGAGCTGGCTGGAGTTAACCCTTTAGAGTGTGCTCCCATAAAACAGATCCAGAAAAAAATAATAAATTTAACAATATTTCTCCCTCTTTAAAAGCAGCAGCAAATATAAAACAAAGCTGTTGCTGTTATAGTCTGCAACAATTGGGATACTTTGTTTGTGTGTGTGTGTATGTGGGGGGGGGGGGGGGGGGGGGTAATGATTTTATAGGATAAACACCTGAGGGGTAAAGAGGCTGTACTGTGAATGGTAAATCTAAAAGCTACAATGAACTTATGGCTAAAAAATGCAACTAATTATCTTCTGCTGATTGGGTGATCCCTGGACTTTAAGGGGCATCTATCTGGTCAGTGCCAGGGTGGTCCATTAGCCAGGGCTGCCGAGAGCCGGCGCCGGGCCCGGGACAAGGCCACCCCTGGGTCCCCCCCGAGGTCACCGCCCACCTGAAGTCGCCGGGCCCCCCCCCCCCTCCACCCACTACCGGGCCCGGAACTAACCTTAAGCCTCCTTCTTTCACTTCGCACAAGCAGCAGCAGGGCAGACTTCTCCTCCTTCCTTCCGTGCCCCGCCCTCGCGGACGTTACGTCAGGCGAAGGCGGGATACGGAAGGAAGGAGTGGCCTGCCCTGCTGCTGCTTGCTCGAAGTGAAAGAAGGAGACTTAAGGTTAGTTCCGGAGCGAGGAGGGCGGGCCACACTGCAGCGGCGACTTTTGTCCCCCCCTGCCCCCCCCCCCTCGGTGGCCCGGCTATTAGCAGTCAGGGCAGAGACAGAGTTTAATTGGCAGCTTTTTCCTATACTCCACCAATACACTGGAGCACTTTACCGATATCACTACATCCTGAGCCTTCCTACAACAATTCAGGACTGGTCTAAAGATTCATCTTTTCCAAAAAGCCTTTGGCCTAACTACTATGGAATCAACTGCTTGCTGAGAGGATCTGGTTCTGTTCTCTGTCCCTCTTTAGTCTTTGTCTCCTCCTATTCTGTTCTATGACTACCTGGCACTGCTTTCTTATTTTTATTTATTTAGGGGTCAATATTAAAAGCATTTTAAAAGGCCAGAAATGGCTCCTGACCATTTACATCACGTGCCCAGGGCTAACCAGGCATATTCAGTGGCACTCAGTGGTGTGCTGGAGCCGGCTCACTCCGGCTCGCAAGAGCCGCTTGTTAAATTTTGACAGCTCTTGCGAGCCGGTTGTTCTTGGGGGCGAGCCGGCTCCATTACAGGAGGTAAGCATGGCAGGAGGGTGCCATCACAGAAAACAACAAGGCAACCGATCTGCAAAATCCAACGTGGAAAACAAACAAGCAGATCAGTATAATATCCAAAAAAACTTTATTGAAGATACCGTGTATAAGACAAATGCCCGACACAGGCCGTGTTTCGCCCAACGATAGGGCTACGTCAGGGACTAGTCTGTATCTTACTCACATAAGAGCGGTATCAAATAATATAACAGGACAAGGATACAAAGAATTTGCTTCATAAAAAACCAGCATGAGCAGCTCAAAATAGCATATCCTGCGTGACGCCAGATAATGGATAAATAGTCTGCTAACAAAGGCTGGAAAAAAGTGCTGCCTTATTTAAAGCCCTGCTGCCCATCTCTAGCCTTCCCTGCTTGCGTCTGATGAATTCGTGCCCTTAGTCCCACCTTCTGACATCATTCTGACGTCATTTCCTTTTTCCGTGAAGGCGGGACTGAGGGAACGAACGAACTCATCAGAAGCAAGCAGGGAAGGCTAGAAACGGGCAGCAGAGCTTTAAATAACGTGGCACTTCGACAGAGGTAATAGAAAAAGATGGATGGGAGCGGGAGGGGAGGGTGGGGCGACAGAGAATTGCTGGACATGGATGGGAGCGGGAGGGCAGGGGAGGGAGGAGAATCGCTGGGCATGGATGGGTAGAGGGGGCAGGGTAGAGAGAATTGCTGGGCATGGATGGGTAGAGGGGACAGGGGAGAGAATTGCTGGGCATGGATGGGTAGAGGGGGACAGGGGAGAGAATTGCTGGGCATGGATGGATAGAGGGGGGCAGGGGAGAGAGGAGAGTTTCAGGACATGGATGGAGGGGAGGGCAAGATTAATTCTGGACCTGGATGGAGGGGAGGGAAGGGAAGGGAGAGAGAAGAAATGCTGGACATGGAGGGAAGATAGAGGAAGGAGATTAGATGAGGGAAAAGGAAGTGAGGAGAGAAACTGCACATGGATGGAGAAAATAGGCAGAAGCTGGATCCACTGTACAGTCAAGTCTGCGGAGGACCAGAAATGAAGAAGAAAGGAGGAAAGAAAAGAAATAAATGGAAAGGAAGCCCTGGAAACGGAGTCAAGGGAACAGATAGAGAACAGCAGAATCAGATACAGGGCCAGCATGATCAGAGAAACAGTCACCAGACAACAAAGGTAGAAAAAAATAATTTTATTTTCATTATAGTGTTTGGAATATGTCCACTTTGAGAATCAGGTGCTGAACGTTAAAAGTTTATATTTATTTACTTATTTATGGCATTTTATCCCATATTAAACATGAATTAGAATGGAACCTGGGATAATTTAAATTTTTTTTTCCTGGAGAGAGTAATGCATTGCCCCCCCCCCTCCCCGGCTATAGCCAGCTCTGCAATTTGGGGGGGGGGTGCAGTGGTGGACGGGGGGCGCAGAGGTGGATGGGGGGCGCCGAGGTGGACCGGGGAGAGAGCCTGTTGTTAAAAATTTACCAGCACACCACTGGTGGCACTTAACCAGATAGTGATGCAGAAAATGCCCAGTTAACGCTTAAGCCAAAATTTGCTACTTTGCAGGTGTTTCAGGGGTGGAATCAGCACTTAGCCAGCTAAGGGCCCCTTTTACTAAGCTGTGGTAAAAGGGGCCTTGCGGTAGTGTTGGCACGTGGATTTGCCGTGCACCGAGGCCCCTTTTATTGCAGCAAGTAAAAGGCAAAAAAAGAAAAAGTAAAAGGCTGTGTGGTAAGTGCAGATTTGCTACGCAGCCATTTCTGGGGGGAACCCATACTGACACCTACTTAGGAAGTGAAAAGGGCTCCTGCACTAACCAGGCAGTAACTGGGTAGTTCATGGCGCTGCCCTATTACCACTAGGTAAGCCCCTGACACAAAATATATATATTTTCTATTACTCTGGAAATGACGCATGCCGGGGGCTGCACTACTGTCGGCTCCCACGATAGGATGACGGAAGTGCCAGTTTGGTACACACCAATGCCGTGGTATCTGTACTGCAGCATTGTAAAAGGGCCCCTAAGTACTGATATTCAGCATATAACCAACTAGGATAACCGCATAAATAGGACAGCATAAAACACAGTCCTATCTTTTGCAGTTCATTGTAGCAGTTTAAGGGCTTCTTTTACAAAGGCACTAGCAAGTCATATAAGTACATAAACATTGCCTTACTTGGACAGACCAAAGGTCTGCCAAGCCCAGCATACTGTTTCCAACAGTGGCCAATCCAGGTTACAAGTACCTGACAAGATCCCAAAACAGAACAAATTTTATGCTGCTTATCCTAGAAATATTATTGACAGCATTATTGAGAAGCGGTTGAGCACACACAGCTACGATATGCTGAAATCCGATGCGGCGTTACTCCCCCTTGAAAAAGATTAACGAAACGGGGACCTGTCGGGGTGCAAGAGTTCGCCAGCCGGCACAAGTTAAGTGCTGAGTATATTTTGGATTGAGTGCTTTAAAAGTCACAAGCTTCTTGTACCATCCAGCCTCAATAATTTTGTACTAATGGGGCTGAATGAATTGGTAGCCGTAGGGCGGTGGAGGTTGAGTCAATGATTAGCAAACAGGCACGCACAAGTGATCCACCATTGGGTGAGGTGTGAATAATCATGTGCAAGATATGAGACTCTAATCCACCTAGTTATTTCAACAGCTCTTGTTTTATGGTTACTCATCTATACACACTCAGTGTTAATTCTTGTGATATCCTAGAAATAAGCAGTGGATTTTCCCCAAGTCCATTTTAATAATGGCTTATAGACATTTCTTTTAGGAAGCTATCCAAACCTTTTTAAAACCCCGTTAAACTAACTGCTTTTACTACATTCTCTGGCAAAGAATTCCAGAGTTTAATTACACATTGAGTGAAGAAATATTTTCTCCGATTTGTTTTAAATTTACTACTTTGTAGCTTCATTACGTGCCCCCTAGTCCTAGGAATTTTGGAAAGAGTAAACAAGAGATTCATGTCTACCCATTCCACTCCACTTATTATTTTATAGACCTATATCATATCTCCCCCCAGCCGTCTTTTTCTCCAAGCTGAAGAGCCCTAGCCACTTTAGCCACCCCCTTTATAATTTTTGTTGACCTTCTCTGTACCTTTTCTAATTCCACTATATCTTTTTTGAGATGTGGTGACTAGAATTGCACACAATATTAAAGGTGCGGTCACACCATGGAGCGATTCAAAGGCATTATAACATCTTCATTTTTGTTTTCCATTCCTTTCCTAATAATACCTAACAATCTATTTGCTTTCTTGTTATGATTCTGCTGGAAAGGCAGGGGAATGTTTGGGACTCACTCCTGATTGGCTTGTCAGGGGCTGAGCCAGCAGACGTCAGAAGCCAGATCCATTTAAGCCTGCCTTTCCCTGCAATCATTGCTTTAGCATTGATTGCTTAGTTTGCTCAGTTGAAGCCAGCCTGTGCTTGGGCGCTTGTGTTTCTGTTGGAGTTTAGCCTTTCTCCTCGGTGCTTGTTTATTGTGTGTGTGTGTGTGCTGGGCTTCCCCAGCAGGACCTTGATTGCCCCACTTCTCCACACCTGGTCTGCTATCTGCTTCTCTAACGTTGTGCTGTCTGTGGTAAGCTTTTGCCTTGTATCGTTCCTTTGTTTGTTTAGCTTTCTCTCTCTCTGTGTTTCCTTTGTTATGCTGAGCTTTGGGCGCTGCTCCCTGTGGTTCTGCCTCCATTTGACAGTTCCTCTTGTCCCTATATTTTGTTCCTATTTGTTTGTTTTAGTTCTCTTTGTTTGCTGACTCTGTCTCCTGGGAGCAGTGTTCTTCTGGTCTGTGTGTGTCAAGGCAGCTTACTCTATTTGCTTATACTCCCCTTTACCTTGTCTGCTGAGTGGCTCTGCCCTGTATATTCCTTTAGCAGTTCCCTTTTCCCCTTGGCTGTTGTGGGGCCAGCTTTGTGTATTCTTATAGGTAGTTCTCCCTTTCCCATTGTGTGCTGTATAGTCAGCCTAGTGGGGCTTGCTGTATCTTTGTATGCTATAGGTGCAGCCTAGTTCCATTGACTGCTGTGTGGCACAGCCTAGTGTATTCCTGTGAGTGATTTCCATTTTTCCTTGGGTGCCTCGTGGCACACCTTAGAGTATTCCTTGAGTGGCTTCCCCTTTCCCTGTGTGCTGAATGGTTCAGCCTATAGTGTATTCCCATAGTTGTTCCCTTTTTCCCTGGAGTGCTGTGTGGTACAAGCCTAGAGTGTTCCCTTCCGGGGCTTCCTGCATTCTTGATCGCCCTGTGGCACAGCCTTGTATACCTTTAGAGGCTTCTGCCTCTCACCTTCCCCTTGTGTCTCTACCCTGCACTGTGAGTTGCTTGAGATCCAGTTCCCTGGGGAACCCTTGTTGTACTGTCTCCCTTACCAGAGTGTGACTGGGTTCCCGGTCGGCTTGCTTGGACTCTGCATGAGTGGGTCCCCGAGCGGCCGTGAGGCCCGCCTGAATGCTATATTTCCCATTTTCTAGTGGTGCCTGTTGGCTGTTGTGTGTGTGCGGGGCTTGGTGGCTGGGGTGGTGCGTAGGGCCTGTTCGGTCTACCCTAGGCCTTGGCCAGAATCCTATACTAGGCCTCGGCCTGGGTCAAGAGTTCACGTCCTGGATAACATTTCTTAGCCACCACTGCACATTGAGCAGAGGGTTTCAACGTATCATTAATGATGACACCTAATGTGGAATCTTGCAATATGTAACTCTAGTTCGGGTTCCATAGGAATTGAACGGGCTTCCTCTCGCTGCACCGAGAATCGGTGGCGTGGCTTTGTAAAAGAGGCCTTAAGTGCTGAATATCACACTCAACCGGTATGTTTTATATGGACATGGTCCAGCATTGACTATTCAGGCATAAAGCCTGTGGTTGGATAAAAAACTGAGGGCTGCCATTGGCTGTATATCTACCCCTTAGTCTGTATACTGTCTTGCGTGCTAACTTGGGCTGGCTTGTACGATCTAAGTCCTGAATATATCAATCTGGTTTAGGATAGGCTGGAGAGAGCTTCGATGGAAACTCCAGTAATTTGGAACGTGAGGACAGTGCCAGGCAGTCTTTTATGGTCTTTGTCCCACAAATGACAAGACGGATTTGGATATGCTGGAGTGTGCTTTGACGGCAACTCTAGTAGTTGGAGCATAAGGACAGAGCCAGGTGGACTTCTATGGTCTATATCCCAGAAGCACCAAAGAAAGACCATGATCGAGTTTATAATATCATGTTCATTGTTGATTTAAATCTTGAATTTATAATGAATGTGACTGTTGAGCAAACTGGATGGACTATTCAGGTCTTTATCTTCCATCACTTACCATGTTACTTAGTTACTATGTTAGAATGTTATATTAAGTGCTCTCATAAACATAAACAAACATATTTAGACTGCTAACCAGATAACAAACCAGCTAAAATCAGGACAGCAAAAGGCAGCCATGTAAGACCTGGATATTGAATGCTGGTGCCTGGAGTAGACCCTGTCCTGAATACCCAGGTTTACTTCTGCCCAAAGCAGTCAGCACTGTAAAAACCACTGACCGCTGTGGGCTGAATGCTGGCTCACATTTATAAGGAGTGAGCTCCAGAATTATTATCTAGTTCAGTTAATACTGTGGCTGCTATGCATATAAATTACACCACATGTCTAAAAACACATGCTTTTCCATTGAAAATTACTCCACAGATGCACACAAACATTTATACCAGTTCTTTGGGATGCACAAATTAGGGATGCATGAGTATTTTTATAATGCACACACATAAGTCCAAACCCCACCCTAAGAACATAAGAATTTTCCATAGTGGGTCAGACCAAAGGTCCATCAAGCCCAGTATCCTGTTTCCAACAGTGGCCAATCCAGGTCACAAGTACCTGGCAAGATTCCAAAAAAGGTAGAACAGATTTTATCCTCTGAAGAAGCTACTGGGTGAAACGGGTGCCTGTAGGGATCCTCCGACTCGGTAAGTGTCACATTTTAGTCTATTTGTTCCTGTGTTATGGACATATTTCAAATCATTGATGCACAGCACACCATTAATTTATTTTATTGATAAAGAAACTTTGAGGTTGTAAGCTTTACACATACAATTCCATAAACTAGGGTTTTTTGGACCTATGATTGAATTGTCGTTAAAGTGAAGTTCCCCTTGACTGTAATAATCAAGGGCTTGGGGTTTGTTGGACTTACAACATCTTAGGTCCTTTTTTCCCTTTAAGTATTTTACAGTGGATCATCTGAGTTCACTTGTTGTTGAAGTTCATGAGAATTATTGTTGACATTTCCTATGCCGTTTAATGAATGCACATCACTAAAGAATAATACCACTATCCTTGCCCTTGTATACACAAATATCTTTCCTCTTCTCTAGTGCTGGTAGAGATGGGTATTCGTTCATGCACATTTGGGGGTTAATTCTCAACAGGTCACTTAAAGTTAGGTGCCAGGATAATGCATGCTAAGCGCAAAGTCTTCATTGGAAGAATTAGTATTTCTAAATAAAAGGACACATATTGAGGATAATTTTATAAGGGGGCATCTAGTGTAATCCCATTTTCAGGTGCCTATTTTAGGTGTCTTGTAAAAATAAGTAGGCATCTACTTGTCTTCATAAAATACTAGTGTAAGGGGCAGAAATCATGCCATGGACATTTACACCTGCCCTGTAGCAGCTGTAAATATCCACATCTATCATTTTTAAATATGCATATAAATTAGTATATTTTATAATATATGCATTTACATGCATGTTCTACCCCAATGCTACCCCTCTACATGCCTAATGTCAAAGTAAGGGGACTTATATACCACCTTTCTGTGGTTTTTCCAACTACATTCAAAGTGGTTTACATATTATATACAGGTACTTATTTCTACCTGGGGCAATGGAGGGTTAAGTGACTTGCCCAGAGTCACAAGGAGCCACAGTGGGAATCGAACCCAGTTCCCCAGGATCACAGTCCACTGCACTAACCACTAGGCTACTCCTCCACAGGCCATCAAGTCAAAGTGCATACTTTCATGCTGGCTGTTATTTTATAAGAGGTCATTTACATGCATAAGTGGCCACATACATGTGAAAATGTCTTTATAAAATTATCAGTAAAGGGGTGGAAAGGACCCAAAATCAAATGATCAGTCAACCACACAAGGGTAAGATGCTCCGAAAGAACCCTTTATTCAGACCCAACACAATCCGTGTTTCGGCTAGAACAGCGTTCTTCAGAGGTCTATAAAATTGTAAACGTATAAACAACATATATAAAAAATAATATTATTCGTTTACACAGTTTTAAAAAACATACATTTGCATGTTTTAATATAGATCCAAAAGATGTACTAAGAAAACATCACAAATTTAATTTAAAATTTTGAAATACAAATGTCTTGACACAAAATTTTTTTAAATCAATGTACTGAAAACATCACAGATTAGATTAAAAAATAAATATGTATGTATAGCTGTATATACACACACATACATATATGTAAACATCAATATAATCCGAATTAACCTACTAGATTAAAAAAAAATTATATATTTAAAATATTTAAACCAATTTCAACTTTTCAAATTTCTATTTTTAAAAAAATTAAAAAAATTTTTTTTAAAGAAACATTCTTTCAAAAAATTGTGAAAATCAAATATGACATTTGATTTTCACAATTTTTTGTTATGATATTTGATTTTCACAATTTTTGAAAGAATGTTTCTTAAAATTTTTTTTTTAAATAGAAATTTGGAAAGTTGAAATTGGTTTAAATATTTTAAATATATAAAAAACATTTTTTAAATCTAGTAGGTTAATTCGGATTATATTGATGTTTACATATATGTATGTGTGTATATATATGTGTGTATATACATACATATTTATTTTTTAATCTAATCTGTGATGTTTTCAGTACATTGATTAAAATTTTTGTTTTGTGTCAAGACATTTGTATTTCAAAATTTTAAATTAAATTTGTGATGTTTTCTTAGTACATCTTTTGGATCTATATTAAAACATGTAAATGTATGTTTTTTAAAACTGTGTAAATGAATAATATTATTTTTATATATGTTGTTTATATGTTTACAATTTTATAGACCCCTGAAGAAGGCTGTTCTAGCCAAAACACGGTGCTGAAATCAGAAACCTAGATTTAGGCATGATTATAGAATATGCTTAGTTGATATATCAGTGCCGATATCCATTTACGCCAACGAAAACCTGGTGTAAATCTCAGTGTGTACATGTAGGTGCACTGGGCCATATTCTATAACTAGGCGCCTAAATTTTGGAACATCCATGAAATGCCCATTTCCTGACCCATAGCCACGTTAGAAGTTCAACACACATCATTACAGAATATGCTAAATTTTAATCAGTGTCCATTAGTGCTCATTATTGCTTGTTAAGTGCTGTTATCAGCGCTCATTAGCTTGTTAAGCCAATTAAGTTATATGTGGTATTATAGAATCTGCGCTGATTTTAGCGCCTAAATTGAAGCGCACTATATATATATAATGGACTGCTCGTCATTTAGCATGCACATGCTAAATCTGTTACCACCTTAGTAAAAGGACCCCTTTGTCTTTACCTCCCCATTATGACATCATAATGTTTACACTGGAAAATATGGAATAAGTGAAATTCTTCATGTAAGTAACAGGAAAAATGTATTCAAAGTACATATGATCACTGAAGAGATATCTAATCCAGAATATAAATAATTAAGAGCTAGAAGTTTGTCAAAATAAAGACTCTGTCAGAAAAAATAAGGTACAAGATATGATCAAATGTA
The DNA here is from genome assembly GCF_901765095.1 of Microcaecilia unicolor. Classification (NCBI taxonomy): domain Eukaryota; kingdom Metazoa; phylum Chordata; class Amphibia; order Gymnophiona; family Siphonopidae; genus Microcaecilia; species Microcaecilia unicolor. The sequence goes on along the minus strand of NC_044036.1, from coordinate 262,563,823 downwards.
TAAAATGAATACATTCTGAAGGCAATTTTCAAAGTCATTCCTTCTGGGGAAACAATGTTTTACCTTTAGAAATGGGTTCTTTGCAAATGGAGCGAGTGGGGTTCACTCCTGCCCATGATACCCTACTGGACCACCAGGGACATGGGTGGGGGAGGAGAGAACCTGATCATAGGGGAGGGCAGCTCACAAGGAGTGATCATGGGTGGGGGCCTGATCTCAGAGATTGGGGCTGATCACAGGGAGGCCAATCTCGAGGAAGGGCCCAAAGGAATATCAAAATCGGCAGGATGGGGAAGAAGAAATTCCTCTGTCTACCTAGTCTAGGGAAAAAAAATCTAGGGCCCCAATTTACTAAAGTATACTAATATTTTGTAGTTATTGCACAGTTATAGTCAAAATTAACATGAGCTATACAAGGTAACAGCATAACCTTCACATTAACTATTGGGGACATTCCCAATTGTTTTGAGAGGACTGCTGTTTAGTAATGAAATGTGGGGGCTTTTGATAGTTCATGTACTCATTTCCCAACTGTAGATACTGTGCTCCCCTTGGATCCAGGCCAATAAAACCCTCCCTGGAAACTTTTCCCACTTTGTGGTATGGTCATAGGGGTTCTTCCAGCAAGATGCCTCATGCAGGTATAGTTTTATGACTTACCTAGGCAGGAAAATTTTCCTGTTGCTTCCAAGATATCTGGATCATATTAATGAAGAAGTAGAACAGAATCTGGGTAGAGGATGAAATAAATCCACAAAATATAATCAAATATACAATCCTCAATCAAATAGAAATCTGTGCAGGGTGTCTATAAATAACAGAATAGTTACAGTGGGTAGAAAAAGCCTCAAAGAGCTTCAGGGAAACCCCTTCAGAGCTGAAAACTCTTCATCGCTGGCAACCCCCCCCCCCCCCCCCCCCCCCACATATATGAGTGCAAAAAAACTAACTTCAAGCTTAATGTGCAATCAAGATTTATAAGTTTCTTAACATTATAGCAACAATAAGGTGCACTTATCTTGCCTCCTCCAGCTCAACAGAAAAGTTAAGCAGCTAAGTTTTCTAGTGCTTTGTATGGAAAGTTCTGACCTTGAGACAACAGTGCGAAATGGTGGCCAACGTTGGTTGGGGGACTTTTCTGTTGAGCTGGAGGAGGCAAAGATAAGTGCACCTTATTGTTGCTATAACATTAAGAAACTTATAAATCTTGATTGCACATTAAGCTTGAAGCTATTTTTTGCACCAATATATGTGGTGGTGTTTTTTGTCAGTAATGAAGAGTTTTCAGCTCTGAAGGGGTTTCCCTGGTCCTCTTTGAGGCTTTTTCCACCCACTATAATTATTCTGATGTTTATAGACATCCTGCACAGATTTCTACTTGATTGAGAATTGTATATTTGATTATATTTTGTGGAAGTAGAACAGAAAACACACAAGTACTTATGCTGAAGGTCTCCAGACAATGGACCGAGATTAAAAATACTTGCAGAAAGGTGGGCTTAAGAAGTCATCATGGCCAAGATACCATTTATAAGAAACCAAAGCCAAGAATGAAAAATACAGCAATTTTCCAATGCTCTCAAAATCATCTTAAGCTCTGTTAATATATCACCACTACACCTCCCAGATGTTGTAGATTAACACAGGGTAAAGGTGCTATGGTACACTTTCTTGACAGCTCTACAGTTGCTAAAACCAAACTGTATTCCGAAAAGTTAAAAGAGACCAGTTTTACTAGCCGTTCTGACTTCCTCAGTGGGAGCAAGTTTCTTAATAACCCTACTTTTAGCAGATTTCACCTGAATTAGTCTAAAACCTTTTTTTGGGAGATGTAGAAATACAGCAGCAAAGGAAGCACAGAGCAATTCAAAGAGGTTTAGTGATTAGTGTGTTTTTACTAAGCAGGAGTACTATTGTTTTCAATTAAAAACAATTATTAAATGTATTACTGATCTTTTAAAGTATTAACATAAACTAATCTAATATACCCACATATCATTTAGGGGTATGTTTACTAAGGTGCGTTCGTGTTTTTAATGCGCTTGTAAATTTAAGGCACGTTAAACGCTAATGCGCCTATACATTTCTATGGGCATGTTAGCATTTAACGCATGTGCGTTAAAAATGCTAATGCGCCCATAGCGCCGCTTAGTAAACCTAGCCCTTAACAAGGAAACACAGAAAATGACAGTGGATAATGATTGAACAGCCTACCTAGGCTATGCATCCTGAACAATGCTCAGTTTCACAATCCCTTCCTCTCCCTCAGAGATCCTGTCTGCTTTTTCATACTTTTTTGAGTTCAGATACTGTCCTTGTCGCCACCAACTCTAATGGAACGCCATTCCATGTACTCACGACCCTCTGTAAATAAATATTTCCTTGGATTACTCCTTTGTACCCCATCTCATTGTCATCCTATGAGCCCTTGTTCCAAAGCCTCCATTCTATTGAAAGAGACCAGACCCCTGTGCATTTATACCTTGGAGATATTTAAGGGGCTCTTCCACTAAGGTGCAGTGAAATCTGGGCTAGCGCATTCTAACGAAACATTGCTGTTGAAAAGTTTGTACTTCAGTGAGTTCAAGCGGTCTACGTTTATTTGTATTCTCAACAGCAAGATACCGGATAACATCTGCTACATATTGGGTTCAGCTACACATCAGCACACATCCTACCTAAGACTCCTAAGGAAGGCCCTTGCGGGCTGAAACACGACTTGTGTCGAGTCTTGGATGGTTAATAAAGGTATTAGTTGTGACATCGTCTGCTGCCCTTTTCTGTTGTCACCCTTGTTGTGACTGTTTCGTCTGTTTGACCACAAGGGTTATTGTTCTTCTGTTGCCCTGCCTAGCGCATTCTAATGCAAGACTTTCCCGCATATCTACTAAGAAATCATGGGAGAAATCTTTTGTACAGCAATTACAAATTCAACAATATAAGTATGGGGAAAGTAACCTGCACTGAGCTGCAGGTACAACTGTAACAACACAACTATGAGGGAAGTAAAATAACCTGCACTGCATGGCAGGTATAAGTCCAACAACCTTCCTGAGCAGACTTGATGGGCCCTGTTGGTCTTTCTCTGCCATTCTTTCCAATGTTACTATGTAAGCTTCACTAGATCCCTTCTCATGTTTTCCACACACTCCAGGGTATCTATTGTTGCAGATTTTGGAATTATCCCCATCCTACAGCCTTTTTGCAAAATCACTTCTGAAAACATTGAAAAGAATCAAACAATGATCCCTGCAACATATTACTGGTAAAACCCCTTTCCTTGGTGTGAACTCCATTTACCATCTCCCATTGTCACCTCTTAGAACTAGAAACTCAACCAATGTCTAACCCAGTCACTTTAATGTCTGTACCAAGGATGATCAGCTTATTTATAAGATACCCATGAAGGACCATATTGAAACCCTTATTGAAATCCAACTACACTGTAACTAGGGGGTCTTTTACTAAGCTGCGGTAAGCCCAATGTGGGCTTACCGCTTGCTAAACAGGAAGTACCACCGGGCTATTGCAGCAGCCCGGCGATAGTTCCCGACCCCTAGCACGTGGCATTTCTGGCGCTACAAAATTTTTTTTTTTTGTAGCGCCTTTGTTTACCTGGCGGTAATTGGGCAGTGCCATTCCTGCCCAGTTACCACCGGGTTAGCGTGGGAGCCCTTACTGCCATCTCAATGGGTGGTGGTAAGTGCTCCCCCCCCAAAATGGCTGTGCTACAAGCATTTTACTTGCCACGCGGCCATTTGTTTTAAAAAAAAAAAACAGCCTTTTACCCGCTGCGGTAAAAGGGGGCCTCAGTGTGCATCAAAAAAATGAGCTGATGCCAGCGCAGGCCCCCTTTTGTCGCAGCTTAGTAAAAGGATCCCCTAATGCTCTGCCCCAGTCCAACTCTTTGGTCACCTAGTTAAAGAAGGTGATCAGATTCATTTGCCAAATTGAATTTAAATATCAAAATGAATGGCACGAAGGGTGAGTCTGAAATAATGTGATCCAGAACCTTTGTATACATCTCAGAACTAGAACTGCAGAGTAATGTTTATTCTGACATTTTGTCAATTTAGGAAAAGATGTCTTATGAAGATATATTTTGCTGGGCTGGGTATATAACTATGATAGGGGTGGGTTTGAAAGAGTGTTTTTTTTGTTTGTTTACTTAAATTATATTTTCCTTTTTAACATATGGGGTGTTGAGGTTGTATATAATTAGAGCTTCTGATTTTAGGTTTTAACACATGCAAAAATAACATAGGTTAGGAATGTGCAAAGGCCAAAAATCTTTTTGGTTTGCTCATTTTTTCCCTGATTTTTGAGTGCTTTGTTCAATTCTTTTCATGCACTTATTTTAAGAACTTTAAAAATGTGCAAAAGAACTTTTTAAAGCATGCAACTCAGTTATGCATGTGTTAATTCAAAGCTTAATGTGTTAAATTGATTTTATGCACACTAAAGATTTTTAGGTGTGCTAATGAACCAAACGCAAGCTAATGAATGTAAATCCCTAAACAGTCTTTTTACTAAGCTGTGGTAAAAAGTGGCCTTAACACACTTGACATGGGTCTTTCATGCATGCAAGGCCATTTTTACTGCAGCTGTAAAAATTGCTTTATTTCTATTTTTTTTTTTTTTTTAATAATGGTCATGTGTTAATATTGCCATTAGCGTGAGGCCATTAAAAAAAATGAATGCACGAGCACTTACCACCATCTATTTTGTAGGCAGTAAGGACTTGTGCAGTATTACTGCACTAACCAGTTAGCCCGTGCTAATGTAGATACGCTGTTTAGCACAGGAACACCCACTCTCTACCCCCCTGACACACACCCTCAAAAATATATTTTTTAGTGTACGGTTAGTGCAGGCACATTGGTCAGTTACTGCTGAGCACATCTTATGGTATGCCATTTTAAGCTGTATTAGGTGCCTGTTAGCACAGGATAAAATACCAAGAGAACACTACTTCTCCTGGTACTCTCTCATGCTTCCCCTTGCCTAGTAGTTAGGGCAGTGGACTTTGATCCTGGGGAACTGAGTTCAATTCCCACTGCAGCTCCTTGTGACTCTGGGCAAGTCACTTAACCCTCCATTGCCCCTAGTATAAAATAAGTACCTGAATATATGTAAACCGCTTTGAATGTAGTTGCAAAAACCTCAGAAAGGCGGTATATCATTTCCCTTTCCCTTTCCCTTCTATGGATCTGCCATTCAGTTTTTGTACCGTTCCCATGCTTCTGACTCCTCAGCTGTAGAAATGTGAAGGTTCCCAAGAAACGTACCTTGAAACCATCATAAAAACATGAGTAAACATCAATTTTTCTTTCATCAACTCCTCCCCCCAATTATTTAGAAAATAAACACCTAAATTTGCAGCCTCTAAAAATAGAAATCATATATATAACTAATCAGAAATAATGGTGACAAATCCCCTTGCACTATATTGGTATTCTGGCTAGGTCGTTTCTTGCCTTGTCTCCTAGTCTTTTTCATTATGCTTGTTAAAGGGGGGGGGGGGGGGGGCTGGGGAGGAGATAGGGGGTGGTTGGAGTGGGTTTCTTGCGGATTTTTTTTTCCATATGTTAAACTTGTAAAACTCAGAAGTGTTTCATGGAACGTTGTTTTTGTTGTTCCTGATTTCTTGACATGTAATTCTTGAGGAGCTTTTGTTTGGTCTTCTCTTCACACACTGTGGGTCAGGTTTGCAGGTTTTGCATTTATTCTGTGGATTTTTCTTTTGTAAATCTGAACAACTGGTTTTATATTTGTACTTTGGATTCTAATAAAACTTTTACAAATTTAAAAAAAAAGTGATAAATACACAAAAAAAGTTTTAAAAAGTCGTTTGCTGGCCTAGCTTAATACATTTCTTGGCTAGCTGTCAGGAGCTCTTCTCTCTTCATTAGGTCAAAATGAGATGCTCCATTTGGACTTCTGTGTTATATGGATTTTAGCACACATCCTGCTGTTAATTGGCATTTTTTTCACCGACAACTTTAGTGAATGGCTACACGAATTGTTACCATGCTCTGGGCAATACACTCTGTTTGTTTTTTTTTCCAACTTTCTGTGGCTATATCCATCAGGACTGTTGACCCCTGAGGCAGGAGTTTGTACGCCGAAACACGGCCCATGTCGGGTCATTTTCAGAATAAAAAGGACTGCATTTATCTCAATCCTGAAGGCCCAGTGTTGCTTTCTTTTGCGTCTGTTTATGCTTGTATGCTATTTTACCCTCTCTTTTGTTACTCTGTTAATGTGAGGACAACATATTTATTTATCTATATAGTTTTTAATATACTTCTTTTACACATATATATGTAAACAATTTTATACTCTTTATACGTGCCGTTTATATCTATAGATAAGCTTCAAGTATTGTTTGCCCAAATAGGGCTTAAAGACTACATTTAGGGGCCCTTTTACTAGGCCGCATAGGCGCCTACGTGCGCCCAACGCACGTAAATTTTGAATTACCACCCGGCTGCCATGTGGCCCAGGCGGTAATTTCATTTTTTACGCGCATCCATTACGCGTGTCAGAAAATATAACGGGTGGTAATTGGCTTTGTATGCGCATTGACAATTACAGCCCGGTTAACACATGAGACCTTACTGCTAAGTCAATGGGTGGTGGTAAGGTCTCAGACCCAAAATAGACGCACGCCAACATTCATTTCCCCCCCCCCCCCACCCCCCCGCAAAAGGCATTTTTTTACGGGTGCACTGAAAATTTGATTTGCATGTGTTCAAAACACGTGCCTACACTAGCGCAGGCCATTTTTCAGCGTGCCTTAGTAAAAGCACCCCTTAGCTTCCATACCTTTCATGCTGTCAGTTTCAGACAAATTATCCTTCATGCTGTTTTTTGACACATTTTTGTATTGCAAGATAGATACACACTAGCTTTTGGTTTTATTTAAAGAATTCACTGTTGTCTTTGTTTTGTTTGGTTTTAGAGCATTTGTGACCCCTGAAGCAGGCAATTCCCCACCGAAACAAGATCCCATGTCGGTTCCTTTTTATTAAAGGTGCTTTGTGAATAAAAGTATATATTTTTTTACATTTGGTTGCTAGAAGTTCTTTGGCCCACCCTACTTTGTTTTCTGACCTTTAATGCTGCACATTCAGGTACATTAATACAGGAGCCACAGTACATTTATATAACAGTTGACAATACTCTGTTGTTTCTGATTTTCTATGAAACTAAGGGGTCATTTTACTAAAGGGCATTAAGCTCTTAACTTATGGTGAGTGCGCACTCACAGGCCACCACAGAACAGGATAAAGCATTTTGAGGTATTTTACCTGTTTGAGTGGGCTAACCCATGCGCTACTGGGGGTCCTTTTACTAAGGTGCGCTGAGAAATGGCCTGCAGTAGTGTAGGCGCATGTTTTAGACGTGCACAGATCCATTTTTCAGCGCAGCTGTAAAAATGCCTTTTATTTATTTTCACCAAAAATGGATATGTGACAAAATGAAAATTGACGCACTTCTATTTTGGGTCTGAGACCTTACCGCCACCCATTGACTTAGCGGTAAGGTCTCACGCGTTAACCGGGCAGTAATGGTCTACGTGCATCAAATGCCTTTTACCGCCTGGTAGCGCGTAGGGGATGTTCATCAAAAATGAAATTACTGCCTGGGCCACACGGTAGCTGAGTGGTAACTCAGAATTGGCGTGCGTTGGGCACAGGTAGGCACTTACATGGCTTACTAAAAGGGCCCCCTGATTTTTTAAAGAATTTTTTTTTACAGGGAGCATGTCATGGGCGGAGAGAGTTAATATGGAAGTGCTTAACACCTCCTAAATAGGAAGCAGTAAGTGCTCCCGCGTTCTTTGCAGACATCGTGCACTAATGAGATCACTTTCCTCAGGGATCACTTGTGGTATATTAAGTGCTGAAAATAAATTAGCGCATGACCTGCAATTAGTACAACAGAAAAAGCCTAATAAAATGCCGCGTTCAATCTGGGCTTAGCATGCAGGAAAATTCCTGCGTTATACCGCAGCTTAGTAAAACCACCCCTAATAATCGTGGAGACTGTGACGAACTGTTATGACCAATGATGCTAAGATAGTATGATCCTCAATAAAAATAATTAACTGTAGAATCAAAGGCCACAATACGTATTGGTGCTTATCCAGCTAGGAGTGGCTGCTACCTTGTTAAGTGCCACTCCTTGGGCCTATACGCAGATTTTCAGCTGCATTATCCCCTGGATTCTATATAGCGTGATTGAAATTCCATGTGCAAATCCAGTCATATTCTGGATGTGCGAATGCAATTGAAATACTTAACAAGCCAATCAGCACCAACAATTGCCACTTAACAATTACTGATACTAATTGGCATTAATTAGAATCTACGTACACAACTTGCTAGGCGTATTCTGTAAAGTGGTGACGTAAATTCTAATGCGTGTTGCCAAAAAGGGGGCATGGCCTCACGCTGGAATAGGCGTACCATGGGCATTCCGAAAATCTACACAAATGGTTCTAGAATATACCTGCTCCACACCTAACTTAGGCACTGGTATTTACACCAAGTTTTACTTGCGTAAATGGATGCATCTAGAGTTAGGCGCAGGCATGGCCGTTAGGCGTATTCTATAAACCGGTTAGACGTATTCTATAAACTGTGCCTAAATCTAGGCCTGGTTTATAGAATACGCCTAGGTGGGAATATTTTTGGCGCCATATATATAGAATTTAGTCCTATCTGGGTAATGTCGCTGAAAATCTTTACCGCCTGGGGGCAGAGCTGGAAGTTATCCAGGTAATGCTGATATCACCAGTATCTGGATAACTTCTGGTGTTTTATACCTGGTTATTCAGCGTTGGTATCCAAGTATGGCCTGGTATTAAATACCTGGGTAAAACTTTAAATGGTGGTTGGTGTTTTGCAGTGAAGCTGACTGTGGAGTTTGAATATGGGGGGAGGGGGGGGGGGTTAATTGGCTTTATCATTAGCAATCTCTCACTGGTAAAGAGGAAACTTGTTTCCAGTGAGTCTCTGGGTAATAGAGGTCACTGGGATGCTGTGCAGAGATAAGAACATTTCTTTGAGGATCTAATGCAGTACAAAACAATAGAATAGCTAGTTTCTGAAGGTGTCAGGTCAGAAAACAAAAACAACCATATTCAGTTCCCTTACCTATTTACATTATGAAGTAACCAAGTATGTAGAAAAGAAAAAGAGATTTCATGCAGCAAACTACAACCAACTGAGTAGAAATAATAGCAGAATTTTAATACTGGAGTTTATCTAGACAAATACATTATCAGCTCTGTGACTTCAACAGTGTCTTCGTGGACTATGGCATCCTAGATGGTAATAACAGATTGCTGGTAATGAGAAACTTTGGCAAGAACGTCCCATGCAAGACAGATGTGGGAAGCACATGGATTCCCCCATAACAATTTGGCTTCCTCCACTGGAGGACCACAGCAATATATATGCCCTGGCAGATGAATGCCAGGCTTCCTTCATCATTGCTGCACTAGTTTTTTTGCAAGGTAGGGCATTGGTATTTTCTTTTATTCTTAGGCCCGACACAGTCTTCACTCTTAAACAGAGCCAGACCTTGATGGGACAATGGCATCATGAACCCTCATTGGCACCTAACCTGATCAGACTACGTACAGGGTTACTCTGGGTACAAAGAGCCTTCTTTAGCACTCCTCTTTCCTGATACACTTCTAAATAATGAATCTTTCCCCATTCCTGTTATTGTATCACAATCTCCAAAGCATTTTTCTTCAGTTTTAACATTTTGCAGGAATATTACTATGATTATTACTGTTACTGGCACTTACAGTGCGCTTTATCCCATTATGGACTCAAAATGTAGCCTATGAACTAGCAAAAAGCTATAATCATTGAGAAGAGTGAAATCTGAACAGGCTCATGATATGGAAGAACCCTTAGAAAATGCATAAATAATAATATTACAAAATCAAGCAATAGCATTTATTATAGTGAGAGCAAGATTAAAAAGCCCTTCTATGGATATAACTGTGTTTTATGTGGCGAAATAGACTTTCAGGAAATTATCCTCCTGGTATGAAAGTAAAAATGTGCATATAGACTGAATGCTTATATGTTTACTCAGATTATTCAAAGAAGTTTCCATGGGTGAGTTTAGGAAGGGGTTTCCATTTATGTGTAAGTACATATATAAGAACATAAATTAACCTAGGAAATTTTGAGTGGTCAAGAGTAAATGTAAATATAAATGCCTAAATTCCCTGGGGTTCCTTTTACTAAGGTGTGCCAAAAAATGGCCTGCGTTGCTGTAGGCTTGTGTATTGGATACGTGCAGGTCCATTTTTCAGCGCGTCTGCAAAAAAGGCCCTTTTTATTGGCCGAAAATGGACATGCTGCAAAATAAAAATTGGTGCGCGTCCACTTTGGGCCTGAGACCTTACTGCTACCCATTGACTTAGCGGTAAGGTCTCACGTATTAACCGGGCGGTAATCATCAGCGTGCATACACTGCCGATTACTGCCCGGTTAGCGCCACAAGGTAGAAGATAAAAAATATTTTCTGCCACGCGTATCGGATGCACGTAAAAAATGGAATTACCGCCCAGGGCGCATAGTAGCCCGGGAAGTAGTTCCAAATTGGCACGTGTTCGACGCACGTAGCCGCCTACACGCCTTAGTAAAAGGGTCCCCCGGTTTAATTTTTGAAACACATGTATGCACATTCTTTCCTGTTGAAAATCTGCTAGTACTCACACAGGGAAAAATATATACATACTCTCAGTTATAAACTTATCACCTTATGTAGTATATATAAAACTGTGAATAGATTCAGAACAGGCCTAGGACCATGTGCTAGGGTGTGCATACATTTGGCGCGGAACTAAAGCTTTTAATAAGTAAATTGTGCTAGCTGACAGATTACCAAGGAATGTGAGAGACTTTTGCCTCATCCTTAAATCTCACCCTGTGTATAAGCACCTCAATATCACATCAGTCTTCAATCTTTGAGCCTCAGTTAGGGGTCCTTTTACTACCATGCGCTGAGAAACGGTCTGCGGTAATGTAGGCATGGGGTTTGGACACGCACAGGTTAATTTTTCAGCACACCTGTAAAAAAGGTATTTTTAAAAAGTTTTGATGAAAATGTACGTGCGGTAAATTCAAAATTGACGCGCATCCATTTTGGGTCTGAGACCTTACCGCCAGCCATTGACCTAGTGGTAAAATCTCATGCAGTAACTGGGTGGTAATGACCTATGTGTGTCAAATGCCACTTGGCGTATGCCTAATACATGTGTCCGAAAATATTATTTTTTGGACGTACGTATCAGATGCACGCCAAAAATGAAATTACTGCAAGAGCCAGACAGTAGCTGGGCGGTAACTCCATTTTGGCATGCATAGATACTTACGTGGCTTAGTAAAAGGCCCTTTAGTTATTTGTAAAAATGGACTAAATTTTAAAAATATTACTTTTGCTACTTTATGTGAAAACCCTGCTTAGTGAAAAAACTGGAGACCCTTGGGAACAGCATTTCTGCACTTATTTTTTTTTTTTTAAACTCTGAATGTGCTTGTTCTCTCTCTATTAACAACATTGTTACACTATGTGCAAAACCCAGTCCTATTCCTGACTTCAAAATATGTTCTACAATATTTTTCTAAATATGGCCAAGAAACATTCTTCTCAGTTGCCCAAACTTAAGTTACAGGCTAACAAAGACAAGTCAATTTATGGCTGGTTTTCAGTTCAATGCCATGTATGATGCTGCACTTAGAGATATTCATTCGAGCAAGCGGTGAGTGTGCAAATAATGCGCCAATCATGCAGTGATGAAACTACGCAGTTGGAAACCAAAGCGTGATAAACCAGCCCAGGCAGAAGGCCCCAGGCATTCAGTGAGGGGAGAGCTTTCTCATCTGCTGAAAATCTTTACTCTTTCTGGGTGGCCTCCATGATGATTAACCTTCTTAAAAATGTATATTCTTTCTGCCATTAGGCCAAGCAATCCTCCTTCTTTTGGGAGCCAAGGTAGAAAGTTAGTTTGCTTTCACGAAAGAGGAAACAAGTTAATGGTGGTTAATGACAGGAGAAGGCCCCTCTGCTCCTGTTACTTAATCTGAAGGTAGTTTGCTATCTGGGCTATCTAACAATAATTTGAGTTTCTTCTCCTCCTCTGGGTCACATCTGCTTACTTCAGCAAGCTTCCATGGTGTCAGCTCAAACAACCCTCCATATACATCACACTGAATATTAGCACTTAGCTGGCTAAGTACCTCTTAGCTGGTCAGATGCTGTTCCTGACCAGTTAAATGCTTTTGAATATTGGGGGGGCACATTTTTATTCAACCCTTCAAAGGGGCCACACATCCTTCACACCATGCAATCGAGGTAAGATGGAGAGACGGGGACCGAATAACAACCCGAACCATGGCAAGACTAGGCGCAAGACATATTATGGTCCACATATTGGGGGACAGCAGCAGGGACGGAGTGACCAATAATGAGGTTAAGCACATCCATACCCCACATGTAAGTGAGGCATAATGGGGAGCAGAGAATGGAGCAACCACACGAAGCGTGGAGGGACCAAGCAATGCCGGGACACGAATTCCAGCAAAGTGCCCAGATGCACGATGCCTGCAGAGAGGAGCGGAGAACTGCCGAACTACTTCCACTCACTGAGGAGAAAATACCTGCAATCAAATGCAGTGTGGAGAGGCCAGCCAAATGCACATCCTGACCCCATGAGAGCGAGGTGGGATGGGGAGAAGGAGACGGAGCAACCACCTGAAGTGTGGTGGGACTGGATAACACTGGGACGCAGATCCCAACAGAGTGTTCAGACACACAATGCCTGCAAGTCCTGGCAGAGTACTCAGAATGCATGGTACCTTCAGTCCCTGAGGAAACAACTTCTGCCACCAACACAGCATGGAGAGGCCAGCTAAGTGCTATAGTCAACCATGTGGAGATCGGGCACCGCTGAGACACAGATCCCAGGACTGTGAGAGACAGAATCAAGGTGAAGCTAATCAGAAGAGATCAGGAAGAGAAACCCCAGCGCCAGCAAAGTGCTGCAGTGAGGCCATAGGCCAGGAAGAATAGAGGAGGCCCGGCAAGTTGGGGCAGCCCAGTCCGGAGGCAGGTAGATGGCGGCACCGGACAAAAAACTATAGCAGGATGTGTCTGACTGATCTACATTGTGACTCAGAGCAGGAGTAGCAAAAACCAACAGAAAGGTACTTAGCGTAAACCAAGCAAGACCAAAACAGGACTCCTACACACACACAAACACATAGACACACACATACACATATTAAATGAGACCAGAGTGGGTCTCACACAAATACACATGCTAAACAAAAGTCCGGGAAACTATAAACAAATACTGGAGAATAACTAGAGGGACCCACAAGAACCCCCACACATGATAAGAGCATAACTAGAGGGTCCCAACACAGGGTTCCCTTCCCACAAGGACTCTGTGCCAAATCACCCGCTAGGAGAAGAACCAGAAGGTCCCTACATAGGGTCCCCATGAGGACTCTGCTTAAATGCCCTATAGAATAACTAGAGAGTACCTAAACAGGACTGGCAGACAGCCCCCCCCCCCCCTGCCTAAACACATCCCAGAATGGCAAACCTAAGAACATGGGCTTCCTACTACATGATCTAATATGGATAACCGGGATATTAGCAGCCTCACCGAATGAATGGAACAAAATCCCCATTTGCATCACTGACAATCGAAGACCCCACCATCAACTAGAAGAACCAAGATATAACCCTGACAACAAAACAGAGATAAAACCAAAAACCAACAACAAAAAGACAAGCCAAAACAACACACAAGATCACAATCTAAAAACAGACAGACAGCACAGACAACTACAGATTATCAAACACACCTACCGCTCATTCCCTTCTGCACCTAATTCCTCATATGTTCAATTTACTTATCTGTTAACCCCATTAATATTCGTTTACCACAAATTGTATATTCTATGTTACTATGTAAGCCGCATTGAGTCTGCCATGTGTGGGAAAGCGCGGGGTACAAATGTAATAAATAAGCATATAAATAAATAAATAAATAAATAAATGATACCTATACAAAGATACCCATCGTATATATAAATATACGAGCAGCAGTCAATAAGACAACCATACTGAAAGACTGGATTGAAATGGAAAACTAGGATTACTGCTCTTAACAGAAACATGGCTACATCTAGCCTGTTGGAAGGCCGCATGGGAGGCCTGCCTGTTGCCCCCCCTTCTGTGTCCTGAGAGTGACGACCGACATCCACTCACCACTCACGGGGAGATGGAATACCTCCTCCGGAAGGAGCGGTGACTGAGACGCCATCGAAATGGTAAGCCACGTGGGAGGCTTGCCTGTTGCCCGTTGCCCCCTTCTATGTCCTGAGAGTGGAACACTTCCTCTAGAAGGAGCAGCGTTCCATACACCGATCGCACTGTGGCCCGCGCGGAGTCTCCTCATCCGTGAACTGGTCCACTCACAGTCAAGGAGGTGGAATATCTCCTTCTTTATCGGAGGGAACACTGACTGAGACGTGCCTAGCACCACGGAATCTCCACTGACGAGTCCCCTGCAACCCGGTTCCATCACACTGAGTCGAAACTGCCTGGCATTAACTCTTGCTGTTACCAGTCTCCCCTGCAACGTTTTGATCCCACTCTACCTGCTTATATTACTGCCGCCATTCCACCAAGGCTATACCCTTTACTGCTACTCTGTAGCACTCTGGAAACTTACATTAGACTGTTTGATCTCCTTAATTCTATATGTTTCATTGTCTCAAGTCGCTACCTAAAATCCTACTGCTCTGTATCATGCTGAAATTCTACCTAATTGCTGTTTTAAATTCTACAATATTGTATCATGCTGAAATTCTACCTAATTGCTGTTTTAAATTCTGCAATATTGTAGACAGTGAGGCTTAATTCTGCAATATTGTAGACAGCGAGGCTTAAGCTGCACCTCACTGCAAATCCTCATTTATTTGCTTTATTAATTGCCGTTTACAATCTGCAATATTGTTAGCATTTAGGCTTAGCTGTACCTCACTGTAATCTACTTTAATTGTTGATTGAACTGCTTTAATGCTAATGTTTAAATCCTCAAGTTGTTACCTTGACTGCTGATGCATACTGAAAACCTACTTTAACTGTTGACTGAATTCCTTTACTCTATCTTAACTGCTGATTGAATTCCTTTAAACACTATCACTTCCTATGCCTTAGCTGCTGCCTGCTGCCTACTGCCTGCTGCCCCAGTCCTAGCCTTCCTGCCTTCCTCCTCTACTCCTATCACCTTAGCCACTTCACATCTACCCGCATCCACCTTAGCCCCTATATATGGCCCCTATACACCAGGGGCATAGCTACGGGTGGGCCTGGGTGGGCCCAGGCCCACCCAATTTCAGCTCAGGCCCGCCCGGCCAGCCGCCCACCCAAGCGCACACACACTGCATCAGAAACGGTACCCGCTCTGGCTCATCTGATCGCTCCAGACTCGCAGCGGCGAGCTGGCGCGGTCGGCGCCAGTAAAAGCAGAAAGCATCCAGGCTCTTCAACTCTGTCCATCCTTCGCTTCCCTGCCCTCTCAGCGCGTCCCGCCCACCCGAAAGGAAATGACATCAGAGAAAGGCGGGATGCGCTGAGAGGGCAGGGAAGCGAAGGACGGACGGAGTTGAAGAGCCTGGATGCTTTCTGCTTTTACAGGCTACCCGCGCCAGTTCGCCGCTGCGACTAGAGGAGGGAAGGAACTGGAAGCCATTTAGAATATTTTTCTACTCCCCCGCGCAGCCGTCGCCGTTCACTCAAATCACAGGAAGCAAACCTGTGAGCTGCTGCCTGCGTCCACGTTGTCGTTCTTTATTGTTGGTGAGCAGAGGGAAGGATGGGATTGGGAGGGGTGGTGAGTACAGAGTATGAGTAATGGGGGACTAATGAAGTGGGTGAAAGAGGGGGGAGGAATTTAGGAGACTGGGTAAGGGAGAGACAGAGGGGGGACTAGGAGTGCTGGAAAGGGAATGAGAGGGAGATGGTCAAAGGGGGGAGAGAGGAGCATCCATGGACATGGATGGGAGGACAGGGCCCAGGGAGAGAGGAGAAATTGCTGGACATGGAGGGGAGGGCAGGGAGAGAGGAGGGTTGCTGGACATGGGTGGATGGAGGAGAGGGCAGGGAGAGAATTGTTGGTCTGGGATGGACGTGAAGGAAGGAAAGACAGGAAGGAGATGCACATGGATGGAGGGGAGAAAGAAGAAATTCTGGACATGGATGGAGGGGAGGGAAGACAGAGAAAGGAGATGCACATGGATGGAGCGGAAGGGAGAGAGAAGAAATGCTGACATGGATGGAGGGGAGGGAAGAGAGAGGAAGGAGATGATATGAGGGGAAAAGAAGAGAGGAGGAAAACTGCACATGGATGGAGAAAATAGGCAGAAGCTGGATCCACTGGACAGTCAAGTCTGCGGAGGACCAGAAATGAAGAAGAAAGGAGGAAAGGAAAGAAATAAATGGAAAGGAAGCCCTGGAAAGAGGACATATAGCAGCAGAATCGGATACTGGGCCAGCATGATCAGAAAAACAAAGTCACCAGACAACAAAGGTAGAAAAAAATCATTTTATTTTCATTATAGTGTTTGGAATATGTCCACTTTGAGAATCAGGTGCTCAACATTAAAAATTTATATTTATTTACTTATTTATGGCATTTTATCCCACATTAAACATGAATTAGATTGGCACCTGGGATCATTTAATTTTTTTTCCTGGAGAGAGTAATGCATTGCCTCCACCCCTAGGCTCTCTCCCCGGCTATAGCCAGCTCTGCAATTTTGAGGGGGGGGGGGGGGGGGCGCAGAGGTGGACCAGGGAGAGAGCCTGTTGTTAAACATTTACCAGTAAACCACTGTCTAGTGCCCACCCATCCAACCTGTTGGCCCACCCAAAAATTGATTTCTGGCTACGCCACTGCTATACACATTCTCTTCATCACCCTGTCCCTTCCTAACCTCTTCCCCCTCCCCTTCCACTGTCTACCTCAGGAACTCACTGCCCACCCTTGTCCCCTCCCATCCTGCTCATTACTCCCCTACCCTACCTCCCCCCACCCCCCACCACCTCCCCAGCTCTCCTGCCCCCTCGTCATTCCTAGCTCTCAACCTTCTACACTTCCTCCCCACCATTAACCCATCCCCATTCCTCCTTAACTCATCCCGCCTTCGTCATCTTCATCGACCCTCCTCCCCCACCCTCCTCCGCACTCTCTTACTCCTTCTCCTACTTTCCGCAGGTGACATCAATCCCAATCCAGGTCCCCCCCACCTCTCCTCTCAATATCCACGTAACCGGTCCCAGAATGCCTCCAATCTCATTTCTATTCCCCTTCTCCCCCCCCCCCCCACTTCCCTCCCCTTCTCATGTGCCCTATGGAATGCCCACTCAGTATGCAACAAACTCTCCTTCATCCACGATTTGCTCATCTCCCGTTCCCTTCAACTGCTCGCTTTAACTGAAACTTGGATAACCCCTAATGACACTGCCTCAATCGCAGCCCTATACCATGGAGGATATCTTTTCTCCCATACTCCCCGCCCAGACGCACGCGGTGGAGGCGTTGGGTTTCTTCTCTCACCCTCTTGTATTTTCCAACCCCTCCCCCTGCCACAGTCTCACTGCTTCTCATCCTTCGAAACTCATGCCATCCGGCTATTCTACCCGACACCACTCAGAGTTGCAGTCATCTACCGCCCCCCTGATAAGCCCCTCTCTTCCTTCCTTACTGACTTCGACGCTTTGTTCACCGTCTTTCTTGATCCCTCATCTCCATCCCTCATTCTTGGTGATTTTAATATTCACGTTGACGACCCATCCAACTCCTACGCTTCTAAATTCCTCACTCTGACATCCTCCTTTAACCTCCAACTATGCTCTACCACCCCTACTCACCGTAATGGCCATTGTCTCGACCTCGTTCTCTTCTCTTCCTGCTCACCTTCCAATTTCTGCACCTCAGTCCTTCCTATCTCAGATCATCACCTAATCACCCTCACACTTCATCACCCTCACCCTCAACCTCGCCCAACTATAGCCACTCCCTTCAGGAATCTCCAGGTCGTCGACCCCCCTACCCTATCCTCTCACATCTCCAATCTCTTCCCTTCCATCTCGTCTTCCAAATCTGTCGACACGGCTGTCTCTGCCTACAATGAAATTCTCTCCACTGCTCTGGATACCCTAGCACCATCTGTCTCTCGACCCACTAAGCGCATTAATCCTCAGCCCTGGTTAACCCCTTGCATCCGTTACCTTCACTCCTGCACCCGATCTGCTGAACGACTCTGGAGGAAATCTCGCACCCTGTCAGACTTCATCTATTACAAATTCATGCTATCCTCCTTCCAGTCCTCCCTATTCCTTGCCAAACAGGAATATTATTCTCAATTAACTAATTCTCTTGGCTCCAACCCTCGTTGCCTCTTCGCCACCCTCAACTCCCTACTTAAAGTGCCCTCCGCTCCCACCCCCCCTCACTCTCTCCTCAAACACTAGCTGACTACTTCCGCGATAAGGTGCAAAAGATAAACCTTGAATTCACTTCCAAGCCTTCTCCTCCCTGTGACTTCTTAACCCACTCCCCCAACCAACCTAGCCTGGCCTCCTCCTCCTTCTCCTCCTTCCCTGAGATCACCGAAGAGGAAACTGCTCGCCTTCTCTCTTCCTCTAAGTGCACCACCTGTTCCTCTGATCCCATTCCCACCAATCTGCTTAACAACATCTCTCCTACAGTCAACCCCTCAATCTGTCACATCCTCAACCTCTCTCTCTCCACTGCTACTGTCCCTGACACCTTCAAGCACGCTGTAGTCACACCGCTTCTCAAAAAACCATCACTAGACCCCACCTGTCCCTCCAACTACCATCCCATCTCTCTTCCACCCTTCCTCTCCAAATTACTTGAACGCGCTGTCCACAGCCGCTGCCTTGATTTCCTCTCCTCTCAGGCCATCCTCAATCCACTCCAATCCGGCTTTCGCCCACTGCACTCGACAGAAACAGCACTCTCTAAAGTCTGTAATGACTTGTTCCTCGCCAAATCCAAAGGTCACTATTCCATCCTCATCCTCATCATCCTCGACCTATCTGCCGCCTTTCACACCGTCAATCATAATTTACTTCTTGACACACTGTCCTCATACGGGTTCCAGGGCTCCGTCCTCTCCTGGTTCTCTTCGTATCTTTCCAATCGCACCTTCAGAGTATATTCTAATGGCTCTTCTTCCACCCCCATCCCGCTCTCTGTTGGGGTTCCTCAAAGTTCTGTCCTTGGACCGCTTCTTTTCTCGATCTACACCTCTTCCCTGGGCTCGCTGATCTCATCACATGGTTTCCAGTACCATCTCTATGCTGATGACACCCAGCTTTATCTCTCCACTCCCGACATCACGGTCGAAACCCAGGCCAAAGTTTCGGCCTGCCTTTCAGACATCGCTGCCTGGATGTCCAACCGGCATCTGAAACTGAACATGGCAAAGACTGAGCTCCTTGTCTTTCCACCCAAACCCTCTTCTTCTCTTCCCCCACTTTCCGTCTCTGTTGACAACGCCCTCATCCTCCCCGTCGCTTCAGCCCGCAATCTCAGAGTCATCTTTGACTCCTCCCTCTCCTTCTCTGCCCATATCCAGCAGACAGCTAAGATCTGTCGCTTCTTCCTCTATAATATTAGCAAAATTCGCCCTTTCCTCTCTGAACAGACCACCCGAACCCTCGTCCACTCACTCGTCACCTCTCGTCTTGACTATTGCAACCTTCTTCTCACTGGCCTCCCGCTTAACCATCTATCCCCCCTTCAATCTGTCCAAAATTCTGCCTCACGTCTTATCTACCGCATGAACCGATACTCTCATATCACCCCTCTCCTCAAGTCACTTCACTGGCTCCCGATCCGCTACCATATACAGTTCAAGCTTCTCCTTTTAACCTTCAAATGCACTCAATCTGCAGCCCCCCATTACCTCTCTACCCTCCTCTCCCCGTATGTTCCCACCCGTAACCTCCGCTCTCAGGACAAATCACTCCTATCTGTACCCTTCTCCACCGCCGCTAACTCCAGACTCCGCCCCTTCTGCCTCGCATCACCTTATGCCTGGAACAGCCTTCCCGAGCCCATACGTCATGCGCCCTCCCTGCCCATCTTCAAGTCCTTACTCAAAGCCCATCTCTTCTCCCTTGCTTTTGGCGCATAACCACCTTCCCCACTCATGATACCTACACTGACTACATAGCTTGTAACCTTTAGATTGTAAGCTCTTTTGAGCAGGGACGGTCCTTCCCCATCTTAAACTTGTACAGCGCTGCGTAACCCTGGCAACGCTATAGAAATGCTAAGTAGTAGTAGTATCTAGAAGATGATCTAGTACTGTTAGATCTATGCCCACCAGGGTACAAAACAATACACATCAACAGAAGCAAAAAGATAGGAGGGGGAGTTGCACTAATATACAAATCCACTTTCACTGTTGAGCCTGCTGCTAAATATTTATCCTCAATGACTGAAAGTTTGGCATGCAAAATCACTGACACAACACTCAAAGGGCAAATATATATCATACTGTTCTATCGACCCCCATATAGCTGGACAAACGCCAAAGACAATTTCATGGACTCTGTATCACACACCTGCACAAACCAACAAAATGCCCTACTAACTGGTGATATCAATCTGCACTTAGACAAACAGCGTGAAAATAACACCAAAACTTTAATGAACTTCCTAAACCAATGGAACAAGAGCACAAGGCACCTCATCCCACATCAAAAGGCCACCAGTTGGACATACTAGCCCAAAGGTTACCAGCAAACAACAATCACACAATAGAGAACCACAAATGGGAAGAGGTACTATGATCAGAGCACAGCAAACTCACTTTTACATTGCAATGGAAAGCAAACGTAAAGAACAGAAAACCCAGATCACCACATACATTCACAACCAGAGGAAAGATGGACAACCAAACCTTCTGGATAACTGCGATGAATGAACATAGCAACCTAGAACCAAATGGTATCCACTTCATGAGGAGCTGGGACAAAGCATGCAAAACCACACTGGACAAAATAGCACCACTTAAAACAAACACAAGAAATAAAAAACACCCAAGATCCTAGTTCAATGATGAGCTACGGCACATGAAAAAACTACGCAGGAGACTAGAAAGAATATGGGCCAAAAGAAAAACAGAAGGAAACAAAGACATATGGAGAAAAGCTATAAGAACATACAAACACAAGATAAAGAAAGCCAAAGCAGAATACTACAACACATTAAAAAATTCAGAACAGACAAATAAAAAAAAATATTCAAACTCATGAACAAACTACTGAAAACACAGGACATACTGGCACCACCTACTATAGACAAATTAGCTCAATATTTCAAACAAAAAATAGAAAAGACAAGATCTAACCTCGCAACACCGCAAACAGACTTCCTATAAGACTGCAAAACCAATAGACAGAATCTGGTACACATTTGAACCACCCAAAATGAGCACAGTAAAGGCACTACTGACAAAATACACATATGCGAAATGTCTGCTAGACAAGTGCCCGAACTACATGATGAAAAACCCACCAGAATGGTTCATCGAATGCATCACTAAACATACATGTTAGCAGAAGGACAATTCCCAAAAGACAAAGGCAAATCATTCTCACTCCAATCTCCAAGAACTCAACAAACAAGATCAGCAATCTCACAAATTACAGACCAGTGGCCTCAATACTACTGTTGACCAAAACAATGGAGGGATTGGTAACACAACAACTAATGAAACAATTAACAAGATTCTCAATCCTACACAAATCCCAATCAGGTTTCAGACCACAACACAGCAGCAAAATGGTCCTAACCACTCGGATGACGAATTTCAGAAGCTTAATAAGCCAAGGTTAGAATAGTCTATTAATGCAATTCAACATGTAAAGTGCATTTGATCTAGTAGATCACACAACACTGATGACCCTGCTCGATCACTTGGGAGTAAATGGTACAGTGGCCGCATGGTTCAATGGCTTCCTAATAGCTGTAGGACATCCAACCAGTTATTAACCTCCTGCTTCGTTCTATTACTATATTCACACTATAGCTGCTTCACCATCCCATTGAACGCAAATATTCTTTCATATTTTCTTCATAGTTTACCATAAATGAACTCTATCTCTCCTATTCAACTTTCTTTCAAGAATTCCCAAATTAATTAAATTGAACATTAAGCTTCAACCTAACTCACACTTAACTTCACTCAGCATCATCACTAAGACTACTTAGTATATCACACTTACTTCCTCCTTGGGTTACAATAATCCAAGGGAACGGTACAGTATAGGGGGTGAAGTGCTTCTGTATACAAAAGAAGAAGAGTGGGACTTGAGGGAGATTGGGTCTGAAGACCTTAAGGTGACCAAGCAGGAAGAAAAGACAATGGTCAAGGACAGAAGGATGCTTGGGTGCATAAGGAGAGGGATGACCAGCAGGACAAAAGAGGTGATGATGCCTTTGTATAAGTCTCTGGTGAAGCCCCATTTGGAGTATTGCTTGCAATTGTGGAGATCACACCTACGGAAAGATAGAAAAAGGATGGAGTCAGTCCAGAGGGCCGGGCAGCTACCAAATTGGTAAATGGTCTCTGTCATAAAACATATAGAGACAGGCTTATGGACCTCAATATGAACACGCTGGAAGAGAGGCAGGAGAGAGGGGATATGATAGAGATGTTTAAATAATACCTCAGATCCGAGACAATATGGTTTTACGAAAGGGAAATCGTGCCAAACGAATCTCATTGAGTTCTTTGATTGGGTGACAGGAGAATTGAATCAGGGACAAGCTATGGACGTAATCTACTTAGATTTCAGCAAAGCTTTTGACACGGTTCCCCACAGGAGGCTCTTAAATAAACTGGAGGGGCTGAAGATAGGACCTGAAGTGGTGAACTGGATTAGGAACTGGTTGACGGACAGATGCCAGAGGGTGGTGGTGAATGGAATTCGCTCGGAGGAAGGAAAGGTGAGTAGTGGAGTGCCTCAGGGATCGGTGCTGGGGCCGATTCTGTTCAATATATTTGTGAGTGACATTGCCAAAGGGTTAGAAGGTAAAGTTTGCCTATTTGCGGATGATACTAAGATCTGTAACAGAGTGGACACCCGGGAGGGAGTGGAAAACATGAAAAAGGATCTGAGGAAGCTAGAAGAATGGTCTAAGGTTTGGCAATTAAAATTCAACGCCAAGAAATGCAAAGTGATGCACTTAGGGATTAGAAATCCACGGGAGACGTATGTGTTAGGCGGGGAGAGTCTGATAGGTACAGGCGGAGAGAGGGATCTTGGGGTGATAGTATCTGAGGATTTGAAGGTGACGAAACAGTGTGACAAGGCGGTGACCGTAGCTAGAAGATTGTTAGGCTGTATAGAGAGAGGTGTGACCAGCAGAAGAAAGGGGGTGTTGATGCCCCTGTATAAGTCGTTGGTGAGGCCTCACCTGGAGTATTGTGTTCAGTTTTAGAGGCCGTATCTTGTTAAGGATGTAAAAAGAATTGAAGCGGTGCAAAGAAAAGCTACGAGAATGGTATGGAATTTGTGTTACAAGACGTATGAGGAGAGACTTGCTGAACTAAACATGTATACTCTGGAGGAAAGGAGAAACAGGGGTGATATGATACAGACGTTCAAATATTTGAAAGGTATTAATCCGCAAACGAACCTTTTCCGGAGATGGGAAGGTGGTAGAACGAGAGGACATGAAATGAGATTGAAGGGGGGCAGACTCAAGAAAAATGTCAGGAAGTATTTTTTCATGGAGAGAGTAGTGGATGCTTGGAATGCCCTCCCATGGGAGGTGGTGGAAATGAAAACGGTAACGGAATTCAAACATGCGTGGGATAAGCATAAAGGAATCCTGTGCCGAAGGAATGGATCCTCAGGAGCTTAGTCAAGATCGGGAGGCGGGGCTGGTGGTTGGGAGGCGGGGATAGTGCTGGGCAGACTTATACGGTCTATGCCAGAGCTGGTGGTGGGCAGCGGGACTGGTGGTTGGGAGGCGGGGATAGTGCTGGACAGACTTGTACGGTCTGTGCCAGAGCCAGTGGTTGGGAGGAAGGGCTGGTGGTTGGGAGGTGAGGATAGTGCTGGGCAGACTTATACGGTCTGTGCCAGAGCCGGTGGTTGGGAGGAGGGGCTGGTGTTTGGGAGGCGGGGATAGTGCTGGGCAGACTTATACGGTCTGTGCCCTGAAGAGCACAGGTACAAATCAAAGTAGGGTATACACAAAAAGCAGCAAATATGAGTTATCTTGTTAGGCAGACTGGATGGACCGTGCAGATCTTTTTCTGCCGTCATCTACTATGTTACTATATTAATGTACAGGAGGTGAGCCTTTTCCAAATGAAGGAAAACTCTGGATTGAAAGGGCATAGGACAAAGTTAAGAGGAAATAGGCTTAGGAGAATCTAAGAAAATACTATGGTGGTGGATGCATGGAATGGCCTCCCGGTGGAGGTCGGGGAGACGAGGACTGAGTTGTAATTTAAGAAAGCATGGGACAGGCACGTGGGATCCCTTAGGGAAAAGAGGATCTAGTGGTTACTGAGGAAGGGCAGACTGGATGGTTCATTTGGCTCTTATCTGTAGTCATGATTCTATATTTCTCTGTTTTACCAGTTACCTTAAATATAATTAAATTCAACTTTTTTCCCTCACTCAAAACACACTTCTCCTCACACACACACACATCTTCTTTCTTTACAGATTCAGCTGCTTGTGACCTTGGGCAAGTCACTTAACCCTCCATTGCCCCAGGTACAAAAACTTAGATTGTGAGCCCTCAAGGGACAGAGAAAGTACCTGCATATAATGTGTACAGTGCTGCAGCGCTATAGAAATGATTAGTAGTAGTAATAGTAACTGCATCTTCAGAAGCAACAGTATCACCAGCATCTAAGTAACCACAAAGCTAGTGAATCACAGCACTCTCTGATGTACAGATTTTCCTCATGCCACGTTCCTCTGTAACTGGCAGCCCAGTGCTGAACCCATCCAGCCTGGTAGTACCGAAGGTAAAAAATAATATTTAATCCTTTGGGTTACATTGAGCCCTGACCATGCCTCTCCCATGCTCCACCCCTGTTTACACTCCCTTGCAGATATACAGTATGTAAGTTAAGCTGCAAAGGTTAGGACTTCAAATCAGGCATAGACGTTGTTTAAAAATACCATTGTGGAAGCCCAGACCAGATATATTCCATGTACTAACAAATGTGGAAAGAAGAGCAAATGATACCCAGTGAGGTTAAAACATGAAATGAAACAGGCTATTAGAGCCAAAAGAGCATCCTTCAAAAAAATGGAAAAAGGATTCGAATGATAAGAAGCAACATAAACAGTGTCAAGCTAGATGCAAAGCACTCATAAAGAAGGCTAAAAGAGAATATGAAGAAAAATTTGCCACGGAGACAAAAACTCATTGTAACACCTTTTTCAGGTACATTAGAAAGAAGCAGAAAATCTGTGAGGGAATCCGTGGGACCATTAGTTAAAGAAGGAGCAAAAGGAGCACTCAGGGAGGACAAGGCCATAGCGGAGAGATGAATGAATTCTTTGCTTTGGTCTTTACTGAAGAAGATGTAAGAGATCTATCTGTATTGGAAATGGTTTTCAAGGGTGACAATGAGGAAGAACTGAAAGAAATCTCGGTGAACAAGGAAGACGTACTGAGTTAAACTGACAAGTTAAAGAGTGATAAATCACCGGGTCCAGGTGGTATATACCCCAGGGTACTGAGAGAACTCAAAGAGTACATTTCTGATCTGTTAGTGATCTGTAACCTGTCATTAAAATCATCCATAGTACCTGAAATTTGGAGGGTGGCCAATGTAACAACGATTTTTAAAAAGGGTTCTAGGGGTGATCTGGGAAATCACAGACCAGTAAGCCTGACTTCAGTGCTGGGGAAAATAGTGGAAACTATTATAAAGAGTAAAATTATGGAACACATAGACAAACATGGTTTAATGGGACAGAGTCAGCATGGGTTCAGCCAAGGGAAGTCTTGCCTCACCAATTTGCTTCATTTCTTCAAAGGCATAAATAAACATGTGGACAATGGTGAGCTGGTTGATGTGGAGGGGCATAATCGAAACGGACACCCAAGTTTTGCTGAGGACGTCCTTGCAAAACATCCCAATGGAGAGGCGGGGAAACCCATATTACCAAAACAAGATGGACGTTCATCTTTCATTTCGATAATACGGTCAGGGACGCCCAAATCTTGAAATTTAGGTTCCTGTCTGCTGCTGGCTGACTAGTACTAGACTACAGGAAGAAGTAAATCAACTTGGACAGGATCAGAACAGCAGTCATGCTCCAAAATTAGGATAACAGAGAGGGGCATATTTGAAAGGGACGCCCAAGTTTTGCTGAGGATGTCCTTGCAAAACGTTCTGGTGGAGGGGTGGGGAAACCTGTATTATCGAAACAAGATGGACATACATCTTTCATTTTGATAATACGGTCGGAGACGCCCAAATCTTGAAATTTAGGTCGTCCTTAGAGATGGTCGTCCCTAGACTTGGTCATTTCTGATTTTCGGCGATAATGGAAACCAAGGACGCCCATCTCAGAAATGACCAAATGCAAGCCATAGTAACATAGTAACATAGTAGATGACGGCAGAAAAAGACCTGCACGGTCCATCCAGTCTGCCCAAGATAAACTCATGTGTATACCTTACCTTGATTTGTACCTGTCTTTCTCAGGGCACAGACCGTATAAGTCTGCCCAGCAGTTTTTCCCGCCTCCTAACCACCTGTCCCGCTTTCCATCACCGGCTGTGGCACAGACCGTATAAAAGTCTGCCCTCCCCTATCCTCGCCTCCCAACCACCAGCCCATCTTCCCCCCACCTGCTCTGCCACCCAATTGTAGCTAAGCTTCTGAGGATCCATTCCTTCTGCATAGGATTCCTTTATGCACATCCCACGCATGTTTGAATTCCGTTACTGTTTTCATCGCCACCACCTCCCGCGGGAGGGCATTCCAAGCATCCACCACCCTCTCCGTGAAAAAATACTTCCTGACATCTTTTCTGAGTCTGCCCCCTTCAATCTCATTTCATGTCCTCTCGTTCTACCGCCTTCCCATCTCCGGAAAAGATTCGTTTGCGGATTAATACCTTTCAAATATTTGAACGTCTGTATCATATCACCCCTGTTCCTCCTTTCCTCCAGGGTATACATGGAAGGAGCCAGCATTCGTAGTGCACTGGTCCCCCTCACATGCCAGGACACCAACCAGGCACCCTAGGGGGCACTGCAGTGGACTTCAGAAATTGCTCCCAGATACATAGCTCCCTTACCTTGTGTGCTGAGCCCCCCAACCCCCCCCCCAATCCACTACTCACAATTGTACACCACTACCATAGCCCTTACGGGTGAAGGGGGGCACCTAGACGTGGGTACAGTGGGTTTCTGGTGGGTTTTGGAGGGCTCACATTTACCACCACAAGTGTAACGGGTGGGAGGGGGGGTGAGCCTGGGTCCGCCTGCCTGCACTGCACCCACTAAAACTGCTCCAGGGACCTGCATACTGCTGTGATGGACCTGAGTAGATTGTAAGCTCCTTGAGCAGGGACCGTCCCTCTATGTTAAATTGTACAGCGCTGCGTAACCCTAATGGGGCTTTAGAAATGTTAAGTAGTAGTAGTAGTAGAGTATGACATTTGAGGCTGGCACAAAATATTTTTAAAGATTTTTTTTGAGGGTGGGAGGGAGTTAGTGACCACTGGGGGAGTAAGGGGAAGTCATCCCCGATTCTCTCTGGTGGTCATCTGGTCATTTCGGGCACCTTTTTGTGCCTTGGTCGTAAGAAAAACAGGACCAGGTAAAGTTGTCCAAGTGCTCGTCAGGGATGCCCTTTTTTTCCATTATGTGTCAAGGACGTCCATGTGTTAGGCACGCCCAAGTCCCTCCTTCGCTACGCCTCCGACACCCCCCTTTGAACTTTGGCCATCCCTGCAACGGAAAGCAGTTGGGGACGTCCAAAATCAGCTTTCGATTATACCGGATTAGGAATTGGTTTTTGGACAGGAAACAGGGGTAGGGTTAAATTGCCATTTTTCTCAATGGAGGAGGGTGAATAGTGGAGTGTCTCAGGGATTTGTACTGAGACTGGTGCTATTTAACATATTTATAAATGATCTGGAAAACGGAACAATGAGTGAGATGACTAAATTTGCAGTCTTGACATCCAGAGGTGGCTGGTTCAAATCCCACTCTGCTCCTTGTGATATTGGGCAAATCACTTAACCCTTCATTGCTTCAGTTACAAAATTAGATTGTGAGCCCTCCAGGGAGCAGAAATGTCCAGTGTACCTGAATGTAGCTCACCTTGAGCTACTACTGAAAAAGGTGTGAGCAAAAAATCTAAATAAATAAATTGTGAAAAATGGCAGGAAGACTTTTGGAAGTTGGAAGACTGGGCATCCAAATGGCAGATGAAACTTAATGTGGACAAATGCAAAGTGATGCACATTCGGAAGAATAATCTTTATCATAGTTACCTGATGCTAGGGTCCACCTTAAAAGTCAGCACTCAAGGAAAAAAGATCTAGGTGTCATTGTAGACAATACGCTGAAATCTGCTGCCCAGTATGTGGCGGTGGCCAAAAAAGCAAACAAAATTATTAGGAAAGGGATGAAAATTAAGACTAAGAATATTATAATGCTTCTGTATTGTGCAATGGTGTGACCTCACCTTGAGTATTGCATTCACTTCTGGTCAGCATATCTCAAAAAAGATATGGAAGATTTAGAAAAGGTTCAAAGAAAAGCAACCAAAATGATAAAGGGGATGGAGCATCTCCCATATGAGGAAAGGATAAAAGGTTAGAGCTCTTCAGCTTGGAAAAGAGACGGCTAATGGGGAGATATGATTGAGGTCTATAAAATCCTGAGTGGTGTAAAATGGGTAGAAGTGAATCGATTTTTCAGTCTTTCAAAAACTACAAAGACAAGGGTACACTCAATGAAATTACATGGAAATACTTTTAAAATAAATAAGAGGAATTTTTTTTCACTCAAAGTTCTGGATTCGCTGCTGGAGTATGTAGTATCAGTAGTTAATGTATCTGGGTTTAAAAAAGGTTTGGAAAAGTCCATAGTCTGTTATTGAGATGGACTTGGGGAAGCAACTGCTTGCCCTGGGATTGGTAGAATGGAATGTTGCTACTAATTGGGTTTCTGCCCGAGGTACTTGTGATCTGGATTGACCACTATTGGAAGCAGGATACTGGGCTGGATGGTCGATTGATCTGACCTAGTATGGCTGTTCTTATGTATTTGTAAAATCAAACTTAGACACCCTGCTAGCACATATGTGGGTACATGAGGAGTGGCCTAGTGGTTAGGGTGGTGGACTTTGGTCCTGAGGAACTGAGTTCAATTCCCACTTCAGGCACAGGCAGCTCCTTGTGACTCTGGGCAAGTCACTTAACCCTCCATTGCCCCATGTAAGCCGCATTGAGCCTGCCATGAGTGGGAAAGTGTGGGGTACAAATGTAACAAAAAAAATACCTTTACAAGTGCCAGTATTCTAGATATTTGCATGCACAGTGGGGATACAAATTTGAGCACCTAGATTATAAAAATTGCCCTGTGTATATGTGAGCTCCATCCATATTCTTTCGCCCATGTGTACATCCGTCTGCAAACTATTGCATTTAGTCGTCAGTTTATAGAATAGCAAGTAACCGGATGACTGGCATTTTCATGAATATGTGTACACATATGTGTACATATGCCAGTATTCTGGTAATTTACATGCATATTTGGTGCCTCGATGTTAATGCCTTCTTTATAGCATCACCATCCTAGAGGATGCCTTTGTGTATGTCATGCAAATACGGTAGCAAAATGGGTGCATGGAAATGGATAGTCCTTGTGGATAAAATGAAGGCAGCATTTTATGTAAAGTTCAGCAAGTGCCAAAACTTTTATAAAATGCATACAGTGCCACCAAAAATACCGATACCAATAGTTTTTATAAACTGCCAATTTCCCTAACAGAAGAGCTCATTGCGGTGTACAATAATAAGATAATACAGATCATCTATCGATATCTAACATAAAAAAAAATTCAATTGGTTTATGACCTAAGATTATATATAGTCAAACAAAAAATGGCTCTAGGTAGAATGGAAACAGCTATTTTTTAAGTGCACATGTTCAAAAGACGAGCCACAACATACGGAGGACATATATATTTAATGGAGACTATAAATATATATGTAGTGGTTTTACTGTAAACTTGTTCAAGTTCAGTCCTCAAAGGCCAGGTTTTTAGGATATCCCTAATGAATATTCATGGAAGATTTGCATGCCCACTACATCAATTGTATGCAAATCTTTCTCATGCATATTCTTTAGGGATTTCCTAAAACCTGGTCTGCTTGCAGCCCTCAAGGACTGAACTTGGACAAGCCTATTTTACCATCACATAAATTTGTATGTGGCAGATTTTGTAAACCTGCATGTACAAGAGCAGCTAATTAGGGAACAAATCAAGAGGTCCTTTTACTAAGGCCTGCGGTAGTGTAGACTTGTGTTTTGGGCATGTGCAGAATTATTTTTTGAGCGCACCTACAAAAAATGCCTTTTTAAATTTTTTGCCGAAAACAGACGTGAGGCAAAATGAAAATTGTCACGTGTCCATTTTGGGTCTGAGACCTTACCGCAAGCCATTGACCTAGTGGTAAGGTCTCACGTGATAACCGGGCGGTAATGGTCTACACGCGTCAAATGCCACTTCACGTACTTAGCTGCCGCTCGTGAAGAAAATAAAAAATATTTTTCAGACATGTGTAGCGGATGCGCGACAAAATTGAAATTACCGCAAGGGCCACTTGGTAACCGGGTGGTAACTGCAATTTGGAACGCGTTGGGCATGTATAGGCTCCTACGCGGCTTAGTAAAAGGGCCTCCAAGTCAAACTTTGTTCCAAGTCCGGTGGTTTTGAATCTCAGAGGTGAGCACATCTCCCCCTCCCCCAGCACTCCTCCAAGCCTCAGGTACAAAAGAAAAGTTAGCTAAGGGTTACGCATGAGTCTGAGCAGGTGTAACTGCCAATGGACAAAGTTTCCAACATGTATTGCTGTTCTAAAATCAGGCACACATATTCACTGCAAAGCAGAAGCGTAGCTAGGTGGGGCGCAGGGGGAGCGGTCGGTCCCCTAAACAGCTGGTTTGAAAAAATGGCGCCTATGCGCCTTATGGCAATATTATTTTCTGCTTCTTCCCTCCCTGAAGCCCAAGGCTGAAAAGCTCCTCCTCTCTCTCTGCCGCCGGCCTTAGTCCCACCCCCTCTAGCACGAAGAGTGTGCGTCAGAGAGAGGACCAGCATGCAGCGGCAGTGCTTAACCAACCTACGACGTGGCTTCAGCTGCCCCGTCCCGCCTCCTCAACAGCAAGAATGACCTCTATCTACTGCCTCCCTCCAGCTCCCCGCAGTCCGACGGTGCTTGCTAACCTACCTCAATCGCTGCTGGAGAGGCACTGGAGCGATTGAAAGGAGCTGCCTCGGTGCCTCGATCTTCCTTGTGATGTGTCCTGCCCACACGGAACAGGAAATTGCATAAGAGAAGACAGAACACATCACACAGAAGATCGAGGCACCCAGGCAGCATCTTTCAATGCTGCAGTGCCCCTGCCAGCAGCGATTGAGGCAGCTTAGCAAGCACCATCAGACCATGGGGAGTAGGAGGGTCAGAGGGAGAGACTCTGGAACCACGGGGGGGGGGGGGGGGGGAGATAAAGGGAGAAAATGCAGGCGAAAGGGAGGAAGAACTAAGGGCTGCTCTGCTGGAAGGGGAGAGGGAGAGACAGACAGGAAGAGGTGCTGGAGGGAGAGGGAGAGGCAGAGGGATACATAAATGCTGGATCAGCTTGGAGGGTGGGGGCAAGGGAAAGACTGATTGGCTGACTGACTAGGTAAAGAAAGGGGGGAAAAAGACCCTGGAGACCTAGGAGGGAGACATACTGAACTGTGGGGGAGGGGAGTGGGATGAAAGAGGGAGACATCCTGGCCTCAGGGTGGGGGAAGAAGGGAAACAAGAGATGTGAGATATGGAGGGAAAGGGATAAGGACACAAAGGGGCACTACTGGAAGGGGAGGGGGCTTAGTGACACAGAGGGGCAATACTGATCACAGCAGGGGATAGGGAAAAAAGAGAGGGAAATGCAGGCCAGGGCAAGACAAAGATGTAGATGGGAAACTGCTGAATTTAAGGGCTGGATCGGAACATCTTGAGGGCAGATGCTGAAACTGGAGGAAGGATAGGGGCGGGGCTGCAGGTGGTAGAAAGGACGCATAAGGACACAGGAGGATGGTGGACATGGTGAGAGAAAAAATATCAAATGGAAAGAAGACACTGCATAAAACAGAAGACACTGGGACCAAAGCGAATAGAATAACTAAATGCTCAGACAACAAAGATAGAAAAAAGTATTTTATTCAGAATTTATTAATTGGAATATGTCAGCTTTTGGAAATGTGTATCTGAGATATTTTGCATTTAAGTTTCAATTCCAGTTCCTTGTGTCATATCTGTTGTGTTGTGTTTTTTTCATGTGTGATCAAGGTGCATGTAGTATTTGCAGTCCTTTTTGTTTTTTTTACTAGGTAGTGTATTGGTGTATTAGTGCCCGGTATAATATTTACAGTGCTGCCGTTTCACGCATAAGGTTATAGCTACTACTACTACTATTTAACATTTCTAAAGCGCTACCAGGGTTGCGCAGCGCTGTACAATTAATAGCTCATCCTGTCCTTGGAGTTTGGCAAGGTTCTTAGTGTGTTTTTGCACAAGTTTGTGTATAATATTTTAGAGTGGAGAGATTGTGAGTTGGCCTTACTGAGATGGCACCAAAATATCACAAAGGGTTTTAGAGCCTAAATCATGAGACACTACCTCTTGAAGGATCTTTAAATAGTTTAATTGTTCCATAGGCGTGTTGGCTGAGGGCAAGTAGGATGTGTAAAAGAGAGGCAGACTGACTGCAGGCCTCTATGGATGTGTAGGCATCATTTACAAAATCAGAATTTGAATACATTTGTATGATTTGTTGTCATCTCCGCTTCACTCTATTTTGGGGGGGGGGGGGGGGGGGAATATGGAGTTTGTAATACATAATAGAAGGTGCAGAGTTTTGCTGAGATTATATTTGATCCTGTTGAGAATCCAGATTTCACTCCAAGTCCCACACAAAAGAATTTGTTGAATGATGCTATCAGTTATAATGTTGGTTTTACCTGATAGCTGAAACTAGCTGGAAGGGGATGATTTCTTTATGCATAGAAGGCCCTGCTGTCTTACATTGCTAATTTAAAACTGAGTAGGTTGAACTCCGAGTCCTATCCTTTCACCATCCTTACACCATCCGTGTAGGAATGTGTAACGGTGCAGCTTGTTCCAGTTTCCCAATAGTAGGTATATTGGTGCTCCAGAGCCCAGTGTACTATATATAGCACTGTCGTCTAATGGGTGGGTTAAGGCTGTTATGGTGTGGTAAGTTTTGTGTTCTAAGGCAGTCCTGGAGTACCCCCTTGTCAGTCAGATTTTCAGGATATCCACAATAAATATGCATGACATTGATTTGCATATACTGCCTCCATTACATGCAAATGTTTTTCATGCAGATTCATTGTGGATAGCCTGAAAACCTGAATGGCAAGGGGGTACTCCAGGACCACCTATGGAAACACTTCTCTAGGTCCCACTGTAATATTTATAGCACTGCCTTTTCATAGGTGGGTTAGGGCTGTTATGGTGTGGTAAGTTTTCAGTATAGGTTTTGGGTGTCTTTTTGCAGGGGTTTGTGTTATTTCACAAAGTGTCTAGCCCTATTTGAAAGTAGGCTCTGGGGCAAGGGCCATCTTTGTTGGCCCTTGTCACCCAAAATAAAAATGCTCCAGACTAGTGTTCTTTCACATCCTGTAGAGTCACCACACAAACAAAAGACCATCTTGATTTAAACAAGGTGTCTAGCAGTGGAAGGACTGGGTGTGCTATTCCTGAGGTGATGGTCTCGGTTTGAATATTTTTATTTGAAGTTATGACAGGTTGCCTGCTCTGGCCAGTCCAGGGACCTCTTCTGCATCCTGCCTCCTAATGTAACTTACTGTTTCCTTGTAGGCAGGACGCAACAGAGACAGCCTGTATTAATCATTGCCCGCCACAGCCCTTGGGCAACAACACAAACACTTCTGTCTAGCTGACACCAACTGGGGCCTATTTTATAAAAGTCTGCTCCCCCTGAGATCAAAACCTGGCTACGCCTCTGCTGCAAAGGACTGCCCACAACATGTCAGAACATGTTTCGTTGGTGAACAGAGAAACTCCTTCGATCTATCATCTATACCACCATTCCTAAAATAGCTATTTACACATATATCCTGTTTTGCATATATAAATCCAGTAGCAGATTTTGACAATCCTTTGATCTATCCAGCTGGAGTTTTAAAAATTGCTCAGAAAATGTACACCTCAGGTTTCCTGAGAGGCTATGTTGGGAAATTCTATGTGGAAAGTAATTTAATCAGAGGCATAGATAGGTGGGTTACCAGGGAAGAATCGCTCCCCTAAACAGACTTCCGACAGTGCCGGCACCTATTTTTCATGTGATCTGTCACATTTAAAATACGTACCGGCACCATCGGCAGTCTGTTCTCTGCTCCCCCCCCCCCCCCCCCCCCCCCCCGTGCTCTCAACCTGGCCACGCTACTGAATTTAATAAAAGGCCACCCAGGCTGGGAGGAATAGGTGATGCTTTTTTAAGGGTATTTTATAAAGAAACAAAATAAAGTCATTATAAAATAGTCTCACAAGACTTTTGTCAGCAAGTTTTGTCCAAGATGCAGTAAGAAGATACTGGTGTCAATCTGGACTCTACAGGGTGAGGCAAAAAAAAAAAAAAAAAGTAATCCCCTGAGTTTTTTTGCCAATTTCTCAACAACCACTTTGAATTTCAACGAGAAATTTTACGTACTTATTTAGTCATCATACTTACGTATTACTACTAAATAACATTTAATCTTAAGTTATATTGATGTTATTGACATTTTGGCATTACTACCTAGTGATTTTTGCATGTTAAAAATGTTTGAGCTACAACACAGTAAAATAATGTCATTCAAACAATACAATTAATAATGTGTCAGAATTTTGCTGTCACTGTGAATACTCAGGGACCATTTTACTAAGCCACATAGGCACTTACGCGTGTTCAACACGTGCCAATTCAGAACTACCACCTGGCTACCAAGTGGCTCAGGTGGTAATTTCATTTTTTACGCACATCCAGTACATGCACCGGAAAATATGTTTGCTTTTCTGGTTCATGGCACTAACCGGGCGGTTATCGGCATTGTACATGCGTTGACAATTACTGCCCGGTTAATGCACGAGACCTTACTGTTGTCAATAGGTGGCAGTAAGGTCTCAGGCCCAAAATGGACGTGCGCCAACTTTCATTTTGCTGCACGTCCATTTTCGGCCCAAAAAAAGGGCTTTTTTTGCAGGTGTGCTGAAAAATGGACCTGCACGTGTCCAATACACACATCTACACCAGCGCAGGTTATTTTTCGGCGCACCTTTGTAAAAGGACCCATCAGTGTCCACCCCCAGCTTTAACACAGGCCTTCAGTTGCTTTGGGAAGTTCTTAACAGCCTTGTTGATTTGTGTGCAGATGTCCCAGATCATCTGCAGCGCTTCCTTGAGTTCAACGATTGTTTGTGGCTTTGAGTGGAGCTTGAGATAGGCCTCCAACATTGCTCCCTAGACAAAAGTCTACATCACTGTGATGTCACTAACAGTAAACTGGTACTTATTTTTTTGTTTCAAATAATGGTAGTTTTGTTGTGCAAACATTTTTGAATGTGCAAAAATCACTAGGTGGTCTCACTTAAAAGTCTGTAACTTCACCGCATTTAAAGATAATCTCATTCCACTCAGCACATAAACACAGATAACAACACATGAAGCTCTAAAATTTCACACTGAAATTCCAAGCTGTTGCTGAGAAAACAGCAAACAATTCAAAGAGAATACTTTTCTTGCCTCATTATTTTAAGGGTTTTATGTATGTGAGTGTTGTAAGTTGCCTAGAATTGTAGATAGTGTGGGTTAATTGAACAAATAAATAAATAAATAAAATGCAGCCACACTAGCCTATGCCGCAAAGCTAATAGTGAATACAGAATTATTGTACTGTTCATTTGCTCTTTGAGAATTCACTATTAAAGCCCTGAATGATCTTTTTTTTTAAATAGCAGCTAACAAATTTGTTTAATTTATTTTGTTTAAATTAATACAGCATGGTAACTGTTATGAAGTAAAATGTAGTTGTTTCTCATTTCTGTACATCTGAAAATTAATTTTAGCACTGAACCATCTTCTTCATGCTATCTGGAAGCTGGGAGATCTCTTTACACAGGAAGTGCTGGTATGAGTGAGGAAAGGTGATGACCATGTCTAGAGAAGGATGGGCAGAAGACAATGGGCAGTGAGGATGGACAAAATGGTCCTGATCTGCTGACATCTACTAAATTACTAAATTTAGTAATTGCTTTGCAATATACAAAATAAAAACTCTGAGGGGCCCTTTTACTATGCCACGGTAGGGCTAACACACAGGTACTATGCACCAAATCAATACCATCGCCGGGGCAGCGCAGGAGTCCAGTGGTAATTCCAAAGTTGGTGTGCGCTGTGTTTCCCATGGTAGAAAATAATTTCCTATTTTCTACCGGGGGGCATTCTGGCAGTAATTGGCAGCTTGGACACATTGCACAAGCTGCTTGATTACCGTATGAGTAGTGTGTGAGCCCTTACCTCCTAGTAAATAGGTGGTGGTAAGGGCAGTAAATAGCCATGTGCTACTTTTAATATTAGTGCACAACCATTTACTGCCCCATTTAAAAAGGCCTT
Organism: Microcaecilia unicolor; assembly: GCF_901765095.1. Classification (NCBI taxonomy): domain Eukaryota; kingdom Metazoa; phylum Chordata; class Amphibia; order Gymnophiona; family Siphonopidae; genus Microcaecilia; species Microcaecilia unicolor. Next base: position 262,526,754 of record NC_044036.1, on the reverse strand, counting down.
TTTACCCACCACAGTAAAAAGTGGTCTAGTGCTTTCTAATTTCATTTGCCCACACTAGTGCAAGCTACTTTTCACTGCAGCTTAGTAAAAGGGCCCCTTCGAGGACAATTCCTTAACTAGGCATGTGTAGTTATGCACAACTTGTGCATGTAAGTGCGCAGAACAGCAGTATTTATGCATGTAAGTGCAGAACCACGGTGTGGGCAACACATGCCAAATTGACCCTACTGCTGTGGTAGCGTGGGTGCCCAGTGGTATTTCTGAAGTTGGCATGCGCAGTTTCCCGTGGTAGAAAATAATTTTCTATTTTCTACCACCAGGGCATTCCGGCAGTAATTGGCAGCTTGGCCACATTGTCATGCACTGAGCCCTTCTAAATAGGTGGTGGTAAGGGCTCAGGCAGTAAATAGCCACATGTTAGATTTAATATTAGTGCACGGCCATTCACTGCCCCATTTTTAAAAAGGCCTTTTTCCTGCCGTGGTAAAAAATGGCCCATGCACCAAAACTAGCGCAGGCCACTTTTTACCATGGTTTAGTAAAAGCACTCCTTAGTTCATAACTGAAGGAGAGGAGGGTGTACACATAGGTAGAGCATGGGAGGGACATGGGTATATTTAAGCAGTCACAGAAGAGACGGTTTTACAGCATACAAGCATATAACACAAACAAAAAAAGCAACACTGGGCCTTCAAATTCTAATTAGTATCAATAATTGCTCGTTAAATGGCAATTATAGGCAATGATTAGCTTGTTACATGATTAAATTGCATGCACAAATCCAGAATACTACCGGAGTTGTGTACACAATTTTGGTCAAGCTATTTAGAATCTTGGAGAAAGTGTGTAAATTGGAAATATAGCAACACTGGGCCTTCAAGAAAGAGATAACAGCCATCCTTTATTGTGAAAAAGACCCGACACAGGCCGTGTTTCGACGCAAAAGCACCTGCCTCGGGGGTCAGAATATGTCTTCACAATATATATAAGCAGAGGTTTTCAGACAATCGAACTGAATTGCCGCGGTTTTCTAAAGACAGCATCTTGCTTGATTGAATGAACACCCAGCATCAGCTGGCAATTCAGTTCGATTGTCTGAAAACCTCTGCTTATATATATTCTGACCCCTGAGGCAGGTGCTTTTGCGCCAAAACACGGCCCATGTCGAGTCTTTTTCACAATAAAGGGTGGCTGTTATCTCTTTCTTGAAGGCCCAGTGTTGCTATATTTCCAATTTACACACTTTCTCCAAGATTCTAAATAGCTTGACCAAAATTGTGTACACAACTCCGGTAGTATTCTGGATTTGTGCATGCAATTTAATCATGTAACAAGCTAATCATTGCCTATAATTGCCATTTAACGAGCAATTATTGATACTAATTAGAATTTTTGTGCACAACTTCCTAGGCGTATTCTATAAACTGGTGCGCGTAAATTCTAATGTGTGCTTCTAAAAAAGGAGAGTGGCCATGGGTGGACCACGGGCATTCCAAAAATCTCCCTGCACAGTTATAGAATATATCTTCCGCTTGTTTTGTTGTTTTCTTGGTTTTTTGCGGGAGATTTTGGACTCTCTTTGTTGTTTTCAGTTATAGAATACACCTGCTCTGTGCTTAACTTAGGTGCCAGATTTACACCAAGTTTTACTTGGCATAAATGGACACACCTAGAGTTAAGCGCAGGCATGGCCATTAGGTGTATTCTATAAACCATGCCTAAATCTAGGCACACTTTATAGAATATACACAGGTGCCATATATAGTCCATAGGGGGGAGTTCTATAAATGCTAATCAAAAACAGGCACTGGAAAAGTTCAGCGCTAAGCACTGTTCTAATAAGGGTGCACACCCATTATAGAATAACGCTTACTGCCAGTTTCCATGCCCAACAGTGGGCGCCAAACTTATGTCTGCTCAAACCTGGTGTAAATCCTAGTGTCCAAGGTGGGTGCAGAGACCTACTATTCTAGAACACTGCGCTCAACTTTTTGGAATTCCAATAACCTGCCTATGCCCCTCCCATGGCCACGCCCTCCTTTGGGTTGTGCACTGTGGGATTTAGGCACCCAGCATTATAGAATAGCACGCAGGTAGTTGCATAGGCAAATCCAAATTGGTGCCAATTAACATCAGTAATTGGTAGTCAGTAGCCAATTATTGATTGGATGCTGACAATTATCAATTAACAGCTTATTGTTAACAGAGTGGAGGAGAAGTCTAGTGGTTAGTGCAGTGGACTTTGATCCTACTACTACTACTATTTAGCATTTCTATAGCGCTACAAGGCATACGCAGCGCTGCACAAACATAGAAGAAAGACAGGGGAACTGGGTTCAATTCCCACTGCAGCTCTTTGTGACTCTGGGCAAGTCACTTAACCCTCCATTGCCCCAGGTGCAAATAAGTACCTCTATATACTATCAGGGGAATTTTCGAAAGAGAAGGGCGCCCATCTTCCGACACAAATCGGGAGATGGGCATCCTTCTCTCAGGGTTGCCCAAATCGGCATAATCAAAAGCTGATTTTGAGCACCCTCAACTGCTTTCCGTCGCGGGGATGACCAAAGTTCCTGGGGGCATGTCAGCACCGTACCAAAGGCGGGATTGGAGCATGATTAAGAGATGGGCGTCCTCAGCCAATAATGGAAAAAATAAGGGTGTCCCTGACGAGCATTTGGCCGACTTTACTTGGTCCATTTTTTTTCACGACCAAGCCTCGAAAAGGTGCCCAAACTGACCAGATGACCACCGGAGGGAATCGGGGATGACCTCCCCTTACTCCCCCAGTGGTCACCAACCCCCTCCCACCCAAAACAAAAAATTTAAAAACATTTTTTCCCAGTCTCTATGCCAGCCTCAAATGTCATACCCATCTCCATGACAGCAGTATGCAGGTCCCTGGAGCAGTTTTTAGTGGGTGCAGTGCACTTCAGGCAGGCGGACCCAGGCCCATCCCCCCTACCTGTTACACTTGTGGTGGTAAATGTGAGCCCTACAAAACCCACCAGGAACCCACTGTACCCACATCTAGGTGCCCCCCTTCACCCCGTAGGGCTATGGTAGTGGTGTACAGTTGTGGGGAGAGGGTTTTGGGGGGGGGGGGGGTTGGGGGGCTCAGCACCCAAGGTAAGGGAGCTATGTACCTGGGAGCAATTTCTGAAGTCCACTGCAGTGCCCCCTAGGGTGATATTGAGATGGGCATGTGAGCGGGACCAGTGCACTACGAATGCTGGCTCCTCCCATGACCAAAGGGCTTGCATTTGGTCATTTTTGAGCTGGGCGTCCTCGGTTTCCATTATCGCCGAAAACCGGGAACAACCATCTCTAAGGTCGACCATCTCAACATTTAGGTTGATCATCTTTAAGGTCGACCTAAATGTTGAGATTTGGGAGTCCCCGACCGTATTATTGAAACGAAAGATGGACGCCCATCTTGTTTCCATAATACGAGTTTCCCCGCCCCTTCACCAGGACATCCTTAGAGATGGGCATCCCCATTCGAAAATACCCCTCTATGTAAACCATTTTGAATGTAGTTGCAAAAACCACAGAAAGGTAGTATATCAAGTCCCATTCCCTTTCCATTATTAGCCAAATAAGTTGTACATGCATCTCGGCATTGTGCCCAAATTTGGACAGGCACATATGGGCACCATATAGAGAATTTGGGGGGAAAGTGATAATATTCTCTCAGGGGCGCTGATGTTTTTAGCATGCATTAAAAATAGGCATGCGCTAAACGCTAAAGATGCCCATAGGAATACACTGGCGTCTTTAGCATTTAGCATGTGCCTATTTTTAGCACACACTAAAAACACCAGTGCACCTTAGTAAAAGACCCCCTGAGAGAATACTGTTACATGCACAGCACCCATTTACACCAGCCGTTGACCTAGCCAAAATGATCATGCCTAATTTTAGGTGTGCCAATGAGAACTTACGCAAGTATAATCTATAATATCAAAGGCTCACCGATAGTCTACTACTGCCAAGGTATAGCGGCAGAAGCACACAGCATGTCAACACTATGTCTCTATTAGCTCAGATCCCTTGAGAAAGCGGCAGCGAATGGGTGCCTGTCAGGGTCCGACGAGCTAGCTTGCAGATTAGTGACACTGTATTTTGAATTTTTACCAACTGCCAGTCATTCTATTTGGTTGTTTTGTTCGAACAATGATGTAAAATTAGGATTAAAACATTAAAATCAAAAATTGCACAAAAAGATATAAATACACAGTTTTTGGTTGGTGGGGGTTTTTGTCAATGATCTACCTATACACTGGGTGTTGATAATTATTACCATGTCCTAGAGACAACATGAGACTTCCCCCCCCCCCCCCCCCCCCTTATAATAAGTTTAGAGTGAACACTGTGTTTACTTTTTTAGTTGAATATAATCTATAACAGCATTCTGGTGCACAGATGCCATTTATAGAAGGGGCAGTCAGCATGTAGCATCGGCATGCCTAATTGGAGGTGCCCAGTTATAGAACTGCCCCCTCTGGGTTTTTAAAAAAATCAAAGTATATTAATGCTAATGCAGCCATGAACAAGTGTTAAAGGTCAGTGTTAATGCTGGTGCTTACTATGCCTCCCTTAATGGTAAATCGTTTTTGTAAACATCAAAGCAGCCTGCCATGTCAAAAATGGAAATGAGCTGCTAAAAATGCAAAACTATGCAAATGAGCTTGTTTAAATATAGCACTCTTTGCATTAACTAATACATCTGTGTTAAAGCTGATGCTAACAAACAGTTAACCGCTTCTCTAGATGTGAAGCTCAATTTTATAAAGCATGTTGAGTTAAGATTTTAGATGTCCAGGTCAGGACATCCACACTTCCCCCAGTACTTTACAAAGGCTCTGCCAAATGTGGAGTCTCTTGTCAGTGGGAGCTGTGATTTACAAAGCTGCACATGAGGAAAAGGAATATCCAGCTCTTTCCCAATTGTGCATGGGAACAGCTTTGTAAAAATCACTGTTCCCAACAGCATCAATCCCCCTCACACTCCCCACACCCCATTGAAAACAGCATTGACTTCTTTCCTGACACCCTCGAATATCCCCCAACATCCCCCACCCCAGGAGACCATCTCCTGATCCCCAGTTCCAGTCCTGGCTTTTATTTATTTATTATCTCATTTGTACCCCACAGTTTCCCAACAGTGTCAGGCTCAATGTGGCTTACAATGCACCACAGAGGCAGACGCCAATGCAATAAAATGAAGCTAATACAGCAGAAAACCTACAAGAGATACTGGGGAAGAGTAGGAATGGACGGAAGGAGAAGGGAAACTTTGAGGGAAGAGGGAAGGGGGATGTGTCCAAATGTCTCTAGATCGATGCGCTTCCAGCAGTGGAGACACATGAAGAGGCCGTGGGATAAGCACGTCCAAATAACATGGTCTTCAGAGATTTCCTGAAAGTTAGATGATCTGTGATGGTTTTTATGGTCCTCGGCAAAGAATTCCAAAGCTGAGTGCCAATGAAAGAGAAGGAGGTAGCAAACGTGGACTTGTACTTGATGCCGTTGCATTTTGGATAATGAAGGGTAAGATATGAATGGGAGAGTCTGAATGTATTCCGAAGCGGTAGGATGATGAGATCTATCATATAGCCAGGTACTTCACCATATAGGATTTTGTGAACTAGAGAGCAGAGTTTAAAGGTGATACGATCTTTGACAGGAAGCCAATGTAGTTTCTTTCGGAGGGGCGTGGCACTCTCAAACTTGGCCTTTCCACAAACCAATCTGGCCGCTGTATTTATTGGGGTCCTGGTGGTCTACTAGGAGTGATCCCTAGTCATTCCTGTTCATTGTGGTGCCATGGTAATCTCATGGTTCTCCAGCTTGGGCCGAGCTACCAAATAAGGACATTTGAACCCTTGCAATCTGAACTTTGTGCAGTTCACCACATGTAAATAGCAGCTTTCTAAAAACACTGGGGTTGATATTGAAATCGATATAGCCAGGCAGGAGAGGCTCCTGCCTGGTTAAATCACTTATGCGGGGCTATCCTCCGATATTCAGTGGCACTTAGCCACTAAAGCCATAGCCAGCAATTTTGTGGATGGTTCGCGGTGGAGTTGACTCTTAAACAGTTAATATGTAGCATTTAACTACCTATGGGCCCCTTTTACAAAGTGCGCTAGTGTTTTCAACACATGCTAAAAATTAGCATGCGCTAACCGTGTAGATGCTCATAGGAATATTATAGGCATTTACATGGTTAGCGTGCACCTTTGTAAAAGACCTCCTAAGTTAAATGAACAAATTGGACCACATACAACTCAGTCCTATCTTTGTCCAGTTTTACTGCAGCAGTTACATGCTGAATATCACAGTCATGGGTCATTTTACTAAGGTGCGTTGAAAATGGCCTGCGGTAGTGTAGGCGCAGGTTTTGGGCACGCGCAGAATCATCTTTCGCATCTATAAAGGTCTTTTTAAACTTTTTTGCTAAAAATGGACGTGCAGCAAAATGAAAATTGCCGCACATCCATTTTGGGTCTGAGACCTTACCGTAACTCATTGACATAGCAGTAAAGTCTCATGCGGTAACTGGGAGGTAATGACTTATGTGCGCAAAATGCCACTTGGTGCGCATATGATATGTGCAGCAGAAAATAAAAATTATTTTTCGGCCATGCGTATCGGACACACCCCAAAGATGAAATCACTGCAAAAGCCACGCAGTAACTATGTGGAAACTCCATTTTGGCACATGTTGGGCACGCGTAGACGCTTATGCGGCTTAGTAAAAGGGCCCTTTAGCTGTATAAGAGATAGCCGGTCACACATAATTGGACTTTCAATGCCAGTGCCTGGACATGGCCCAGCATTGGGTTTAACGCTGGTAGTGGCCAAATAAAACGTTGAGCACAGCCAGTTGAATATTTACCCCACTATTTCTAGGTGTAAGTGATCTACACAGCTGAATACAACTATTTACACATGAAGATGTTTCTGTTATGTTACTTTATGAGGGACTTATCTCTCACCAGCTGTCTAATATAAGAATCAAGGCGAGTTACATTCAATTTAAAATTAAAAAAAAAAACTGACAACAAACATCAGGAATTACACAATTTCAAGAAAGTCACACAATAAAAAGCAAATATTAAACTCCCAGGCCTAACAAACAAATATGTTTTTAAGGCTTTGTGAAATAGAAAATAACTCCCCAGAGAGCGCAGATTATTCCAATTCTGAAACATTTGAATTCTAGAAAGTTGCTTGGAAAAGAGACCCAAATATAATGAGTGTCCATAATCTAAAAGTGATAAAATAGTTAGTTGATCTAAAAAGTAAGATCTTAGCAAGCATAGCTGCTTTAACTTGAAATAGGTTTTATTTTAAAAAATTAAACCATTAAATCTGTGGCACCATTGTTAAAGATGAATCCAGCATCACTCCCAAAACTTTGGAGGTTCTCTCTACTTTGAACTGGGATCCATCATCACCCAAGATTACCTGGGGATTTTTGGCTAAATCCAATGAAAAACATAGTATCTTGGTCTTATCAGCATTAAGTTTGAGTTTAACCTTAGCAGACCACTCTTTAATCCTAGTTATATGACTGTTGATTTTATAAGAAATAGAGTCTACAATCTGACCAACAGAAAACAAAAAGAAAATATCATCTGCTTAGGACGACAAGAGCTCACCAAATTTCACCAAAAGATGACTGAGCTCTTGTATAAGTTGTACAGCAGTGGGGAGATGGGAGAACCTTAGGGAACACCACATGAAAATCTGCTGTCCTTTAAAACCAGATACTGTCTATTAAAAAAAAAAAATGTCAAAACAATTAAATACTAAGCCACTGAAGCTAAATTCTGATAGCATGCTTAGTAAAATATCATGGTTGACAGTATCAACAGCAGCAGAGATGTCAAATTGTAGCAAGACCATCTCTCCACCACAGCACAAAATGTTTCTTACCTCAGATGTTAAGAACAACAACAGGATGTCAGTACTATGAAACGATCAAAAACAGTGCTGAGAACTATGCAGAAGATTATGATCCTCAATATAATTTGATAACTGAGATCCCACAGCAAACTCAATCAACCTTGCAAGAAAAGGAAAGTTTGCAATAGGTCTAAAATTAGAAACTGAGCTTAAAACCCCATCAAGCTGTTTTACTTCAAGACAATATTCCCTATATCTCGAGGAAACTAACCCAGTTTCAATCAAGAATTTATAAACAAGACTAGCCATTTCAATGACTGTACAGGAGGATCCATCAACAAATAAGAAGGTGCGCTTAGGTCAATACCGCCCGGATTCTTTACCGCTAGGTCAATGGCTGGTGGTAAGGTCTCAGAGCCAAAATGGCCGTGCGGCAATTTTGATTTTGGCAAAAAAAAGGCATTTTTTTGTAGGTGCACTGAAAAATAATTCTGCCTGCGCCCAAAACACACATCTACACTACCGCAGACCATTTTTCAGCGCACCTTAGTAAAAGGACCCCTAAAGGACATAGGATTGCAAATCTGGTTCAAAAGTACTCCACAATCTGTCAGTTGGAATATTTACAAGATCTTCATTTCCAGATTTAATGTGATCATCAAACTCCAGTGATGTTTTAAGTGATTGATGAAATTTGTCTACTTTAGAAGCAAAATAACCAGCCAAAGCCTCTGCAGTAGTTAGTGTTACCAATATTGATATGTGTTACCATTATTGAGACATTTATTTATTTTGTTACTTGTTATGCTGCACCTCTGACAAAGATCAATCAGAGTGGTTTGCAATGTTGGTTCAGGCATAAAATAGGATAGCTTTATGCATATGAACTTAAAATTAATAGAAACAACACAATACCCTTGTAAGTTAAACTAAGTATATAATAAAATATAAAGAATATAATATATCAGTCATACAACCTATTTTAAAGTTTTATGTACAAGAAAGGACAATTTTAAGACATTTTGGGCCCTGTTTACTAGGCTGTGCTATAGGGTGTCTCTAGTGTTCAGCATGTACTAATTTTAGCACATGCAAAAAATGCTAGTGCACCTTAGTAAACAAGGCCCGTTGATAAATAGACCCATTGTTTCAAATACTGAATTGTGTTGAAAATTCTGTTTGCCAGCAAAAGGAAATCTCTTCCAGTACTTTCAGTGTGTCAGGACAACATTCAGCTTATTATTATTATTATTATTTATTGCATTTGTACCCCACATTTTCCCACCTTTTTGCGGGTTCAGTGTGGCTTACAATACGTTAAGTTTTCGTAACTTAGTTTCATATACTTCAAATAGCACCTTTCAATTCTACCCCAAAGCAGTTTACAATGCCTAATGGTTAGAGCAGGAGGCTGAGAATCAGGAAAGCCCAGTTCCAGGCCCTCTGCACCTCCTTATGACATTGGGCAAGTCATTTAAACCTCCATTACCTCAGACACAAACTTATGGACCTTTTACTAAAGGGCGTTAAATCTTAGCATGTGCTTAGCATTTTGTGGTAATTTTGCATTTTCTGCACACTATGATTTTTTTCAATTATTTTTTGGAAGGGAATATGACATGGGTGGGGAATAGGCATGCCTGTGTTAATCAGCTAGTGTGTTTCAATTAGTGTGGACTAACTGGTTAATGCTGAGTTAATGCGGGAGCACATAGCACCTCCTAAATAGGAGGCATTAAGTGCTCCTGCATTAATGTTTTTGCAGGTGTCGCTGCTAATGGAAATATTAGCATGGGACTTGCTAAAAGAAATGCTTATTTTATGGCAGCATTACTTAGGCACACTGGCGTTTTTAGTTTGTGCTAAAAATAGGTGCAAGTTAAAAGCTAAAGACGCCAATGCATTCCTATGGGTGTTTTTAGTGTTTTGCACACACCTATTTTTAACGTGTGATAAAAATGCCAGCGCCCCTAGGTAAAAGACCCTTAAAGTGTGTGGGAATGTCCCGCATTAAAATGCACTAAGCCCACTTTTTATTGCAGTAAAAGGGCCTCTTAAATTGTAAGTCCTCCGAGGACAGGGGAATAACTTACTCTACCTGAATGTAATCCACTTTGAGCTACAACTGAAAGGAGTGAGCCAAAATCCTAATAATAATAATAAATAAAAATAAAAATGTAAACACCTGTAAAACCACAACACGTATGGGGGAGATTCTATATATGGCGCCTATAAAATTGGCTTAGAAATCAATGCCGACTAAGCGTATTCTATAAGCAGCACCTAAAACTATGCACCTCCATTTACACCAATGAAAACATGGTGTAGATTTAGGCATACTGGGCCATAATCTATAAATCATGCATACATTTCAGAACAGCCATCAAACACCCATTTCCCCACCCACAATCATGCCCCTTTTTGCCTACACATGTTATAAGTTAAGTGCACTGCATTACAGAATGACTTAGGGCATTGGAGGAGTAGCCTAGTGGTTAGTGCAGTGGCCTTTGATGCTGGGGAACTGAGTTTGATTCCCACTGCAGCTCCTTGTGACTTTGGGCAAGTCACTTAACCCTCCATTGCCCCTGGTACAAAATAAGTACCTGAATATATGTAAACCGCTTTGAATGTAGTTGCAAAAACCTCAGAAAGGTGGTATATCAAGTCCCATTTCCCTTTTACTAAGCTGTGGTAAAAGAGTGCCTGCGCTGGCGTCAGTGCGTGTGTTTGACACACACTAAGGCACCCTTTTACTGCAGCAGATAAAAGGCTGTCCTCTTTTCTGGACATGAAATGGCCATGTGGTAAGTGAACCACTTACTGTGTAGCCATTAAGGGGGGGGAGCACTTACCATTACCCATTGAGTTGGTAGTAAGGGCTCCCACGCTAACCCAGCGGTAACCAGGCAGTACCTGGCACTGCCCAATTACTGCTGGGTAAGCAGTGGCACTACAAAAATATAAAATATTTTTATAGTGCTGGAAATGGCTTACGCTGGGGGTGGGAACTACAGCCAGGCTCCTGCAGTAGCCAGGCAGTAGTTCTGTATTAGCAAGCGGTAAACCCATATTGGGCTTACAACCACTTAGTAAAAGGGCCCCTTAGCAAGTTGTGGTGTAACTTCTAATTATTGCCAATTATTGCTCACTATTGCTTGTTAAGCCAATTACATTAAACACGTTGTTATAGAATACACCTGGATTTCAACACGGATCTCTAGGTGCACTATATAGAATCTGGCAGTGAGCGCTACTCTGTAAAGGGTATGCGTCCTTTATAGAACAGCGCTTAGGACATAAACAGTAGTTAATTTTAGGTGCTGACAATTACACCTGTGCATGTGTAATTACTGATGCATAAATTAGGCACAGTTTGGCTAAATTCTATATATATATGCATGTAAAATTTTGGAATTACCCATAACTCTCCTGAAATGCACCTAGCCATGAACCCCAAAATTTGCACCATTAGGATTTATATGCAGACTGTTATAGAAATTGATCTGCACGTAAATCCTAATTAATTAAGGCCACTTAACACCAATAATTGGTTGTTAGCAGGCAATTATTGGCGCTGATTGGCTAGTTAAGCAATTGAATTGAATGTGCAACTTTAGTCGCCGTTTGTAGAATCTGGAGGAATGGGGGTAATTCTCTATAGATTGCCTAAAGTTAGGACCCAGGATGATGTGCACTAAGAGGCCCTTTTATTAAAGGATTGCCACACGGCAATCCAGAACTACTGCCGGCCCAACGCATGTACTAGCGGTAGTTCCACCACCAGCACGTGCCATTTCTGAAGCTGGTGGATTTTCCTGTAAAATGTTTCCACAGGGGGTTATCACCAGGTTAGTGTGGGAGCCCTTACCGCCAACTCAATGGCAGTAAGGTCTCCCTCCGAAATGGCCGCACAGTCATTTCTTCTTTTGAGCTTTTTACCTGCTGTGGCAAAAGGGGCCCTAGTGTGCAGAAAAAATGGCTGCCACCGCTAATGCAGGGTCCTTTTTACCTCAGGTTAATAAAAGGGCCCCTTAGAGCAAGTTCTATAACAGGAGTTGTGAGTACAACTGCCATTATAGAATACTAGCATAAGTCTGAATTTATGTGCGAGCATTTGTGCCAGCTCAATGGCAGTTAGGTGTGTAAATGTAAGCTATATTGCAGCCACATAATTGTATGACATGCCCCCACCCACCCATGCCCCTCCCAGGTTCATGCCCCCTTTGAAGCTGTGTGCACTGGAATTTGAGGCACAACATAAAATGGTGACTAAGGTCAGTTACACATGTAACTGGTAATTGATTATGTTTATGTTTGTTTAAAACTTGATATACCGCCTTTACATAGCAATAGGTCAAAGCGGTTACCAATAAAATATCAACATAAAATCATGAAAGGAACGCCATTCCAATATGAAAGAAAGCAATCATTCAAACACAAGTTAAAAGGAGTAATGATACACAATTAAAATCACAAAGACACAGTCTAAAAATCGTCAATCATGGTGTGTGCAATCCAAATCAGGAAATATAATTATTCAGTATTAGTTGGAAAAACCAATTGAAAAAGGTGAGTTTTTTAAACTTTGGAAGGGAACGTTCCAATCGGATATTCACTGGTAAGTTATTTCATAAATGTGGTTCCAAAAAATAAAATGCAGAATGCCAAGTCGACTCATATCATGCTTGTTTAGGAGATGGGAGCAACAAACAATTAGCGTCAAGCGAGCAGAGAGAGAATGAGATGGTGTATAGGGAATAATCAAATCTGAAATATATGCAGGACTACCAGAATAGAATGTCTTAAAGGTCAAAAGCAAAATGTTAAACCAGATACGATACAAAACTGGTAGCCAATGAAGTTCATGAAATAAAGGAGTAATGTGCCAATTAGTACCAATTAAGCTCACTTATAGCCTATTATTGCTCAATAACACCAATTATCTACCCAGTATTAAATTAAGTTACACATGCAGTTGACCTTATTCCATAACTTGTTCACACAAATTTGCATGCTAGTTGCAAATTTGGTACTCTCTAGAATTAGGGAGAAATTTGAGAGTAATTCTTTAAAGAGGTGTCTATTTTTAGGCACCAAGAAGGTGCCTATTTGGAGCCTATTCTGTACAAGAAAGTAGGTGCCTATTTTTCTTTATAAAATATTAGCTTAGCAGGGCAAATATGCACATTTATTTTAGGCACAACCACTTACATCAGCCACAAAACTGGTATAAATTCTTGAGCGTAGACTGGTAACAAAAATTCATGCAAATAATATTATGCTGTAACTGATGTGGATAATTGTTTTCCCTGCCCACTCTCCACCCAGACTTCAACAAGATGTATACCCATTGCCTTCACATTTAGGTGCCATTTTATAGAATAGCATGTAGCTGGAATATTGTTGTTTATGCACAAATGTACACATGTACATGCATATATGCCAGTATCCTTTTCATTTATGCACATGAAGGACTTGCCCCCAGATTCTATGTAGGGTAACTTAAGTTGTGCACACAAATACAGTCGTATTCTGTATTTGTGCATGCAACTTAATTAGTTAACAAGCCTATCAGTGTTGATAATTGCCAATTAACAAGCAATTGACACTAATTGGCATTAATTAGAATTTACGTGCACAACTGTCTAAGCATATTCTATAACGTGATGTGCGTAAATGCTAAGTAGCATAATTGAAAAGGGGGTGTGGCCATGGGCATAGAATGAGTGGGTCGTGGGTGTTTCTAAAATCTATGTGCATTGTTATAGAATACACTTGGTCCATGCGTAATTTAGGTGTCGGCATTTACACCAAGTTTTACTTGTCGTAACTGCCCATGACTAAATTTAGTTGCACTGATAGGTGCTCAGTGTATTCTATAAACCACACAGAAGTTTAGGCTTATTCTATAAAGCACTCCTAAATTAAGGTGTACTTTATAGAATAAGCTTAGGCTTTTTCATTTTGGCGCAGAATTTTTAGGTGTGATATATATAATATAGCCCTAGATTCAGTAAATGGCACTGAAAAAAACAGCCAAAAAAATCCGTGTGGAACACTATTCTGTAAACAGAGCTCCAAATTGCATACTGTTTATAGAATAGCACTTAGAGCTGATTTCCGTGCCAAAATTTGATCACAAGGATTTACACCAACTAAAACCTAGGGCCTTGTTTACTAAGTTGCACTGTATACACGCTAACTTTTTATTGCACGCTAAAAATTAGCGCACGTTAATGCTGGAGACACCCATATATTCCTATGGATGTCTCTAGCATTAACGCTTGCTAATTTTCAGTGTATGCTAAAAAGTTAGTGCGCCTACAGTGTGGCTGAGTAAACAGGGTCCCTAGTGCATAGGTTAGGTGCAGATTCCCGGTATTCAGTAATATTGAATGCATCTTTAGTAACCTAGTAGATGACAACAGATAGAGACCTGTATGGTCTATCCAGTCTGTCTGAGTAAATACCCCTAACCCGCCTATGCCCCTCCCATGGCCACATCCCCTTTTGAGTTGCATGCTGTCCCACTGATTTGATAAAGGTCAACAAAAATTTCACATGCAAATTTAGGCATGTTCCTGATTTGCGCTCACAATTGAACAGAATAATGAGTCAATTAGTACCAATAATTGGCTTTTATAACAAGCAATTATTGGTACTAATTAGATTTAATTGGGACCAATGTGCTTAAAGTTAGGCACATGATCTGCACCTAAAATGTGCGTGTGGTCCAAAAAGGGGGTGTGGAAATGGAATGGTCATGGGTGTTTATGGGTGGATCGGGAACGTGGTTTTGAGTTATGCGTGTAATTACAGAATAATGGTACTCTGTACGTAAATTTAGGTGCAGGAATTTGCACCACATTTTCATTGGTGCAAATGCCATGTCTAAATTTATGTGCGACGCTCCGCTTAAATGTGCATTCTAAAAACCGCGACCAACTTTAGGCATGGCTTATGGAATACCATTTAAGTGGGTATTTTTAGGTGCCACCTATAGAATCTAGCCCTATATGACCTGTGCATGAATCTTTATAGAACAGCACTTTGCAAGATGTATGCACAAATCCAAAATGTTGCCAATTAATGCCAATAATTGATTGGCACTAATTGGCTCATTAGCCAATTTAGTTGTACAAACATCTCAGGATAGCACAAAATTTTATGCACAGAAATGTGAGCACCATTTATACAATCCGGGAATAAATGTTGGTACCCTCTTACAGAATTACCTCCAACAATACTGATGCTATCTAGACATGTAATAAATATCTTCCTTATTTTATCAAATGACACCTCCTCCTCCACCCTTGAGTGAACACAAAGTAGTTTACATCATCCAAAATAAAATGGAATACAGCAACATTATAAAATCCCTACAATAGATCAAGCGCATGCCCTACTCTCACTAGGGAATTAACCTGCACGTTCCCTAAATATGACCTTGCCACATGAACTTTATCCTACCACAATATCACTTTGTATCTGCTCTCACCGGAGCCAGCAAACGCCTTCCAGTACTATGTAAGCCACATTGAGCCTACAAATATGTGGGAAAATGTGGGATACAAATGAAACAATTAAATAAATAACTAAAATAAAACAGCAAAAGAAATAAAACATAAAATACCCCCCTTCTCTTCCAAAGCAAAGTCCCAGAATATTCAGACATCAAAATTCAAGCACAGAAATGAGATGGTGGTAAACACAATGAGTAGTCACTAGTGCACTGGAATACATTTACCAGCTATAACACTTATGTGATCCCTTACAGGAAAGTATGTAATGCAATTATGCACCTAAGCGCTGCTTTTCTGTGCTCATAACGACACACATGCAGTAATAGAATTGTCTTTTTAGACTGCAAGTGTTCTGGGGACAGGAAAATACCTCTTGTGTGGATTGTGGAACACTGATGTACACATGTAAATGCCGATGAATGAATGCTCTGCTTTCTCTCTTCAGATTTTCAACATGTCTCTTTGTAAAATGGCTGCTCCTATTACATGTGCAAGTAGGTCAGATTTCTCTGTTTGATTTTTTAATCTAGATAGCACTAGACAAAGTTTCAGTGAACTAAAGAATAGTTGTAATAAAGAGCTGAAAATATGCTTAACTACCACAGTCTTCTATAAACTACCAGTCTCACGCTCTGTACGTGCCTCAGTTCAGCCAATGAGCTGACGCTCTGACAACATGCTCATTGGCTGAACTGAGGCACGTACAGAGCGTGAGACTGGTAGTTTATAGAAGACTGTGGTAGTTAAGCATATTTTCAGCTCTTTGTTAGTTTTTTTTAATTTAACCATTTTAAACATTTTTCATCACATAGAAACATGAATGCAAAAAGAATTACAGAGGAAAACAAAATATCATTCTGATCAGTGAAACCTACAAGCCCACATCAAGGGGAGAAAACTACCTGCACAAAAAAAAACTGGAAAAAAAATAAAGAAAATCAGAGGATAATGCCTCAAAAAATGTGATAAACTTTTAACTCCTATCTAAACATTTGTTTAACATGTCCTGCAAGAAAAATTTCTAGTTGTAATGATTCCCAAAAGACATACTCTTTCCCCTAAAGTGGAAATTTTAGGGCAAAGAGTACGTATTATCACCTGATTTCTATGTTCTGTCTAAAATGGAGCTGTTTATCTTTCCTAGAGATTTGCATGTTTGTAATTTTTTGTAGTTTTTACATATTGAAAAGTCCAATGTTTAAGTCTACACTCATCTTTAAATATTGAAGGCTTATGAGCCCTTGTCTCCCCCTCTCGTTTTAAAAGGTTTTGTTTGCTAACATATCTATAATCTTCAGGAAGTTACATTTACTGGACAAAATGTTTTCCTATTTCAAAATTCCTTTGTGGAAATTAATTTATATAACCTTTTTTCCATTTTTCAAAAGTTAATGACTCTATGAATATAAAAGTCATGCTCCTCTTATCACTAAAGAATTAATTAAATCATTGGCTTTTTTTATGTCAATGGAGCAGAAGACTGGTGTAGGTGTGGTTTGGGGGATATCCTGTGACTTTGTACTATTACTTCCTGTTTGGTTTGATTGTTATCTCTCCCAGTGCAAAGGTGCTATATAAAACCCAATATTAACAAATATGAAAACCCTCCATGAATATTCATCAGACATATTTGCATTGATCTGATCTGAGAATCAGTTTCTTTCTGACATTTTGGTTGTCCACAAATTATTATTTGTTTGTGACTCCTAGAACTCGGTATTGTTGTTGATGATACGTTGAAACCCTCTGCTCAATGTGCTACGGCGGCTAAGAAAGCAAATAGAATGTTAGGTAATATTAGGAAAGGAATGGCAAACAAAAATGAGGACGTTATAATGCCTTTGTATCGCTCCATGGTGCAATCACACCTCAAATATTGTGTTCAATTCTGGTCACCGCATCTCAAAAAAGATATAGTGGAATTAGAAAAGGTACAGAGAAGGTCGACAAAAATGATAAAGGGGATGGGATGACTTCCCTATGAGGAAAGGCTGAAGTATCTAGGGCTCTTCAGCTTGGAGAAAAAATGGCTGAGGGGAGATATGACAGAAGTCTATAAAATAATGAGTGGAGTGGAAAGGGTAGACGTGAATCATTTGTTTACTCTTTCCAAAAATACTAGGACGAAGGGGCATGCGATGAAGCTACAAAGTAGTAAATTTAAAACGAATTGGAGAAAATATTTCTTCACAACATGTAATTAAACTCTGAAATTCATTGCCAGAGAATGCGGTAAAAGCGGTTAGCTTAGCAGGGTTTTAAAAAGGTTTGGATGGCTTCCTAAAGGAAAAGTCCATAGACCATTATTAAATTAACTTGGGGAAAATCCACTGCTTATTTCTGGGATAAGCATCATAAAATGTATTGACGTTTTTTGGGATCTTGCCAGGTATTTGTGACCTGGATTGGCCACTGTTGGAAACAGGATGCTGGGCTTCATGGACCTTTGGTCTGTCCCAGTGTGACAACACTTATGTACTTAACTGTATCTCCTTTCTTTAAGCACTTACACTGCACCCTGCATAAATTACCACTGTACAAAGGCAATGTGGTATGAATTTGGATAATTATGATGAAGATATCATGGGATGGGTGACAGATAAAAGTGTTGGATGTGACAGGTCTTCCAGTCTAACTACTACCTTTATGAAAATACTGCAAGGGATCTCTAAGAAAACAGTGCAAAGAAATATTGGGCAAATATTACCTGTGATCTGTATGAAATTACAGCAGGGATCTTTAAGACAGTAGTGCAGAGGGACCTTAGGCAAACATTGTCTATGATGTTTCTGAAAATACTGCACAGTACCTCTCATAAAATACTGCAAATGACCTTCAAAGGAAGTAGTACAGATAAATTGGTAACTGATGACTGATGAAGGCTGATAAATAATAATGTGTGTCTTCTCATGCCTTGTTCTCACTGGAATAGGATGATATATTATTATTTTCCCTTAAGACGTCTCCCACAATAAGTTCCCATACATTCCCTGGAAATGTGTAATAAAGTCAAGTACCATGTTGATCCATATGAATAGAGTATTTGCCCAAAGAGTGAGAAAGTAAAGAGTTTAAGCACAGTAAGGGAGTTTGATTACCAAACCACATAGTTCAGTACAAAACAGTAACTCCTGCTTTCCAGTACAAAACAGACATTGCAGGATGAAGTCTAAAGAGTGGTCAAAAGAATAACTTCAGGCCACAGGTTTCCAGCCACACAATGCAGAACCTAACCCCCAATTGTATCAGTGGTCATAAATGATTAGCAACCTCTCCATACTAACACTTTAAAGTGAACCTCCAGCGCGCTACTCAGAGCTCTGAAGGGCATCAAGGTCACAAGTCCTGGTGGAGCACAGAAACACAGCAGCTCTGTGAGTGGCTTGCTGTACATGAACAGCACAAAACTGCCTACGCAATTTAAAACATTTGATTAGACATATAGGGGGAGAGATTCTATATATGGCACCTAAAAAAAGTGTATTCTATAATTGGTGCCTAGATTTAGGCGCCGATTATAAAATACGCTTAGTTGATATTTCAGTGCCTAAATCTACGCGCATCCATTTGCACCAACAAAAACATGGTGTAAATCCCAGCATGTAGATTTAGGTGCACTGGGTCATATTCTATAAGTAGACGCATACATTTCAGAATACCCATGAAACACTCATTTCCCCGCCCATAGCCACGCCCCTTTTTCTGCATGCATTAGAAGTTTGGCACACATCATTACAGAATACACTTAGTGAGTTCTTCAACCAAATTCTAATCAGTGTTGTGCTGTTATCTGTGCTCATTAGCTTGTTAAGCTTCTTAAATTACACGCATTGTAATATAATCCATGCCGATTTCAGCGTGGATCGCTAGGCACACTATATAGAATCTGGGGGATACCCCCAATTCCATAATCTTGTGTGCCCAATTTTACACTTATCCCTGGAATTTATATATGGCGCTAAAGGATAGGCACCGAAATTAATGCACGATCCTGAGGTGCATATGAATCTCAATTGCTTAATGAGCCACTTAACAAAAATAATTGAATGCTATCAATTATTGACATTAATTGGCCTCAATTGGAAGTTGTGCATGCATCTTGCTGCGCTTTATTCTATAAAACTGCATGCACAATATTCATGACACGCAACCCAAAAGGGAGCTTGGCCATGGGAGGGGCATAGGTGGATCAGGGGCATTCTCCAATGATATGCACAATGTTATTGAATCTGAGAGATCCATGCCTAACTTGTGCATCAGGATTTACATCAAGTTTTAGTTGGCAAAAATCATTGGAACAAAAATTTGGCACGGGAATTGGATCTAAATGCTATTCTATAAATGACACACAACTCAGAGAGTTGTTTATAGAATAGCGCTCCACACTGATTTTCTTTGGTGCAGTTTTTTCAGCACCATTTACTGAATCAAGGGGTCTTTTACTAAGGTGCAGTTATGTTTTTAGCGCACACTAAAAATAGGTGCGTGCTAAATGTTAGAGACGCCAATACATTCCTATGGGCATCTCTAACATTTAGTGTGCACCTATTTTTAGCGTGTGCTAAAAACGCAAGCGCGTCTTAGTAAAAGACCCCCGTCTAGTCCTTAGAATGCAAAGTTGTGCGTGCAAATTATAGAATAGTGTCTGTTATGAATATTAGATAATTGCTTAATTAGCTGCTAATTGACATTAACAACCAATAACAGGGTATAATTGGTATTGATTTTTGCTAATTTGCATTAATTAGCAGCTGCATATGTAATTGCCCTTAGTCTGTATTCTACAAATTGTGCATGCAAAATTCAAAGCACGCAACTCCAAGGGGTTGTGGACCTGGGAGATGCATGGGCGGGTCAGGAGAATTCTTAGCACTTATACACACACAGGAGAATTCTATAAATGGGTCTAAAGATAGGCACCAAAAAACTGGGTGCTAAGCTAATATTCTAAAATGGAAGAGTTGGGCACCAAGTCTGTTATAGAATCTTAGTACAAAAGTCCACAATTACACGCCAAACTTTAGATGCAACCGCTCACGCCATGTCTTTGGCTGGTATAAGTGCTGGTGCCTAAAATCAGCAGTTGGGTGTGTAAATGCAACTACTCTATAAAGCATGAGCTGAAATAGTCATAACACCCATGACCCACTCATGCCCCTGCCATGTGAATGCCCCCTTTGCATTTAAGTGCTATAACACTAATAGGCAGATGATCAAAAGCAAATGCCGGTGCTAGAGGCTGTTAGCGCCATATTAGCACTGGCATTTGCTACCGCCCCAAGATCAGAGCCCTCAAGCGTGTGAAACAACGCGCTTAAGGGCTCTTAGCGCAAGTAGCATGCAAATGCATGCTAAACAGGACTCTTAGCCAAGTAGCTTGCAAATGCATGCTAATCAGCGCTTATCGCATTCATCCCCAATGATCAGCGACCAGCACGTCAAAGATTGGGTCGCTGGCCGCAACAAACCCTACGCCAGCTCCGAGCTGGCGTTAGGGTTTGCAGATCATTGGGGAGGAATGGTGAGCCCTGTCCAGCATGCATTTGCATGCTGGCAGGCCCCCATTCCCCCCTACGGCAAACCTGCCTGTGAGGGCAGTTGAGGACGTCCAAATGTGGACATTTCTGTAACGGGGCAGTTGAGGACGTCCAAAATTTGGACGTTTCTGTGACAGGGCAGTTGAAGATGTCCAAAATTGGATGTTTCCATGAGAAAGACGTCTTTCTCATAGAAACATCCAATTTTGGACATCCTTAACTGCCCATTGCAGAAATGTCCAAAATTTGGACGTCTTCAACTGCCCCGTCACAGAAACGTCCAAATTTTGGACATCCTCAACTGCCCCATTGCTATACCACTGAGGAAGAGGAGAACCTGTTTATTTAAGCACAGAGCGCCACAGGTCTGCTGGAAGTGCAGGAAGATTGTTTTTTTTTTTCCTATCTGGGAACAGCTTTCACAGATTATAGCAGGGGCGTAGCCACACACCCAATTTTGGGTGGGCCTGGGCCCAAGATGGGTGGGCAGAAGAACCTCACCCCGTCCCACAGGTGATTTGGTCTCTCCTCTCGCCTGCAATGCCATATGGTCTCTCAAACATCCCCCCTCTCCTGTATACCTTTTAAAAAGCAGATTTTCACCAGCAGCGAGCAGCAACTAATACACACTGCTCATGTTGGCCCCACACCCTTCCCTCTGATGCAACTTCCTGTTTCCGCCTAGGCAGAAATACATCAGAGGGAAGGCTGTGGGGCCGGTGCAAGCAGTATGTATGTCACTGCTCACTGCAGGCGAAGATCTGCTACTTACAAGGTATGCAGGAGGGACACTTGTTGGGAGTTTTCGGCTGGTGGGGCTTGGGGATCCCTGCCAGCCACATCATAGGTATGCTGCTACTGGGTGGGCCTGAACCCAAAGTGGGTGGGCATGGGCCCAACCAAGCCCACCCTTGGCTACGCCACTGGATTATAGGCTTATTTTGCCATTTCTAGGAAGAATTGTGAGGGAAAGGGTTTGGGGGAGAGGAGTGGGATGAAGACATGCAGTACCTTTTTGCTCATTCTCTGTTGAAACAGGCAAATCAAAAGGAGAAATATAACTCAGAATAAAAGGACAACATCAGAGTGCACGTTTGCTCTTGCCTGGGTCTGGAATGTTAGTGCTTATAGAGGTACAGCGAACCAGTTAAATGTTTATATAGCCTTGGATGCATTGGCTGATTGCAGTTAAGCAGTACAGTACCTGCTACACCACCTGCAACAGGGCAGTTGAGGACATCCATCTTCCAATTTAAAGATGGGCGTCCTTCTCCGTCTCTAGCCCAGACCTGTCAAACAAGTGCGGGAGGATTGTGCTGAGCGCATGCTCAGGCACAATTCTCCCACACTTCTACCCCACAATCAGAGATAATTGCGCTGATTAAATTTGCATGCATTATCTCTGATCATAGGTCTAATAGCACCTCGCGCTGTTCCAGTACCAATATAGAGCACTGTTTGGAACAGCGCAGGGCTTTTGATCATCTGCCTGTCAGGGATCTTCTTACTGCACACCAATCTGGAGTTACCGCTGGCCCAACGTGGGCGCCAACAGTAGTTCCACCCCCAGCTCATGACATTTCTGACACTAGTGGAAATATTCAAAAAATATTTCCGCAGGGTATTACCCGGCGGTAATCGGGCAGCACTGCATGCTACCTGGCTACCGTTGGGTTAGCATGGGAGCCCTTACTGCACCTCAATGGGTGGCAGTAAATGCTTCCCCCAAATGGCCATGTGGTAAGAGCAATCTTACCACATGGCCATGTCTTTTTTCGGCGTTTTTACCCACTGTGGCAAAAAGTCCACAGTGCGTGGCAAAAACAGTCCCTGCCGCTAGCGCAGGGCCCTTTTTTACGGCAGCTTAGTAAATGGGTCCCTTAGGTGCTATTCTATAACTTGGTGCCTAAGTGCAATCTGATGCCTAACTGCCATTTCAGCCACGTTTATGCACACAAGAGCCATTAATTCCCATTGTCGTGCTAAAAGTTTACCCCCTAATTCTATAAAAGATGCCAAAATTTGCATGCACAAATTTGAACACATACACAATTTGTGCACACAATTTAATTGAATAGCAAGCCAATTAGTGCCAATAACTGACTTTTTAACAAGCAATTATTGGCACTAATTAAATTTAATTGGAATTTACATGTGTAAATTTAAGGGATCTGTGCCTAAATTTTATGGGTGATCAGAAAAAAAAGGGTACAGAAATGGGAGTGGCATGGGCAGAACGGGGGTATTCCTAGCATTTACATGTGTTATTATAGAATAAGGGGGGATATGTGTCTAATTTAGGCATGTACATTTGCACCACATTTCAGTTGGTGCAAATGGCCACTCCTAAAATTAGGCACGACTCGTAGGTATAAGTTCTGTTCTAGAACTGTGCCTAACGTTAAGCGTGGCTTATAAAATAGTGTTTTTCTCAGTGCTGAGTTTTTTGCTCCATATATAGAATTCTCCCCACAGGCTACCGAATACTAACAGTTATGTGCCTAACCAACAATAGTTAGGCATGAGCATTTACACCGGTGCTCTCTCCTAACATTAGACATTAGCCTTTCCTGAATTGTTTAAATTTTACTTAATAACTCCTATTAACACTACCATGTCCCCATACTTATTTGTGGTCTGAGGAAGCTGATAATGTGTTATGTAAACAAAAATTTCCTTAATATATCTTAATACAAGCTGTGTTTGCTTTCACAAGTGTTTAACTTGTAAAAATTGTTAAATAATAATAAATAAAAAAAAATAATAATAAAAAAAGACACAAGATTGTGGACTTACACTAATATTCTATAACAATTACAGGTGTAATTGCTGATATAGAATTTGCACTTGAGGATATTCTATATATGGCACCTAACAAAATACATGCACAAAATATTTTCACCTAAGCGTATTCTATAGGCGGTGCCTAGATTTAGACATGGTGTGTAGAATATGCTTAGTTGATATTCCAGTGCCTAAAACTATGTGCATCCATTTACACCAACAACAAAACATGGCGTAAATCCCTGCACATAGATTTAGGCATACTCTATAACTGGCCATACTCTATAACTACGCATGTAAATTTTGGAATGCCCATGAAACACCCATTTCCCCATTTATAACCATGCCCCTTTTTGGCTGTGTGCATTAGAAGTTAGGTGCATTGTGTTATGGAATAAGCTTAGCAAGTTGTGCGTGGAAATTCTAATTATTGCCACTTAGTGTTCATTATTGCTTGTTAAGTGCTGTTATCAACGCTGATTGGCTTGTTAAGCCAATTACCTTAAATGCATCATTACAGAATAAATTTGGATTTTGGCACAGACCTCTAGATAGCGCTATATAGAATCCGGGGGATAGCGTGCGGCATCCCAGCCCCTAACTTTAAGTGACCTGTAGAGGATTACCCCTATACAGGGGTATAACAACAGTGGTTATAATCAGGGCTAGATTCTATAAATGATGCCCCTCCCCCTCCCACACTGTATGCTATACTATAAGCTATGTTTAAAGTTAAGCACGGTTTATAGAATAGCGCTTAAGTCCCAGGGGTCATGCTTAAATTTAGGTGCATCCATTTGCACCAATGAAAATGTGGTGCAAATGCCTGTGCCCCCTTATTCTTTAATTGCATGCGTAACCAAAAACCATGCCCACAATCAGTCCTGAACTGTCCATGACCCTCCCATTTCTACACCCTCTTTTTCGGGATATGCCAATTTATAGTTTGTTAAAAAGCCAGTGATTGGCACTAATTGGCATTTGCATGCACAATTTGTGCACACACCCAAATTTGTGCATGCATCTCAAAGTGCCCTTTATAGAACTAAGGGTTATTATATAAAGGAATATAGGCACCTATTTACCTTAATAGAATAGTAGCCTAACCAGGTATAAATGTGCCTACAATCACACCATTTTTGCAAAAACTTCATTGGCTACCAGTACAATAAAGGGCTAAATTTCAAACTCTATGTCTGATCTTCAAGGCCCTGAAAGGAAATGGCCCCGAGTATCTGAAGAATAGGATGATCCTCCACACACCACCAAGAACACTAAGGTCCTCCCAAGGACTTTCACTAACTACAGCCTCTCCAAAAGACATTGCACAATGTGATACCCGCAAACGAGCCTTCTCCGGAGTAGCCCCCACACTCTGGAATGCATTGCCTGAAAGGCTCCGCTTAACACAAGACTACCTCTACTTCAGGAAGCAGGTGAAAGCTTGGCTCTTCAACCAAGCTTTTAATGGAAGAAGTAACTAACTTGTTAGTCTCACTCACACACACAAGGACTGACTGCATATTTTCAAAGCACTTAGCCTCCCAAAGTTCCATAGAAACCTATGGAACTTAGCCTCCCAAAGTGCTTTGAAAATAAGCCTATTGGGCTGCACATACTGCAGCGGGACATGTTTATCCACTCCTACCCTAGCTGAGATAATATTTAACCATCTCTCTGACCTCATGTGCAACTTTCTTCAAATCAGTCTCCACACTTTCTTATTCTTCCTACTTTCTTACTCATCTATATGTTACAACTTTGCCTTACCCTTCACTACCAATTATAATGTTCTAGTGCATATTGTGTCGTAATTGCAAGTAGTATACCATGCCATACTTTGTATTGTTGTTCGAATATTTTTACTGCTGTAATTGCCTATTGCTCATGTTTGATCTATTCTTACTGTACACCGCCTTGAGTGAATTCCTTCAAAAAGGCGGTAAATAAATCCTAATAAATAAATAAATAAATAGATTTAGACATTGGCATTAAAGCCAGCCATAAACTTGATGTAACTCTGGGTGCCTAAGATATGTACACACTTTATAGTAATGTATGCACGTAGGAGTGTGTCCCCCTATGCCCTGCCCAGGTGTACACTCCCTTTCATATATGCATTATGCAAAAAATGTGCATATTTCCAGAATAGTGCTTACATGCAAATTTGGCATATACTGGCTTATAGAATTGCCTCCCTTGGAGGTAAAGTTCAAACATTTTGCCTGGTTAACATGTTGTTTTATAGAATTTGTTCCCTTAGAGGGTAAAGTTATAAGATTTTGCCTTGTTAATGCGTTTTCATTTAAACCCTATTTTTATAAAGTGAAGTTCGTACTTACTTGACTTTATACAACATTAGTGTAGGTGTGATAAAAACACACATAGATATAGATGCTAGCAATAAAACCAGTTCAAGCACTGGTGTAAACATTAGCATATATTTTACATATGTGTGCATGTAAATTAAGAAATCTCTTAATCTATGTGTGTGTGTGGACCCCACCTGTGTCACACCCCAACTCTACCCCTGTTCATGACCACAGTGTAAGAATTCACCAAGAACCTTACACACACATATTTTCACACAATGGTGTTCTATAAGAGGCCTTTTGTGTGTTCAAGTAGCTACAAGTATAAATGACTAAAATAGTGGTATTTATGCACATTCGTACCCCCTAATTCTATAAAAGTTGTCAAAAACTGTGTGCACAAATTTGGGCTTGTGCCCAATTTGTACATGTAATTTAATTGAATAATGAGCCAATTAGGGTCAGATTCTATATGGCAACTAGAAAATGCACACGGAAAACATTTCCACCTAAGTGTATCACAAAAGGGGCGCCTCTATTTAGGTGCAGTATATAGAATTCACGTAACTGATATCCTAGTGCCTAAAACTATGCGCCTCTATTTACACCAGTGAAAATGTGGCATAAGTCCTGGCATGTAGATTTAGGTACGTTGGACCAGATTCTATAACTATGCATGTAAATTTTGGAATGCCCATAAAATGCCCATTTCCCCACCCATAACCATACTCCTTTTTGCCTATGTGCATTAGAATTTAGGCACAGTACATTACAGAATACGCTTAACAAGTTATACGTGTAAATTCTAATTATTGCCAGTTAGCATTCATTATTGCTTGTTAAGTGCTGCTAACAATGCTGATTGGCTTGTTAAGCCAATTATGTTACACATGTTATTACAGAATATGCTTGGAGTTTGGCACAGAACACTAGGCACGCTATATAGAATCCGGGGATTAGTGTCAATAATTGTTTAACAAGCAATTATTGGTGCTAATTGAAATCAATTAATATATATGCATGTAAATTTAGGCACATGACCTGCGTCCCAGAAAAGGGGGCATGGAATTAGGAAGGACATGGACATTTGGGGGTGGAGCATAGGCGTGGATTTGAGTTACGCATGCAATTATAGAATAAGAGGACTCCACACATAAATTTAGGTGGGCATCTGCACTACATTTTCTTTGGTGCAAATGGACGTGTCTAAATTTACACACAACCCCTGTGCCTTAGCGTTATTCTATAAACCACACCAAACAGTGCTAAGTGGTAAAGCAACTAAAATTCTTGAAAATAAATGTTAAGTCTCTCTCATTGGCCATTCATTGGTCTTGGGTATTAGCATTCTAATGGCAATATCATTATTCAAACCACTTAGGAGCTGATGAACTTAAAGCTGTTCTCCTATTCTACACTGGAGTAAAAATAAGTGAATCAGGCCTTTAACATTTTATTCAACATTAATTTTAAAAACATATACATGTGTTATATATTACATACATAGGGGCTCTTTTAGTAAAGGGTTGCTATGTGGCAACTTGGAACTACCGCTGGAACAATGCAGACCCCGGCAGTAGTTCTGCCAGGTGTCATTTCCAGCACTATGGAAATTTTTACCGTAATTATTAGTGCAGTGCTAACCTGGCAGTAATCGGGCAGCACCATGTACTGTCCAGTTACTGTGGGAGCCCTTACTGTCACCTCAGTGGGTGGTGGTAAGTGCTCTCCCTGCACGGCCACATGGTTAATGCAATTTTACCGCATGGTCATGTTGATTTCATCCTTTTTTACCCACTGCAGTAAAAAGGGCCCTTGCGCGTGGCAAAAACGGCCACTGCCGCAGGACCCTTTTTACTGCAGCTGGTAAAAGGACCCCATAATGAACAATTAATATAGTTCTGTCTTTGGGATAGTTTCAATACTATGAAAAAACTGGACTAAGATTTCAATTTTTTGTATGTGAATTTCTTTAAACAGTTTTGAAATAGCCCATTTTAGAGGGGTAGATGCTGCCCAAGGGTTTCAATTTTGTGCAACTTCAGGAAGAGAGAAAAAAACCTTACAGAAAAAATTGAGCTGTGAAATGTTTTCCTAATTATTAAATATAGTACATGGTGGGGGTGGGGATCTCTGCTGCACTTCTTTTGCAAAAGGTTTTGTAGACCTGTTTTATCGGGAAATATTTTTTTCTCCCATTAATTACAGGATAAAGTTCGAGCAACAGATGCACCATTTTAAAACTGTAGGAGCAAGATGACTTGCAGAGGCTTAATTATTATCATTTTTTAAAAATATTTTTTGAAAATTTAGCCTGCTTTTCTCATAGAATGCTCAAGGCAGTCCTCAACATTGTTTCAATTCAAATACAATAAGTCCCTTAATCAAATACAGTCTAAGGCAACGGAAGGTAAAGTGACTTGCGGAAGGTCACATGTAGTGTCACAGGTAGAATCAGGATTTGAAGGTTGGTTCTCAGCTAATTACTCTAACCAAAAGGCACCTCTGCCTGATTTTCACCCTCATTTTGCCAGATCCCTAAAATCCTAAATCGTTTGCCTCTGCTGGTTTAATCTATGCTTTTTCTGATACTTGTGACACATTAATTCTGATCAGAAGCAGAGAAAATCTGTCAAGCTTTTTATCGAGAAATAGCCATGCCTAATCCAACAGACATCAAGTGGTAAACTGGATATAGCTGGGATGCCCCTTTGCAAATGTATTCTATAGGTAACATTTCTCTTCCCCTCAATTAAGATTTTTCATTGGCATATGATAAAAAAAAAACCTGAAATTTATTTAAAGCAAGCAGGAGAGAAAAGTAGATACATTAGTTTAAAATAAAGTCAGCTTCCTCTGCATGTTTTTAAAGGAATTCTAGTTTTATTATAGATTACTAAAATTCTAAAATTACAAATCTAGGTCTGATTGTTAACAAATCATCCAAACTACTAATTACATTTATAACATCTTCTTTTGAATTTTTAAACAATTTACATCTACCCCTCTTTCCATAAAGCCAACACAACTTGGATTAGCTATAATTACAGAAAAAGTACCAAAAGAAAAAAAATATTTGAGTTGGATGCAAACTTCTGTCACTCTATGGTCTCTTTGTAAGTTGTTAAAGTTTTTATTGTCCCAGCATACAAATAAAGCAAGTTTGGTTTACAAACTTTTCAAAACCACACAAGTCCCTTCTACTAACATGACTGAGGTTAGTTATTAGTTAGTGTGTGTGTTTTGTACAACATCATGGAACTGGAGAATAATTATTATAGATTTTTCTTACTTGGGCCAATGAAATGTCCCATAACCCCAAAGTGTTCCAATTTTCTTCAAGTCCAATATAATGATGACTCGGGGCCCTGGAGATGTTGCAGTTCCTGATATCTGTCTTTTAACCTTCAAGATTTTACTGTGTGAGCCTTTCATATGGAAGAAAGCAAGATACAATTGTCAAACAATGCCATAAGGGCAAGGTGCATGGGTCCAAGCCTTTTCCTAATTTTTACAGGGGAAACAACACCTATGGAGGGTAATTTTATAAGAGGGTGGCTAGGGTGAAAAAGCAGAAAAGTGCCTATTTTGGTGCTATTTTTGAAAGACATGTGGCAGGGCATTTTCAATATGACGTCTAAGTCTGACTTTGTACGTTTTGCTCAAAATGTCCAGAATCTGAATAGTAAATATAGCCATTTTCAAAACAGCAAAATGTCTATTTTTTTTTAATGGCCAACTGTTTTTGTGCTCTGTGCATTTATCTTTTTGATCCATTTTCGAAAGAGAAAAAAATGTCCAAGTGAAAACACACAAAATCAAGCCATGTAGGCGGAGCCAGCATTCTTAGTAAACTGGCCACAGAGACATCCCAGCAGAGCTGTGAGGCACCCTAGGGGGTACTGCAGTAGACTTCACATAAAGCTCCCAGTACACATTTCACCATTGCTCCCTTATATTGTATGGGGAGCTCTCCAAAACCCACCAAAAACCTACTACTACTTACTTCTACTACTTAACATTTCTAGAGCGCTACTAGGGTTACGCAGCGCTGTACAAATTAACAATTAAGGACGGTCCCTGCTCGGAAGAGCTTACAATCTAAAGGACGAAATGTCAAGTTGGGGTAGATAAGTTTTCTGAGAAGAGGTGTAGTGATTAGGAGCCGAAGGCGACATTGAAGAGGTGGGCTTTGAGAATTGATTTGAAGACGGGTAGGGAGGGGGCACGGCGTATGGGCTCAGGGAGTTTGTTCCAGGCTTGGGGTGAGGCGAGATAGAAGGGACGGAGCCTGGAGTTGGAGGTGGTGGAGAAGGGTACTGAAAGGAGGGATTTGTCTTGAGAGCGGAGTAGGTTACGGGTAGGGACGTAAGGGGAGATGAGGGTAGAGAGGTACGGAGGGGGCCGCAGATCGAGTGCATTTGTAGGTGAGTAAGAGAAGCTTGAACTGTATGCGGTATCTGATTGGGAGCCAGTGAAGTGACTTGAGGAGAGGGGTGATATGAGTATATCGGTTAAGGCGGAAGATAAGACGTGCGGCAGAGTTCTGGATGGACTGAAGGGGGAGAAGATGGCTACGTGGGAGGCCGGTCAGGAGTAAGTTGCAGTAGTCAAGGCGAGAGGTAATGAGAGAGTGGATGATAGTTCGGGTGGTGTGCTCGGAGAGGAAGGGGCAAATTTTGCTGATGTTATAGAGGAAGAAGCGACAGGTCTTGGCTATCTGCTGGATGTGCGCAGAAAAGGAGAGGGAGGAGTCGAAGATGACACCGAGGTTGCGGGCAGATGAGACGGGGACGATGAGGGTGTTCTCAACTGAGATAGAGAGTGAAGGGAGAGGGGAAGTGGGTTTGGGTGGGAAGACAATAAGTTCAGTCTTAGACATATTCAGTTTCAGGTGGCGGTTGGACATCCAGGCAGCAATGTCGGATAAGCAGGCCGAGACTTTGGCCTGGGTATCCGCAGTGATTTCTGGTGTGGAGAGATAAAGCTGGGTGTCATCAGCATAAAGATGATAGTGGAAACCATGAGAAGAAATCAGGGAGCCTAGGGAAGAGGTGTAGATTGAAAAAAGAAGGGGCCCAAGGACAGATCCCTGAGGAACTCCAACAGAGAGCAGGATAGGGGAGGAGGACGAACCATGAGAGTGTACACTGAAGGTACGATGGGAGAGATAAGAGGAGAACCAGGAGAGGACAGAGCCCTGGAACCCAAGGGAGGACAGTGTGTCAAGAAGTAGGTTGTGATTGACAGTGTCAAAAGCAGCGGAGAGGTCGAGGAGGATGAGGATGGAGTAGTGACCTTTGGATTTGGCGAGGAATAGGTCATTGCAGACTTTAGATAATGCTGTTTCTGTTGAGTGTAGGGGGCGAAAGCCAGATTGGAGCGGATCGAGGATGGCATGAGAGGAGAGAAAATCAATACAGCGGCTGTGAACGGCCCTTATGGCCGTAGGTGTCACCTATATGTAGGTACAGTAGTTTTTTGGTGGGTTTTGGAGGGCTCACACTTTCCACCACAAGTGTAACAGCTAGAGTGGATTTTAGGCCTTGGTCTCCTTCTCCACAGTGCACTGCACTGACCACTAGGATACTCCAGGGATCTGCTTGCTCTCTAGTAGGATTGGCTATAATATCTGAGGCTGTCATAGAGGCTGGTATGTACTGTTTCTTTTACATCTTTGGGGGGTGGGAGGGGGTCAGTGGCTACTTGGGGAGTAAGGGGGGGTCATTCCTTTATTCCTCCAGTGGTCATTTAGGGCATTTGTTTTGTGGTTTAGCTGTTATTAAAACAGGTCAAGCTCAAAACATCTTAGTTTTAGTCCTGGACATTTTTGTTTTGTTCCATTATGGCTGCTGAAAAATGTCCAGGTCTTAGGAATGCGCATAACTTAATTGGTTAACTAGTTAATCAGCACTGTTAATTAGATGTTAACAAGCAATCATCAGCACTAATTGGCATTAGGATTTACACACACAACTCATTAACCCCCCTGTTTACTAGGCTGCGTGGCAAT